>NC_091991.1:8044538-8368679 GCF_044704955.1 Pristiophorus japonicus | reverse complement strand
GCTCACCCATCGCCCCCTGTGCTCGCTGCCCGCACCTTGACTCGCACCCAGTCCCGCTCACCCATCGCCCCCTGTGCTCGCTGCCCGCACCTTAACTCGCACCCAGTCCCGCTCACCCATCGCCCCCTGTGCTCGCTGCCCGCACCTTAACTCGCACCCAGTCCCGCTCACCCATCGCCCCCTGTGCTCGCTGCCCGCACCTTAACTCGCACCCAGTCCCGCTCACCCATCGCCCCCTGTGCTCGCTGCCCGCACCTTAACTCGCACCCAGTCCCGCTCACCCATCGCCCCCTGTGCTCGCTGCCCGCACCTTAACTCGCACCCAGTCCCGCTCACCCATCGCCCCCTGTGCTCGCTGCCCGCACCTTAACTCGCACCCAGTCCCGCTCACCCATCGCCCCCTGTGCTCGCTGCCCGCACCTTAACTCGCACCCAGTCCCGCTCACCCATCGCCCCCTGTGCTCGCTGCCCGCACCTTAACTCGCACCCAGTCCCGCTCACCCATCGCCCCCTGTGCTCGCTGCCCGCATCTTAACTCGCACCCAGTCCCGCTCACCCATCGCCCCCTGTGCTGGCTGCCCATGTCCCAATTCGCACCGAGTCCCGCTCACCCATCGCCCCCTGTGCTCGCTGACTGACGTTGCCTCCTGGTCCGGCAACGCCTCGATTGAAAAGAAATCTCATCCATTTCTTCAAATCCCTCCATGGCCTCACCCCTCCCTATCTCTGTAACCTCCTGCAACCCTCCGAGATCTCTGCACTCGTCCAATTCAGGCCTCTTGCGCATCCCCGTATTTAATCGCTTTCACCATTGGCGGCCGTGCCTCCACCGCCTCAGCTCTGGAATTCATAGAATCATAGGAATTGACGGCACAGAAGGAGGCCATTCGGCCCATCGTGTCTGTGCCGGCCGAAAAAGAGCTATCCAGCCTAATCCCACTTTCCAGCTCTTGGTCTGTAGCCCTGTAGGCTACGGCACTTCAAGTGCACATTCAAGTACTTTTTAAGGGCCCAAGTTTCGGGCCGTGCCTAGAACGGCGCAGCCCCGACCTGGACACCCGTTTTTCACGCCACAAAGTGCGCCTAAAAAAAACGGACCTATTCTCCGGCTCCCTGCAGGTCCTCTGGAGCTGGGCGCAGCGCAGCACGAGCTGTGGGGGCCGGAACCAGGTCCCTGCGCTGAAAACAGTGCCGCTACAGTGTGCGCGCATGTGCAGTAGCACCAGGCGCCCGAAACTGTGGGAGGGCCCCGAAGTACGCAGCCCCTAGCCCTGGCCGAATGGCCTCAATGGGGCTGGGGGACTAAGGCTCCTCCCACCCAACTGGAGCTGACCCGACCCCCGCTCTCCCCCCCCCCCCACCGGCGACCCGACCTCCGCGCCCCCCCCCCGGACCTCCGCGACTCTCTCTCCCCCCCCCCTGACCTCCGCGACTCTCCTCCCCACCCCCCCCCCGACCTCCGCGACTCTCCCACCCCGGACCTCCGCGACTCTTTCCCGAGACCCGACGCCACTACCTGTAAATCCAGCCCGAAGTCTTGGGCCCGGCCATTCAGTCTCCTTCTTTCCCTTTCCCCTCTCCTTCCCTCCCCTCTCCTTCCCTCCCCTCCCCTCCCCTCCCTCCCTCCTTCCTCTCTCCTCCCCCTCCCTCCCCTCCCTCCTCTCTCCCCTCCCTCCTCTCTCCTTCCCTCCCTCCCTCCTCTCTCCTTCCCTACCTCCGTCCTCTCTCCTTCCCTCCCTCTCTCCCCTCTCCCTCCCTCCCTCCTCTTTCCTTCCCTCCCTCCCTCCCTCCCTCTCTCCCCTCTCCCTCCCTCCCTCCTCTCTCCCTCCCTCCTCTCTCCTTCCCTCCCTCCCTCCCTCTTCTCTCCTTCCCTCCCTCCTATCTCCTTCCCTCCCTCCCTCCTCTCTCCTTCCCTCCCTCCCTCCATCCTTCCCTCTCTCCCTCCATCCTTCCCTTCTTCCTTCCCTCCCTCCTTCCCTCCCTCCCTCCTCTCTCCTTCCCTCCCTCCTCTCTCCTTCCCTCATCTCTCCCTCCCTCCCTCCTCTCTCCTTCCCTCACTCCCTCCTCTCTCCTTCCCTCCCTCCCTCCATCCTTCCCTCTCTCCTTCCTCCTTCCCTCCCTCCTTCCCTCCTTCCCTCCCTCCCTCCTCTCTCCTTCCCTCCCTCTCTCCCTTCCTCTCTCCTCTCTCCTTTACTCCCTCCCTCCTCTCTCCTTCCCTCCCTCCTCTCTCCTTCCCTCCCTCCCTCCATCCTCTCTCCTTCCCTCCCTCCATCCTCTCCCCTTCCCTCCCTCCATCCTCTCTCCCTTGTCCCCTACATTGAAGCCTAAATCATTGATATATCCCACAAAAAGTAAGGGACCGAGTACTGAGCCCTGCGGAACACCACTGGAAACAGCCTTCCAGTCACAAATAAACAACCATTACCCTTTGCTTCCTGTTACTGAGCCAATTTTGGATCCAACTTTTACTTTTCTGACCAGTCTGCAATGTGGGACTTTGTCAAAAGCCTTGCTAAAATCCATGTATATTACATCAAACCCGCTACCCTTATTGACTCTCCTTGTCACCTCCTCACAAAATTCAATCGAGTTAGTCAATCGAATTCTGACGGGATTGGACAGGTTAGATGCAGGAAGAATATTCTCGATGTTGGGGAAGTCCAGAAGCAGGGGTCACAGTCTAAGGATAAGAGGTAAACCATTTAGGACCGAGATGAGGAAAAACTTCTTTACTCAGAGAGTTGTGAACCTGTGGAATTCTCTACCACAGATGGTTGTTGAGGCCAGTTCATTAGATATATTCAAAAGGAAGTTAGATGTGGTCCTTACGGCTAAAGGGATCAAGGGGTATGGAGAGAAAGCAGGAATGGGGTACTGAAGTTGCATGTTCAGCCATGATGATATTGAATAGCAGTGCAGGCTCGAAGGGCCGAATGGCCTGCTCCTGCACCTATTTTCTATGTTTCTATGTTTCTATGTCAGATACGACATTCCCTTAACAAATCCACGCTGACTGTCCTTGATTAATCCGTGTCTTTCTAAATGAAGATTTATCCTGTCCCTCAGGATTTTTTCCAATATTTTTCCCACCACCGAGGTTAGGTTGACTGATCTGTATTTACTCAGCCTAATTCCCTCTCTGCCTCTCTACCTCTCTTTCTTCCTTTAAAATTCTCCTTTAAACCTATCTCTGTGACCCAGCTTTGGTCACCTTCTCCTTATATCTCCTTATGTGATTCGGTATTGCGATTTTGTCTGATTTTGTTTTTGTGAAATGCCATGGGAAATTTTACTCTGTTAAAAGCGCTATATAAATGTAAGTTTTAGTTGTTTTGTAGTTTCTTACACCAAGCTGACTTGCTATCATGGCTGCCCGTGCCCTAACTTGCACCAAGTCCCGCTCACCCATCACCCCCTGTGCTCGCTGACCTACATTGGCTTCCGGTTAAGCAACGCCTCGATTTCAAAATTCTCATCCTTGTTTCCAAATCCCTCCATGGCCCTCGCCCCTCCCTATCTCTGTAATCTCCTTCAGCCCCACAAACACCCTCGAGATGTCTGCGCTCCTCTAATTCTGCCCTCTTGAGCATCCCTGATTATAATCGCTCAACCATTGGTGGCCGTGCCTTCTGTTGCCTGGGCCCCAAGCTCTGGAACTCCCTCCCTAAACCTCTCCGTCTCTCTACCTCTCTTTCCTCCTTCAAGATGCTCCTTAAAACCTACCTCTTTGACCAAGCTTTTGGTCACCTGCGCTAATTTCAACTTATGCGGCTCGGTGTCAAATTTTTTATCTCATAACACTCCTGTGGAGCGCCTTGGGACATTTCACTACATTAAAGGCGCTATATAAATACAAGTTGTTGTTACATGGTTCGGTGTTAACATTTTGTTTCATTACGCTCCTGTGAAGCGCCTTCGGACATTGTACTCTGTTGGAGGTGCTATATAAAGGCATGTTGTAGTTATTATTGTTTCGGTCGCATCTTACACCAAGCTGACTTGCGATCGTGGTTGATTTATTCAGTAAGTGTATGTCGCTGCCAATTGCCACACTGCCCGAAATAGCTTTCGACATTCACTGCTCGTGACTGAACAGCAAAGCGAGAGTCCTATTCTTGGCTGGAATATCAGCACTACAAAAGTAAAAGGGGAGAGAGCTTTTGAAAAATTCAAGTAGCTCTCTCTGTAATTACAGCATATATATTTATGAGCCAATTGTGTTAATCCTTGGGTGTAAATGTGTTAAATAATGCAAATGATGCTGCGACTGGCTTTATTAAATATTCCACTGCACGAATTATCGGATGTTGAAGAGGCTGAGATCTTGACCCATCGTTGACTGCCTGTTTTATTTATCTTTTCGACTGAGATGTATGGCTCGACCTTACCTGACCTTGGGTAACCCTTGCCACTGGACCAAGACCTCGCTCTGTCAAGCCCGTGTGGTGGCTGGTGTGCAATGGTCGCCACACGTTAAACAAATCCACGCACAGGCATCTTCCACCCTTCGGGATGTAGTTCGGGATCTGGAATATTAGGTCCTTCATTGAAACACCTGTGAACTCATCCCTTTTTGGCCGGGAAGCGGGTCATGGGTCAGCCTTGATACGAGGTACGGCCTAGTACTACATCTGAATGTTCAGAAAGGTGACGTGGAGCTGAGTCCATTTCTAATTCTTACTGTCAGGCACTTTTCTTCCCTCTCGTGAGGGAGGCCAGGTTAGTTACTAAAACATTCTGTATGTAAATTTAGCCCGTTTTGCATGATTTTTGAGTCTTATGCCAGAAGATCATTTAAAAAAATTTTTCTGTGTCAGCAGAGAGCTGAAATGCGGAGACTTGAAATTCAGGGTTGGAGAAAAGGGCAGCTCATCGGTTGGAGTAGTTGAGCGCTGGACTTCCAACCAGAGGCCCATGAAAGAGAGAAAGGGGGAGAAATTCGGCTGGTTAGCACCACCTGCTAGCGCCCCAGAGTATACAACACCGGGTGTCCAACGTCGCCGTAGCTCCGCGGTTATAAACTTGACTGCTCTCGCCTGCCGTAGCGCTTGGCGTTAATTCCCACAGGGACCGCAGGTGACACGGAGAAGCTGCCAGGGGCACTATGTCCGAGGGGAAGCAGCTGGCAGTTAACATGATTGTTTTTTCCCCAGTATAGAACATAGAGACATAGAAAATAGGTGCAGGAGTAGGCCATTCAGCCCTTCTAGCCTGCACCGCCATTCAATGAGTTCATGGCTGAACATGAAACTTCAGTACCCCCTTCCTGCTTTCTCGCCATACCCCTTGATCCCCCGAGTAGTAAGGACTACATCTAACTCCCTTTTAAATATATTTAGTGAATTGGCCTCAACTACTTTCTGTGGTAGAGAATTCCACAGGTTCACCACTCTCTGGGTGAAGAAGTTTCTCCTCATCTCAGTCCTAAATGGCTTACCCCTTATCCTTAGACTGTGACCCCTGGTTCTGGACTTCCCCAACATTGGAAACATTCTTCCTGCATCTAACCTGTCTAAACCCGTCAGAATTTTAAATGTTTCTATGAGGTCCCCTCTCATTCTTCTGAACTCCAGTGAATACAAGCCCAGTTGATCCAGTCTTTCTTGATATGTCAGTCCCGCCATCCCGGGAATCAGTCTGGTGAACCTTTGCTGCACTCCCTCAATAGCAAGAATGTCCTTCCTCAAGTTAGGAGACCAAAACTGTACACAATACTCCAGGTGTGGCCTCACCAAGGCCCTTACAACTGTAGTAACACCTCCCTGCCCCTGTACTCAAATCCCCTCGCTATGAAGGCCAACATGCCATTCGCTTTCTTAACCGCCTGCTGTACCTGCATGCCAACCTTCAATGACTGATGTACCATGACACCCAGGTCTCGTTGCACCTCCCCTTTTCCTAATCTGTCACCAATCTGTCCTCGGGGGAGTGTTTGCTAGTGCTGTTGGGGAGGAGTTAAACTAATATGGCAGGGGGATGGGAACCAATGCAGGGAGATAGAGGGAAACAAAAAGGAGGCAAAAACAAAAGACAGAAAGGAGATGAGGAAAAGTGGAGGGCAGAGAAACCCAAGGCAAAGAACAAAAAGGGCCATTGTACAGCAAAATTCTAAAAGGACAGAGGGTGTTAAAAAAACAAGCCTAAAGGCTTTGTGTCTTAATGCAAGGAGTATCCGCAATAAGGTGGATGAATTAACTGTGCAAATAGATGTTAACAAATATGATGTGATTGGGATTACGGAGACGTGGCTCCAGGATGAGCAGGGCTGGGAACTCAACATCCAGGGGTATTCAACATTCAGGAAGGATAGAATAAAAGGAAAAGGAGGTGGGGTAGCATTGCTGGTTAAGGAGGAGATTAAGGCAATAGTTAGGAAGGACATTAGCTTGGATGATGTGGAATCTATATGGGTAGAGCTGCAGAACACCAAAGGGCAAAAAACGTTAGTGGGAGTTGTGTACAGACCTCCAAACAGTAGTAGTGATGTTGGGGAGGGCATCAAACAGGAAATTAGGGGTGCGTGCAATAAAGGTGCAGCAGTTATAATGGGTGACTTTAATATGCACATAGATTGGGCTAACCAAACTGGAAGCAATACGGTGGAGGAGGATTTTCTGGAGTGCATAAGGGATGGTTTTTTAGACCAATATGTCGAGGAACCAACTAGGGGGGAGGCCATCTTAGACTGGGTGTTATGTAATGAGAAAGGATTAATTAGCAATCTCGTTGTGCGAGGCCCCTTGGGGAAGAGTGACCATAATATGGTGGAATTCTGCATTAGGATGGAGAATGAAACAGTTAATTCAGAGACCATGGTCCAGAACTTAAAGAAGGCTAACTTTGAAGGTATGAGGCGTGAATTGGCTGAGATGGATTGGCGAATGATACTTAAGGGGTTGACTGTGGATGGGCAATGGCAGACATTTAGAGACCGCATGGATGAACTACAACAATTGTACATTCCTGTCTGGCATAGAAATAAAAAAGGGAAGGTGGCTCAACCGTGGCTTTCAAGGGAAATCAGGGATAGTATTAAAGCCAAGGAAGTGGCATACAAATTGGCTAGAAATAGCAGCGAACCTGGGGACTGGGAGAAATTTAGAACTCAGCAGAGGAGGACAAAGGGTTTGATTAGGGCAGGGAAAATGGAGTATGAGAAGAAGCTTGCAGGGAACATTAAGACGGATTGCAAAAGTTTCTATAGATATGTAAAGAGAAAAAGGTTAGTAAAGACAAATGTAGGTCCCCTGCAGTCAGAATCAGGGGAAGTCATAACGGGGAACAAAGAAATGGCGGACTAATTGAACAAGTACTTTGGTTCGGTATTCACGAAGGAGGACACGAACAACCTTCCGGTTATAAAAGGGGTCGGGGGGTCTAGTAAGGAGGAGGAACTGAGGGAAATCCTTATTAGCCGGGAAATTGTGTTGGGGAAATTGATGGGATTGAAGGCCGATAAATCCCCAGGGCCTGATGGACTGCATCCCAGAGTACTTAAGGAGGTGGCCTTGGAAATAGTGGATGCGTTGACAGTCATTTTCCAACATTCCATTGACTCTGGATCAGTTCCTATGGAGTGGAGGGTAGCCAATGTAACCCCACTTTTTAAAAAAGGAGGGAGAGAGAAAACAGGGAATTATAGACCGGTCAGCCTGACATCGGTAGTGGGTAAAATGATGGAATCAATTATTAAGGATGTCATAGCAGTGCATTTGGAAAGAGGTGACATGATAGGTCCAAGTCAGCATGGATTTGTGAAAGGGAAATCATGCTTGACAAATCTTCTGGAATTTTTTGAGGATGTTTCCAGTAGAGTGGATAAGGGAGAACCAGTTGATGTGGTATATTTGGACTTTCAGAAGGCGTTCGACAAGGTCCCACACAAGAGATTGATGTGCAAAGTTAGAGCACATGGGATTGGGGGTAGTGTACTGACATGGATTGAGAACTGGTTGTCAGACAGGAAGCAAAGAGTAGGAGTAAATGGGTACTTTTCAGAATGGCAGGCAGTGACTAGTGGGGTACCGCAAGGTTCTGTGCTGGGGCCCCAGCTGTTTACACTGTACATTAATGATTTAGATGAGGGGATTAAATGTAGTATCTCCAAATTTGCGGATGACACTAAGTTGGGTGGCAGTGTGAGCTGCGAGGAGGATGCTGTGAGGCTGCAGAGCGACTTGGATAGGTTAGGTGAGTGGGCAAATGCATGGCAGATGAAGTATAATGTGGATAAATGTGAGGTTATCCACTTTGGTGATAAAAACAGAGAGACAGACTATTATCTGAATGGTGACAGATTAGGAAAAGGGGAGGTGCAAAGAGACCTGGGTGTCATGGTACATCAGTCATTGAAGGTTGGCATGCAGGTGCAGCAGGCGGTTAAGAAAGCAAATGGCATGTTGGCCTTCATAGCAAGGGGATTTGAGTACAGGGGCAGGGAGGTCTTGCTACAGTTGTACAGGGCATTGGTGAGGCCACATCTGGAGTATTGTGTACAGTTTTGGTCTCCTAACCTGAGGAAGGACATTCTTGCTATTGAGGGAGTGCAGCGAAGGTTCACCAGACTGATTCCCGGGATGGCGGGACTGACCTATCAAGAAAGACTGGATCAACTGGGCTTGTATTCACTGGAGTTCAGAAGAATGAGAGGGGACCTCATAGAAACATATAAAATTCTGACGGGGTTAGACAGGTTAGATGCAGGAAGAATGTTCCCAATGTTGGGGAAGTCCAGAACCAGGGGTCACAGTCCAAGGATAAGGGGTAAGCCATTTAGGACCGAGATGCGGAGGAACTTCTTCACCCAGAGAGTGGTGAACCTGTGGAATTCTCTACCACAGAAAGTTGTTGAGGCCAATTCACTAAATATATTCAAAAAGGAGTTAGATGAGGTCCTTACTGCTAGGGGGATCAAGGGGTATGGCGAGAAAGCAGGAATGGGGTACTGAAGTTGAATGTTCAGCCATGAACTCATTGAATGGCGGTGCAGGCTAGAAGGGCCGAATGGCCTACTCCTGCACCTATTTTCTATGTTTCTATGTTTCTAATAGTCTGTCTCTCTGTTTTTACCACCAAAGTGGATAACCTCACATTTATCCACATTATACTTCATCTGCCACGCATTTGCCCACTCACCTAACCTATCCAAGTCACTCTGCAGCCTCATAGCATCCTCCTCGCAGCTCACACTGCCACCCAACTTAGTGTCATCCACAAATTTGGAGATACCACATTTAATCCCCTCGTCTAAATCATTAATGTACAGTGTAAACAGCTCCCCGAGATGCTGACCACTGTTGTTTAGCTGCCTTGGCTTTTCTGTAACTTTTTGGGTGGTCTGGCCGGTTTCCGAGCTGGGATGCCGGTTTCCGAGCCCCAGAACTTCAGCAGCGCTCCCGCGATAGTGCCCCAGGAATCGGGGTTAGCGCCCGGAGAAGGGGTGTGGGGCGCCTCCCTTAGCAGCTCCACTCCCCTCTTGGGGCGCGAAAAGTGAATATCCTGGTTGGAGGCGGTAAACATCGCCCGGCGCTAAAGCTAGCGACCAGGCGGTGTTACCGCCCCAAACCGGTCTACACCGAATTTCCACCCCGAAGATTTGCATTAACATAACGACTTTCACAACATCACAAAGTGCTTTACAATCAGTTAAGCACTTTTTGAAGTGCAGTCACTGTTATAATGTGCAAAACGCTGCAGCCAACTTGTGCACAGCAAGCTCCCACAAACAGCAACGTGATGAATGACCAGATTTTTAGGTGTCGGTTGAGGACACCTAAATATTGGCCAGGACACCAGGAGAATTCCCCCACTCTTGTGTTCTTCAAAATTGCCGTGGGATCTTTTACGTCTCATCTGAAAAACGACACCTCTGACCGTGCAGCACACCCTCAGCACTGCACTGGGAGTGTCAGCCTGGATTATGTGCTCAAGTTTCTGGAGTGGGACTTGAACCCATGGCCATCTGACTCAGAGGTGAGAGTGTGTTATCCACTGAGCCACGGCTGACATGTAAATAAGAGTCCCCATCCTGGCCCCACTCCATGCCTTATATCAATGGCCTTATAAGGAGTCAGGGCCAGGCTGGGGCCAGGATCATCCCGGAGAGATGTGTGTTGGAATGGGACCTGGTGTAATAGTTTCCAGATATTGCGGTAAGGATCCGTGGATTTCAGGGGGCCAGAATCTACAGCGTAAACTCCTATTTCTCATCCTTGTTTTCAAATCTCCCCATGGCCTCGCCCCTCCCTATCTCTGAAACCTCCTCCAACCCCACAACCCCCCCGAGAAGTCTGCGCTCTTCTAGTACTGCGATCTGTTGCCTCCCTGATTTTCATCGCTCCACTATTGGTGACTGTGCCTTCAGCTGACGGAGCCCTAAGGGCTGGAATTCGCTCCCTTAACCTTTCCACCTCTCCATCTCTCCCTCCTCCTTTAAGTCGCTCCTTAAAACCTGCTTCGTTGACCAGGCTTTTGGCCACCTGCGCTAATACCTCCTTATGTCAGCCGTGGCTCAGTGGGCAGCACACTCTCGCCTCTGAGTCAAAAGGTTGTGGGTTCAAGTCCCACTCTAGGGACTTGAGCACAACAAAATCTAGGCTGACACTCCCAGTGCAGTGCTGAGGGAGTGCTGCACTGTCGGAGGTGCCGTCTTTTGGATGAGACGTTAAACCGAGGCCCCATCTGCCCTCTCAAATGGACATAAAAGATCCCATGGCAGTATTTCGAAGAAGAGCAGCGGAGTTATCTCTGGTGTCCTGGGGGCAATATTTATCCCTCAATCAACATAACAAAAAGCAGATTATCTGGTCATTATCACATTGCTGTTTGTGGAAGCTTGCTGTATGCAAATTGGCTGCTGCGTTTCCCACATTACAACAGTGACTACACTCCAAAAGTACTTCAATGGCTGTAAAGTGCTTTGAGACATCCGGTGGTCGTGAAAGGCGCTATATAAATGCGCCTTTATTTCTTTATGCGGCTTGGTGTCAAATTTTGTTTGATTTCCACTCCTGTGAAGCGCCGCGGGACGTTTCACTACGTTATAGGCGCTATATAAATATAAGTTGTTATTTTGAAAATAGATCTTTGAATAACTGAAGACAAACTTCTTCACTGCTGTATTCAGACATCTGTGAACGCTGTACAGAAGCGATGCACGTTGGATGAATAATTATGTGTAGAGTCGTGTAGGGCGGGAACCTCGCCAGTTTCTTTGTCAATTGCTTCAAAGCCCAACTCCGCCTCTCCGTCTCAAGTGAACTTGGGTTGACCAAGCCACATTTTAAAAGCCTCTTCAAGTACAACATACTTGTTAAAAAGACTCTTAAGTGCATCATCGCTCTAAAATATTCTGGCCAGAGACAGAAACCCTTGTGTGAATGGTTGAGTAGCAGGTTCACATGGCCTGAGACACCATCGAACCACTTCACTTAAAGGCTAGGCCTCCTGCCTGTCATCCGTTCAGAGTGGTGGGCAGATAGCAGCGATTCCTGGATGGGCGTATCAAGGATCGTTTGCAATAATGGTTAGCAGAGTTCTAATCAATGGGTGGGAAACTGAAAGCTTTCCAATCAGGTATGGAGTCAGGCAAGGCTGTCGCCTCTCCTCTGTCTTGTTTGTGTGCTGTATCGAGCCCTTTGCCGAGTCTGTGGTGTATGTAGGCACCTTTAGTAATGACTCCACAAGGCAGGGTATGGTACTTAAACTGTGCAGACCCGCAGTCCTTTATTAGCAGCTCCTGAGTCCTGACAACAAGCTGTGTGTTCCTTTTTATACTGGGTTACCTGCCGTGTGCAGGCAACCCCTGGGTCTCCAGCAACAGCACCCTCTAGTGTACCGGTAAGGTGTGTACAGTACAAGGGTACATTCAATGTGGCATGGCAGTGTTACAGACATCACACAGTAAACAGGCATGCCTACACAACAATACTCCCCCCTGAGCATTTTTCATATCCTAGTTGTCATGACCAGGGGAGGTGATCAGTGGTGGGCTATGGGAGGTTGTGGTGAGGGGTGTGTGGTTGCCGGGTGTGACCCCTGTGCTTGAGGCTGGCCTCGTACGTTTCCCCTCCCTCACACACAGACCAAGTGGGTGTCACTGTTATGGGATCCCTCGGGGAGCTAGCCACGGCAGCAGTGGGTGGTGTGTGTACACTGTGATGTGGGTAGTTGCGGGGTGGTGGGTCAGGGCCACAAGACTGGGTGGGCTCCTTGTCCACCAATGGGGATGAGGGTCAGGTCATCCCAGGGTTTGCCAGGGAAGCTGGAGGGTATTGGCCTCATGCTCCTGGTGTTGGCCCTGGTGGCCAGGGGCTGTAGGGCTGGTCTGGTGCAGGTTGCCATTGGTGGTGGCTGGGCTGCCCATTAACCACTGTCCCTGTAGTGGGTCTGCTCCCACTGTATGCATGTGTGTCTTGCAAGGGGCATCACATTTGTTCCAAAGGTACAGGCTACATGGTCAGGTAGCCTGCTGGACCTGGGGGTCTCCCACAGGGGGATTCTATTGGCATTAGCATGGTCCCTGTAGGACCCAATGTCCTTTGGCAGTGTCCTACCGGTATACATGACACCTTGGCTCTGATCACACATAGTCGAGCCTGCATTATACATTCTAGCACTTGCATCACTTTTGGGTGTCCTGGTTTCAACAGACATGGTTACATTAGGCATTTCACAATCTCTATCATTATTGTTAAGCATAATAAACTTGTTCTTAACCTTACTGACACCTGCATTCATCTCATTAGTCACATTAGTTAAACCAGCATCACAATTCATGGTTACATTGCATATATTTTCATACTTGCACCCTTTAATTGCATCTTTAGCTTTAAAGTCCATGTACTCAAATAATTGGAACTTCCCCTTTAAATTTTTTTGGCTACCGGTCTCCTTTAAGGGAGCTTTCAAATCCGACTGGCCACTCGATGTCACATGATGCTCCTCCATGCTGACTCGTGGCATGGAGGAGGCCATTTTGAATGTAGGTCTGCAGCTTGGTGTGCTGCAGCCATTTTGTGGTGCTCTTTTCTTCCATGTTCTTGTGGTGCTGCAGTCATTCTTTGGTCTTGCTGCAGGCAGGCTGTGGTGCTCTTTTCTTCCATGTTCTTGTGGTGCTGCAGTCATTCTTTGGTCTTGCTGCAGGCAGGCTGTGGTGCTCTTTTCTTCCACAGCAGCACTTCGCCTGATGTGGACCCGGTTCATCCAATTCCTGCCCAGCAACGTGGGACCGTCACCGGCTACAATCCACAGGGGGAGTTTGTGCAACACGCCGCCCTGGGAGACCTGGACGTCTACACTGCCAACGATTTGGATTTTATCTTTGGTGTAGGTGAGCAGCTTTGCCTGGACAGGAGACAGTTTTGGCCGAGTGGCAGGATTCCTCCAAATTTTTTCAAAGGTCTTTTGGCTCATCACAGACTGGCTCGCCCCTGTGTCGATCTCCATGGAGACTGGGACCCCGTCGATGTCCACTTCCATCATCCACAGAGAACTTCCGGTGGAGCAGGTAAAGATTCCATACTCCTCTCCCAGGGTTAGAGCAGCTTCATCTTCATCTGTGTTGCAGCCCCGGTGATCAGCCAACTCATCAGAGACACGGTGAGTACAGCCTTTTCTGCACATTCTCTGAAGGTGCTCTTTTTTCTTTGCAGCCTTTGCATGCATAGTCTTTGTAGTGGCACTGGTGGGCCCTGTGGTTTCTTCCACAGCGCCAGCACGGGGCCATCCGGTTTGCCCCATGTGGCGGACTCAGGGTTGCAGGACTCGGGGCAGCATTTCTGCCTTTAGAAGTGTCCATCCGGTGCACTGCGCTCGCCGGTTTAGAGTCCTGGGTCAGTATTCGCCTGGAGTCGCCGGCCGAAACCATGTAGGCCTGGCTCACTTCAATTGCTCTCTGCAGGGTGACCGTGATGTCAGCCGAGAGCAATTTGTGCAGGAGGCCTTCGTGACCAATTCCGATGACAAATATGTCCCTTAGTGCTTCATTACGGTGGTCGCCAAACTCACACGGTGCAGCTAGTCTTCTTAAGTGTGCAGCATACTTGGCAATTTCTTGGCCCTCAGGTCTCCGGTGAGTGTAGAACCGGTGCCTGGCTGTGAGGATGCTTTCTTTCGGTTTTAGTTGCTCCTGTATAATTGTTACAAGTTCCTCATAGCTCTTGGTGGTTGTCTTCTCTGGGGCTAGTAAGTCCCTGACGAGACCGTAGATGGTGGGCCCACAACTGCTAAGCAGGATGGCCCTGCGTTTGTTCGGTAGAGCAGCCGGTGTGTCCCCGTCCAGGTCGTTGACTATAAGGAAGTGTTCCAATCTTTCCACAAAAGCGTCCCAATCTTCCTCCTCTGTAAATTGCTGAAAGTTGCTGAGGTTAGACATGTTGAGCGTGTAGTTCGTGATCCAGTATTCCCGTCACCAGTTGTGGTGTATGTAGGCACCTTTAGTAATGACTCCACGAGGCAGGGTATGATGCTTTGACTGTGCAGACCTGCAGTCCTTTATTAGCAGCTCCTGAGTCCTGACAACAAGCTGTGTGTTACTTTTTATACTGGGTTACCTGCCGTGTGCAGGCAACCCCTGGGTCTCCAGCAACAGCACCCTCTAGTGTACCAGTAAGGTGTGTACAGTACAAAGGTACATTCAATGTTGCATGACAGTGTTACAGACATCACACAGTGAACAGGCATGCCTACACAACAAAGTCCATCAGGAAGGATGCAGGCATTAGAGGGGTGACGATCCCAGGCAGCGGAGGCGCTCAGGTCAAGACTTCCCTGTACATGGATGATGTCGCCGTCTTTTGCTCGAATCCACAGTTGGTCCACAGATTGCTCACATTCTGTGACCAGTTTGAACTGGCCTCGTGGGTGAAGGTTAATCGCAGCAAAAGCGAGGCCGTGTTCTTTGGAAGCTGGGCAGACCGATCCTTTATTCCCTTCACTGTTAAGTCAGATTACCTGAAGGTGCTGGGAATATGGTTCGGAGCGGACGGGGTGTGCGCCAAAAACTGGGAAGAGTGTATCGCCAAAGTGAAACATAAACTGGGATGGTGGAAGCTGTGCTCCCTCTCCATGGCAGGAAAGAACCTGGTCATCAGGAGTGAGGTGCTCTCGGTGTTGTACGTGGTGCAGGTCTAGCCCATAGCCCGCTCCTGTGCCGCGGTAGTCACCCGAGCCATCTTCCATTTCATCTGGAGATCGAAAATGGACCGTGTCCCAGAGACAGGATGTACAACTCTCTGGACAAGGGAGGAAAGGACGTTCCGAACGTGGTCCTCATCCTGATGGCCACCTTTGTGTGCGGCTGCATCAAGCTGTGCATAGACCCTTCGTACGCAAACACCAAGTGTCAGTACGTGCTGAAATTCTATCTGTCCCCGGTGTTGCGAAGGATGGGTCTGGCCAGGCTGCCGCGGAACGCTCCAACCAGTTGGACCATGCCTGACCACCTGTCCTTCATGGAAATGTTTTTCAAGAAAAACACCTTTGACCACAAGGCTATAAAGCAGTGGTCAGCACGCAAGGTCCTGGACGTGCTATGGAAGAAGGAGATGATGGATCCTGTCGGGTGATTCCCCGAGCAGACTGTTGAACTCGTTTGGCAGAATGTCTTATCGCCAGAGCTTTCACACAAGCACCAAGACGTAGCTTGGTTGGCGGTGAGAAGGCCCCTACCCGTCAGATCCTTCATGCACAGCCGGGGTTTCAGAGACACGGCACTTTGCCCCTGAGTCGGCTGTGGTGCGGACAAGACTGTCATCCATCTCCTTTGGGATTGTCCCTTTGCAAAGCAAGTCTGGAAGGAGATGCATTGGTTGCTGTCGAGGTTCATCCCAAACAGCTCCGTAATACATGACTCTGTGCTACATAAGAACATAAGAATTAGGAACAGGACTAGGCCATTTAGCCCCTCGAGCCTGCTCCACCATTCAACAAGATCATGGCTGATCTGGCCGTGGACTCAGCTCCACTTACCCGCCCGCTCCCCGTAACCCTTAATTCCCTTATTGGTTAAAAATCTATCTATCTGTGACTTGAATACATTCAATGAGCTAGCCTCAACTGCTTCCTTGGGCAGAGAATTCCACAGATTCACAACCCTCTGGGAGAAGAAATTCCTTCTCAACTCGGTTTTAAATTGGCTCCCCCGTATTTTGAGGCTGTGCCCCCTAGTTCTAGTCTCCCCGACCAGTGGAAACAACCTCTCTGCCTCTATCTTGTCTATCCCTTTCATTATTTTAAATGTTTCTAGAAGATCACCCCTCATCCTTCTGAACTCCAACGAGTAAAGACCCAGTCTACTCAATCTATCATCATAAGGTAACACCCTCATCTCCGGAATCAGCCTAGTGAATCATCTCTGTACCCCCTCCAAAGCTAGTATATCCTTCCTTAGGTAAGGTGACCAAAACTGCACACAGTACTCCAGATGCGGCCTCACCAATACCCTATAAAGTTGCAGCAGGACCTCCCTGCTTTTGTACTCCATCCCTCTCGCAATGAAGGCCAACATTCCATTCACCTTCCTGCTTACCTGCTGCACCTGCAAACTAACTTTTTGGGATTCATGCACAAGGACCCCCAGGTCCCTCTGTACCACAGCATGTTGTAATTTCTCCCCATTCAAATAATATTCCCTTTTACTGTTTTTTTCCCCCAAGGTGGATGACCTCACACTTTCCGTCATTGTAGTCCATCTGCCAAACCTTAGCCCATTTGCTTAACCTATCTAAATCTCTTTGCAGCCTCTCTGTGTCCTCTACACAACCCGCTTTCCCACTAATCATTGTGTCATCTGCAAATTTTGTTACACTACACTCTGTCCCCTCTTCCAGGTCATCTATGTATATTGTAAATAGTTGTGGTCCAAGCACCGATCCCTGTGGCACACCACTAACCACCAATTTCCAACCCGAAAAGGACCCATTTATCCCGACTCTCTGCTTTCTGTTCGCCAGCCAATTCTCTATCCATGCTAATACATTTCCTCTGACTCCTCGTACCCTTATCTTCTGCAGTAACCTTTTGTGTGGCACCTTATTGAATGCCTTTTGGAAATCTAAATACACCACATCCATCGGTACACCTCTATCCACCATGCTCGTTATATCCTCAAAGAATTCCAGTAAATTAGTTAAACATGATTTCCCCTTCATGAATCCATGTTGCGTCTGCTTGATTGCACTATTCCTATCTAGATGTCCCGCTATTTCTTCCTTAATGATAGTTTCAAGCATTTTCCCCACTACAGATGTTAAACTAACTGGCCTATAGTTACCTGTCTTTTGTCTGCCCCCTTTTTTAAACAGAGGCGTTACATTAGCTGCTTTCCAATCCGCTGGTACCTCCCCAGAGTCCAGAGAATTTTGATAGATTATAACGAATGCATCTGCTATAACTTCCGCCATCTCTTTTAATACCCTGGGATGCATTTCATCAGGACCAGGGGACTTGCCTACCTTGAGTCCCATTAGCCTGTCCAGCCCCCCCTAGTGATAGTGATTGTCTCAAGGTCCTCCCTTCCCACATTCCTGTGACCAGCAATTTTTGGCATGGTTTTTGTGTCTTCCACTGTGAAGACCGAAGCAAAATAATTGTTTAAGGTCTCAGCCATTTCCACATTTCCCATTATTAAATTCCCCTTCTCATCTTCTAAGGGACCAACATTTACTTTAGTCACTCTTTTCTGTTTTATATATCTGTAAAAGCTTTTACTATCTGTTTTTATGTTTTACGCAAGTTTACCTTCGTAATCTATCTTTCCTTTCTTTATTGCTTTCTTAGTCATTCTTTGCTGTCGTTTAAAATGTTCCCAATCTTCTAGTTTCCCACTGACCTTGGCCACCTTATACACATTGGTTTTTATTTTGATACTCTCCTTTATTTCCTTGGTTATCCACGGCTGGTTATCCCTTCTCTTACCGCCCTTCTTTTTCACTGGAATATATTTTTGTTGTGCACTGTGAAAGAGCTCCTTAAAAGTCCTCCACTGTTCCTCAATTGTGCCACCGTTTAGTCTGTGTTTCCAGTCTACTTTAGCTAACTCTGTCCTCATCCCACTGTAGTCCCCTTTGTTTAAGCATAGTACGCTCGTTTGAGACACTACTTCCTCACCCTCAATCTGTATTACAAATTCAACCATACTGTGATCACTCATTCGGAGAGGACCTTTTATCAGGAGATCGTTTATTATTCCTGTCTCATTACACAGGACCAGATCTAAGATAGCTTGCTCCCTTGTAGGTTCTGTAACATACTGTTCTAAGAAACAATCCCGTATGCATTCTATGAATTCCTCCTCAAGGCTACCCCGTGCGATTTGATTTGACCAATCGATATGTAGGTTAAAATCCCCCATAATTACTGCCGTTCCTTTTTCACATGCCTCCATTATTCCCTTGATTATTGCCCGCCCCACCGTGAAGTTATTATTTGGGGGCCTATAAACTACGCCCACCAGTGACTTTTTCCCCTTACTATCTTTAATCTCCACCCATAATGATTCAACATTTTGTTCATTAGAGCCAATATCGTCTCTCACAACTGCCCTGATATCATCCTTTATCAACAGAGCCACCCCACCTCCTTTCCCTTCTTGTCTATCTTTCCGAATCGTCAGATACCCCTGTATGTTTAATTCCCAGTGTTGGCCACCCTGCAACCACGTTTCTGTAATGGCCACTAAATCATACCCATTTGTTATGATTTGTGCCGTCAACTCATTTACTTTATTTCGAATGCTGCGTGCGTTTAGGTAGAGTGTTTTAATACTAGTTTTTAAACCATAATTTTTAGTTTTGACACCTCCTGCAGCCCCTTTATATTCAGTGGCCTTTTTTGTTTTTTGCCTTGGGTTTCTCTGCACTCCACTTTTAGTCATCTCCTTTCTGTCTTTTGCTTTTGTCTCCTTTTTGTTTCCCTCTGTCTCCCTGCATTGTTTCCCATCCCCCTGCCATATTAGTTTAACTCCTCCCCAACAGCACTAGCAAACACTCCCCCTAGGACATTGGTTCCGGTCCTGCCTAGGTGCAGACCGTCCGGTTTGTACTGGTCCCACCTCCCCCAGAACTGGTTCCAATGCCCCAGGAATTTGAATCCCTCCCTGCTGCACCACTGCTCAAGCCACGTATTCATCTGAGCTATCCTGCGATTCCTACTCTGACTAGCACGTGCTCTGCGGACTGTTCCCAGGGACGCACACACCCAGATAGACTGCTGCTGGAGAGCCATCAACTCGGTGAAAGATGCACTTTGGTCTTCCCGAAACTTGCTGGTCTTCCAGAGCAAGGGGATGTCCACGGCCGAGTGTTGCAGACTGGCGCAATCCAAGGTCCAGGAGTACGTGCTGAGGGTCGCACTAAAGGCTGGTGCAGTCACCGCAAAGGCACGATGAGGAAGAGCCAGAGTTTAAGGCCCTTCCGCTACGGTAAACCCAGGGGATGGAATCAGACCCCCCTCGGCCTGTACTTGTTAATCTGCTTGTATACATAGAGCATCATGTACTGAAAAACACCTGTGTTGTGCCATGTATAATGAAAGTCTCTGCACTGTTTAGTAACCTGTAAAGAAATGTAAATGTATTCCCATCTGCTCCGTGTACTGCTTTCATCTACATAGTGCGACATGTAATGTGATTTGTGATTGGTATTGAAATGTATCCTGGAATGTAATGTAAACCTGATCTTATCTGCTCCATGTAACACCCGTATTAGCACAGTACTACATGTAACGTGATTTACGGATTGTACTAAACTGTGCCATGAAATGACATGCACGCTAGTGCTGTCAGCATCCAGACGAATTGTATGGAATTGCTGACCGCAAGGTACTGAACTATTTTCCAATGTATTGTGAAAATTTTATATGAATAAAGTATATTTTTGGAAAAAAAAAATAATGGTTAGCGTCTTAAGTAAGAGAACAGTGAGAGAGAGAGAGAGAGAGAGAGAGACGGAGAGAACGGGATTGTGATGCAGGACTGTCATGCTAACAGGTGCTGTTTCACTGGTCCAGGGCAGTTCAACCAGAGGACTCGGCCTGTAATCCTAGAGAGCTAAATTCAAAACTAATCTGCGGAAACAAGGGAGTGGCCAACAGGTTCCCCGGGGAGAGGGTGGAAGCAGTTAGTATTGATTCATTCAAATACAACTGAGATAGATTGCCTCCAGAAAATAACATCGCATCGTAGAGTGACACAGCACAGTAGTGGGCCATTCGGCCCATCGTGCCTGTGCCGGTTCTTTGAAAGAGCGATCCCACAAGTCCCACACCTCCCTGCTCTTTTCCCGTAGCACTGCACATTTTTCCTTTTCAAGTACCTATCCAACTCCCTTTTGAAAGCTGCTGTTGAATCTGCTTCCACCGCCCTTTCAGGTAGTGCCTCCCAGGTCATTGCTGTGTAAAAATGATTTTCCTCATGTTGCCTCTGGTTCAGTAACACTTTGGGATCCAGTTTATGAGCAATGTGTGACATGATGTGTGGTGAGTGTCGTGTGCTCAGGAGAAACAGGTGACTTTGGACCTATGACCTTTTAACTCTATGGTTCCTAAAGCGCTCCCCCACTGGGGGTTTTCCTTACCTCGTGCTTGGGTCTGTTGTAGACTTGTTGATAGGATTACATGGGATATACGGCACAGAAACAGACCATTCGGCCCAACCAGTCCATGCCGGCGTTTATGCTCCACTCGAGCCTCCTCCCGTCTTTCCTCATCTAAATCTATCAGCATAACCCTCTATTCCCTTCTCCCTCATACGCTTGTCCAGCCTCCCCTTAAATGCACTGATACTATTCGCCTCAACCCCTCCCTGTGGTAGCGAGTTCCACATCTTCACCACTCTCTGGGTAAAGAAGTTTCTTCTGAATTCCTTATTAGATTTCTTGGTGACTATCTTATATTGATGGCCTCTAGTTATGCTCTTCCCCACAAGTGGAAACATTCTCTCTGTATCCACTCTATCAAAACCTTTCATCATTTTAAAGACCTCCATTAGGTCACCTCTCGGCATTCTTTTTTCAAGGGAAAAGAGACCCAGCCTGTTCATCCTTTCCTGATATGTATATCCTCGCATTTCTGGTATCATCCTTGTAAATATTCTCTGCACCCTCTCCAGTGCCTCTATATCCTTTTTATAATATGACGACCAGAACTGTACACAGTGCTCCAAGAGTGGTCTAACCAAGGTTCGATACAGGTTTAGCATAACATCCCTACTTTTTCAATTCTATACCTCCAGAAATAAACACAAGTGTTTAGTTTGCTTTTTTTATGGCCTTGCTAACCTGTGTCACAACTTTTAGCAATTTATGTATTTCTACTCCGAGATCCATTTGTTCCTCTACCCCACCTAGACTCGCATCATCTAAGTAATAAGTGACCTCCCTATTCTTCCGACCAAAATTCCTGGTACAACTGTATAGGGTATTGGTGAGGCCACACCTAGAGTACTGCGAAATGTTTTGGTCTCCGTATTTAACGAAGTATATACTTGTATTGGAGGCTGTTCAGAGAAGGTTCACTAGGTTGATTCCGGAGATGAGGGGGTTGACTTATAGGTTGAGTAGGTTGGGACTCTACTTTTTGGAGTTCAGAAGAATGAGAGGTGATCTTACTGAAACTTATAAGATAATGAGGGGGCTCGACAAGGTGGATGCAGAGAGAATATTTCCACATAGGGGAAACTAAAATTAAGGGACATAGGGCCCAAGTTTCCACATGATTCGCGCCTGATTTTTAGGAGCAACTGGTGGAGAACGGACTATTTTAGAAATCGCAATTCTCCACATTTTATTTTCTGCAGTTCTAGTCAGGTAGAACAGTTCTAGTTTAGAACAGAATTTTTTCTTCAAAAGGGGGCGTGTCCGGCCACTGACGCCTGATTTGAAAGTTTCCACAGTGAAAATGTACTCCAAACTAAAGTAGAATGGCGCCAGTGAAGATTTTTGTAGAACTGAAAAAACCTGTTCTACACATTAAAAAATCAGGTGCAGGTTACAAATTAGGCGTCCAGAACGAGGTGGGGGGAAGGGAACTCATTAAATTCGACAATAAATCCTTATTTATACTTCTACAAATATTATACAAATAAATCCAACCTGAATAAACATTTATAAGCCAAGAAAAGATTAAATAAACCATCTTCCTACCTGTGTGAAAGTGCTTCAGCCAGGGAGAATTCTGCAGCTGTTCGTGCCGCTGAGCGAGAGAGGGAGGGAGAGAGGGGAGAGAGGGAGGGAGAGAGGGGAGAGAGGAAGGGAGAGAGAGAAGGGGAGAGGGAGAGAGGGAGGGAGAGGGAGAGGGAGAGAGAGAGAGGGGAGGAGGGGAGGGAGAGGAGGGGGGAGGGAGAGGAGGGGGGGGAAGAGAGAGGGGGGGGAAGAGAGAGGGGGGGGAAGAGAGAGGGGGTGGAAGAGAGAGGGGGGGGAAGAGGGGGGGGAAGAGGGGGGGGGAAGAGGGGGGGGAAGAGGGGGGAAGGGGGGGGAGAGAGGGGGGGAAGGGGAGAGAGGGGGGGAAGGGGAGGGGGAAGAGGGGGGGGAGTGGAGAGGGTCGGGGGGGAGTGGAGAGGGTCGGGGGGGAGCGGAGCGGGTCGGGGGTGGGGGGGGGAGCGGGTGTCGGGTCGGGGGGGGCGGGGGAGCAGGTGTCGGGTCTCGGTCGGGGCGGGGGGGAGCGGGTCTCGGGTCTCGGTCGGGGCGGGGGGAGCGGGTCTCGGGTGTTGGTCGGGTCGGGGCGGGGAGCGGGTCTCGGGTCTCGGTCGGGGCGGGGGGGAGCGGGTCTCAGGTGTCGGGTGTCGGTCGGGGGGGGGGGGGAGAGCGGGTGTCGAGTCGGGGCGGGTGGGGGGGGAGCGGGTCTCGGGTGTCGGGTGTGGGGCGGGGGGGGGAGCGGGTGTCCGGGCGGGGGGAGGAGCGGGGGTCGGGTTTGGTCGGGGGGGGAGCAGGAGCTGGCCGTGGGAGGAGCCTCATTCACGCAGCCCCAGTGAGGCCATTGGGCCAGGGCTAGGGGCTGCGTGCTTCGGGCCCCTCCCACACAGTTCGGCGCCTGGAGCTACTGCACTTGCGTGCCCACTGTAGCGCGCATGTGCAGAGGTCCCGGCACTGTTTTCAGCGCTGGGACCTGGCTCCGCCCCCCCCCCACAGCTCGTGCTGGCTGCGCCGAGGGCCAGAGGACCTGTAAGTAGGTGGAGAATACCGAGGATTTTTTTAGGCGCCGTTTTAGGCGCGAAAAACGGGCGCCCAGCTCGGAGGGGCGCCCGTTTTTTTTCTTGTGGAAACTTGGGCCCATAGTCTCAGAATAAATGGTTGCCCATTTAAAACTGAGATGAGGAGAAATTTCTTCTCTCAGAGGATTTTAAATCTGTGGAATTCTCTGCCCCAGAGAGCTGTGGAGGCTGGGTCATTGAATATATTTAAGGTGGAGATTGACAGATTTTTGAATGATAAGGGAGTAAAGGGTTATGGGGAGTGGACAGGGAAGTGGAGCTGAGTCCATGATCAGATCATCCATGGTCTTATTGAATGGTGGAGCAGGTTCGAGGGGCCAAATGGCCGACTCCTGCTCCTATTTCTTATGTTCTTATGTTCTTAAAATGTAATAACTATCTGTGTTGAACTTCATTTGCCAATTAGATGCCCATTCTGCAAGTTAATGTCCTCCTGTAATTTGTTGCAGTTCTCCTCAGTATTGACTATCCCCCCAATTTGGTGTCATCCGCAAATATAGAAATTGTGTTTTGATTCCAAAGTCTAAATCATTAATATAAATTGTGAACAGCAGTGGTCCCAGCACTGATCCTTGTGGAACACCACTGCCCACCTTCTGCCACTGTGAATAGCTACCCTTTACCCCTACTCCCTGCTTTCTGTCTTGAAGCCGGCTAGCTATCCATTCTGCTCCTTGTCCCCTGACTCTGCATTCTCTGACCTTGTTCATCAGTCTTTTATGGGGTGCTTTATCGAAGGCCTTTTGAAAATCTAGATACATTACATCTACTGCATTACCATTGTCTACTCTCTCTGTTAGCTCTTCAAAAAAATTCAATGAGGTTGGTCAAGCAAGTCATTCCCTTTTGAAATCCATGCTAACTATTCATTATTATATTTTTGGTTTCTAGATGTTCTTCTATTTCCTCCTTTAGTAGGGATTCTATTATTTTTCTTACCATTGATGTTAAGCTGACTGCTCTATAATTTCCTGAACATGTTCTACCTCCCTTCTTAAATATAGGTATCACGTTAGCTATCCAGCAGTCCTCTGGCACTACACCTTTTCTAATCAATTATTAAATATGTGTAGAAATGCCTCTGCTATCTCTTCACTAGATTCTTTTAAAATGCGTGGATGAACTCCAGGGGTTCAGAGGATAGAGATTGATTGCTGTGATTCTGCCCTCTTGAGCATCCCTGATTATAATCGCTCCACCATCGGTGGCCGTGCCTTCAGCTGCCTGGGCCCCAAGCTCTGGAACTCCCTCCCTAAACCTCTCCACCACTCTACCTCTCTTTCCTCCTACAAGACATTCCTTAAAATCTACCTCCTTGACCGAGCCTTGCACTAATTTCAACTTATGCGGCTCAGTCAAAGTTTTATCACATAATACTCCTGTGCAGCGCCTTGGGACGTTTCACTATGTTAAAGGCGCTATATACATACAAGTTGTTGTTGTTAATAAATGGATGTTATTGTCACGATATTTCAATTGGAACCAGTAGGATAAATGCAGAACCCACCACCTCCTTTATCTTTTATTATGTAGAAGTTGCAGCTAAAAGGTTGGGTAAAGCTGTCTGTGAAGTGATATATATATATATATATATATTCAAAAAAATATTGTTGGATTTAAGAAAAACAATATTGCAGAATTTTCTGCCAGAATAATGGCGAGTGTAACGGTGTTGGACCTTTATTATTGCGTAGATTGTCTGGCATCTTGTGACGAGGGAGAGATTCCCCGTGGGTTGCAAATCGCCACAAGTTGCTGGACGATTTGCGCCGCTCTGCTGTTAGCTTCGCAAAAACCGACATCTCGCCCCCAACCGCCCCGTGAGCTTCAGCAAATTGCTGCGTTTGTGCAATAATTACCCATTAAACTCACCGCAGAAAGTTAAGTCTGGCAATCAACAGCGTAAGGACCCTTTTAATGAGGAGATTTCTGTAGAAGGGAAAATGCTGGAGTCTATTATAAAAAATGTGATAATGGCACACTTAGATAATATCAACGGGATTAAACAAAGTCAACATGGATTTATGAAAGGAAAATCATGTTTGACAAACCTACTGGAGTTTTTTGAGGATGTAACTGATAAAATAGATAAGGGAGAACCAGTGGATGTAGTGCATTTGGATTTTCAGAAGGCCTTTGATAAAGTCCCACATAAGAGGTTACTGTGCAAAATTAAAGCACATAGGATTGGGGGTAATGTATTGGCATGGATTGAAAAGTGGTTAACTGACACAAAACAGAAAGTAGGAATAAACAGGTCTTTTTTGGGGTGGCAGGCAGTATCTAGTGGGGTACCACAGGGATCAGTGCTTGAGCCCCAGCTATTCACAATATATATAAATGATTTGGATGAGGGAATCAAATGTAATATTTCCAAATTTGCTGACGACACAAAACTAGGTGGGATTGTGAGTTGTGAGGAGGCTGCAAAGATGCTGCAAGGCGATTTAGATAGGTTGAGTGAGTGGGCAAACACATGGCAGATGCAGTATAACGTGGATAAATGTGAAGTTATCGATTTTGGTAGGAAAAACATAAGGACAAAGTATTATTTAAATGGTGATGGCTTGGGAAGTGTTGATGTACAGAGGGACCTGGGTGTCCTTGTACACCAGTCATTGAAAGCAAACATGCCGGTGCAGCAAGCAGTTAGGAAGGCAAATGGTATGTTGGCCTTCATTACAAGAGGGTTTGAGTTCAGAAGCAAGGATGTCTTACTACAGTTATACAGGGCCTTGGTGAGACTGCACCTGGAGTATTGTGGGCAGTTTTGGTCTCCTTACCTAAGAAAGGATATACTTGCCATAGAGGGAGTGCAGCGAAGGTTCACCAGACTGATTCCTGGGATGGCAGGACTGTTGTATGAGGAAAGATTGGGTCGACTAGGCCTGTATTCACTAGAGTTTAGAAGAATGAGAGGGGATCTCATTGAAACGTATAAAATTCTGACTGGGAATGACAGAGTGGATGTGGAGAAGGAAGTCTAGAACAAGGGGTCACAGTCTCAGGATACGGGGTAGGAAATTTAGGACCGAGATGAGGAGAAATGTTTTCACTGAGAGGGTGGTGAACCTGTGGAATTCTCGACCACAGAAGGCTGTGGAGGCCAAGTCACTGAATATATTTAAGAAGGAGATAGATAGATTTCTAGACACAAAATGCATCAAGGGATATGGGGAAAAAGCGGGAATATGGTGTTGAGATAGAGGATCAGCCCATGATCATACTGAATGGCGGTGCAGGCTCAAAGGGCCGAATGGCCTACTACTGCTCCTATGTGTCTCTGTTTCTATGTTTCTGCAATGGCACTCAACTGGTCCAGCTCAGAAAGGGAACAATTTAACTGTGGAGTCTCATTCCTTCAGTAAATTGCTGGAGCTCTGTTTAAAAAAAAATCTTCCTATTAATTTTCCTTTCTGGCTCTTTTTTCTTTCTCTCTTAATCCAATCTTTCTTTCGCTCTCTTTATTTCTCTTTCTGTACCTGATTTGACTCTAATTCACCCAATTTCCGTCCATAAGAACTTAAGAATTAGAAGAATGAGTAGGTCATACGACCTCTCAAGCCTGCTCTGCCATTCAGTGAGATCATGGGTGATCTTTGACCTCAACTCCACTTTCCCACCCGATCTCCATATCCCTTGGTTCCCCTAGACTCCAAAAATCTATCGATCTCAGCCTTGAATATACTCAAAGACTGAGCCTCCACAGCCCTCCGGGGCAGAGAATTCCAAATGTTCCCCACCCTTTGAGTGAAGAAATTCCTCCTCACCTTAGTCCTAAATGGCCGACCCCTTATCCCGAGACTGTGAGCCCTGGTTCTAGACTCTCCAGCCAGGGGGAAACATCCTCCCTGCATCTACCCTGTCAAGCCTTCTCAGTCGTTCCTCTGTTTCTTTCTCAACCCTTAAATCTCATTGGTTAAGCAGATAGACGGTTGGGCCCATTGGTCACTAAGGTCCCAGATGCCACGTTGCTCCTGATGCACTGTTATCAGCTCGTACTGCTAGCTTGTTATGGTGCAAAACAGTTATCGAGCTGAAAGGGTGAAGGGAACAAGCCTAACTAACAGTGCACGCTGTGAGATATCCCACTCCAAAGAGATCTGGGCCAATGTATCTGTTCAGTTATAGGGGAAGGTAGCATGGTGGTTATGTTACTGGTTCTAGTAATCCAGAGGACTGGAGTAATGCTCCACAGACATGTTCAAATCCCACCATGGCAGCTGGGGAATTTAAATTTGGTTAATTAAATAAATCTGGGAAAAAAAAGCTAGTATCAGTAATGAAATTACTGGATTGTCACAAAAACCCAACTGGTTCACTAATGTCCTTCAGGGAAGGAAATCTGCTGCCTGGTCTGGCCTATATGTGACTCCAGACCCACAGCAATGTGGTTCACTCTGAAATGGGCGAGCGAGACACTCAGTTGTATAAGGTGGCTCACCACCACCTTTTGAAGAGCAATTAGGAATGGGCAATAAATGCCGGCCTATATGTGACTCCAGACCCACACCAATGTGGTTCACTCTTAACTAATGAGCCACTTATTCAAGAAGACGGCTCACCACTACTTTCTTGAGGACAAAGAAGGACGGGCAATAAATGCTGCCCTTGCCAGCGACGCCCACATCCTGTGAATGTATTTTTTGAAAGTTTACAAATTAGGGTTTTCAACCAGATGGTTTCAGGGAGGCTTCTTGGTGATCAAACAATTCTTTACACTGGACATTAACGTCCGCAGGGTTTCTCATAAGCCCAGTGTGTGTGTGTGTGTGTGTGTGTGTGTGTGGGGCGTGTGAGGTGGGATGTGTGGGGAGCTCGCATCTGGGGTCCGCAGAGATTTTATCCCCTGTGCCTCGTGTCACTGTCTTCCGCCTGAGCCCGAGGGAATCGCTACCTGCTCGAGGTGGGGGGGTGGGGGGGGTGCGCACGGGGTGGAGGGGTGTGGGAATTCAGGAGCTCCTGGAGACTGGAAACTTAATGGTGAAGGTAGGGGGTTGGGAGGTCATCGACCTCAGCTCTGCTGCTGCTCAAACCCTCATCCATGCCTTTGTTATTTCTAGAACTGACTATTCCAACGCATTGCTGGCTGGCCTCCCATCTTCCACCCTCTGTAAACTAGAGGTCATCCAAAACTCAGAGTGCCCGTGTCCTAACTCGCACCAAGTCCCGCTCATCCTTCAGCATCATCATAAGCAGTCCCTCGATATCAAGGAAGATTTGCTTCCACTCTAAAAGTGAGTTCTCAGGTGATTGTACAGTCCAATATGAGAATTACAGTCTCTGTCGCAGGTGGGACAGACAGTGGTTGAAGGAAAGGATGGGTGGGGAGTCTGGTTTGCCGCACGCTCCTTCTGCTGCCTGCGTTTGGTTTCTGCATGCTCTCGGCGACGAGACTCGAGGTGCTGAGCGCCCTCCTGGATGCTCTTCCTCCACTTAGGGCGGTCTTGAGCCAGGGATTCCCAGGGATGTTGCACTTTATCAAGGAGGCTTTGAGAGTGTCCTTGAAACGTTTCCTCTGCCCACCTGGGGTTCGCTTGCCGTGTAGGAGTTCTGAGTAGAGCGCTTGATTTGGGAGTCTTGTGTCGGGCATGCAGGTGATGTGGCCCGCCCAGCGGAGCTGATCGAGCGTGGTCAGTGCTTTGATGCTGGGGATGTTGGCCTGATCAAGAACACTGATGTTGGTGAGTCTATCCTCCCAGTGAAGTTGCAGGATCTTGCGGAGGCAGCGCTGGTGGTACTTCTCCAGCGCTTTGAGGTGTCTGCTGTATGTAGTCCATGTCTCTGAGCCATATAGGAAGGTGGATATCACTACTGCCCTATAGACCATAAGCTTGGTGCTGGATTTGAGGTCCTGGTCTTCAAACATTCTCTTCCTCAGGCGACTGAAGGCTGTGCTGGCACACTGGAGGCGGTGTTGGATCTCGTCATCGATGTCTGCCCTTGCTGATAGTAGGCTCCCGAGGTAAGTGGTCCACGTTGCCCAAGGCCACGCCATGGATTTTGATGACCGGGGGGGGGACAGTGCTGTGTGGCGGGGTCAGGTTGGTGGAAGACCTTTGTCTTACGGATCCTTCACTACCTGTGCTCGCTGACCTACATTGGGTCTCAGTTAAGCAGCGCCTCGATTTCAAAATTCTCCATCTTGTTTTCAAATCCCTCCGTGGCCTCGTCTCTCCCTATCTCTGTAATCTCCTCCAGCCCCACAACCTCCCTGCGATCTCTGCGCTCCTCTAATTCTGCCCTCCTGAGCATCGCTGATTATAATCGCTCCACCATCGGTGGCCGTGCCTTCAGCTGCCTGGGACCTTCTGGCCCCCGAGCCTGTTTGCCAACAGGTTTCTCTCTGGCAGCTCTCGCATTGGTCAAGACTGGCACGACTGGGGATTAAACTCTCTTTGGGGTCCTACTTGCAGGGTAGAACCCCATCATTTCAAAAGGCCTCTGACTCCTTTAGCAACCTGGGGGTTCAACTGTTTGGGAGGACAATGTGAGCGGGAAGCAAAATGCTCTGGATCGTTTCTAGCCCCCCTCCCCCCTCACTCCAACCCGCCTCACTGCACCCCCTGTTCTCGCTGGGAGCGGGGAGCTGACATCGAGCCTGTAAAACTTACACTCTTGTTTCACTTTCTGCATTCTCTGATCAAAGGAGATTTATTCGAATTTTTCTCCAGTTAATTAAAGAAAGAACGAGAGATTTGCATTAATATAGAATCACACAGCACAGGAGGAGGCCATTCGGCCCATCGTGTCTGTGTCGGCTCTTTGAAATAGCTTTTCAATTAGTCCCACTCACCCCTGCTCTTTCCCCATAACCAGTTAATTTTCCTTTTGAGCAAAATTAATGCCCATGGGATTAAAGGGACAGTGGCAGCATGGATACAAAATTGGCCAAGGGACAGAAAGCAGAGAGTAGTGGTGAACAGTTGTTTTTCAAACTAGAGAGAAGTTTACAGTGGTGTTCCCCATGGGTCCACTGCTCTTTTTGATATATAATGGCCCAGAAATCCCGGTTTCTCTTTCCCGCAGGCGTTCGACTGGCTTGCAGAAAAAAGCAGCACACCTACCTGAAACTGCTGCACCACACGAGATCCCGGTCCTGAGGCCTCCGCTGACTGCGTGTCGAGATATGCACAGGCCTGGAGCTGGAACCACATGGCTCTGGGCAGCCAATCAGGTAAAGTATTTTCTCATTCATAATAATGGGAACTCTGTAAGTTGGAGCTCCCATTATTATGAATGAGAAACAACCCCCAAAACACATGTAACCAATAATAAAAGATAGAAAGAATGCACAACATATTTTTATTAATTTAAATTAGAGTTATTTATGTATTTAGAAAAATATGTATTTGTTCCATTTTTTAAAAAGTTTTTTTAATTAAAGTTTAAAATAAACTTACCGGGTTTTTAACAATAACATGCATTTTTAAAATTTTACTTTACTATGTTTTTGTGTGTTTTAAAACTCTTACGCCTGTAACAGTAGGCTATGCTTTTATCAGGCGCAAGAGTTTTGAGGACATTTGCCGGGCAAGAGATGGGTAAATCCCGCAATCTTACCCGTGCAATTGTCGTCGCTCCCGAGATACGGAGGATCTGCAGAGCTCAGGCTTGGATAGATCAGAAAATCCGGTTTTCAGTGCATGCGCATTGTGCGCTAAGAACCGTTTTTTCCGATGCCTTCCAGGGTCTGTACACACTCCGTACACACTCCGTATGGACCCGAGTGGCCAGGATTTCTGGGCCATTAATGATCTGGACTTGGGTAGAAAGGGCATCATTTCAAAGATTGCAGACGCTTCGAAACTCAGAAATGTATTTATCCAATTCCCTTTCAAAAGTTATTGTTGAATCTGCTGCCACCACCCTTTCAGGCAGCACACTCCAATATAACACCTTTCACGATCTCATAACATCTCAAAGCGTGTTACAGCAAGTACTTTTCAAAGGTAGTCACTAGGTATTCGCGCCAGCCAATGTGTGCACAACAAGCTCCACAAACAGCAATGTGATAGTGACCAGTGATGCTTTTGTGATGTTGGTTGAGGGATAAATATTGACCAGGATACAGGGAGAACTTCTCCCGCTCACTTTCAAAATAGTGCCATGGGATCTTTTACATTTACCCGAGAGGGCAGAAAGGGGCCTCGATTTAACGTCTCATCCGAAAGATGGCACCTCCGACCGTGTAGCACTCCCTCAGTACTGCACTGCACTGTCAGCCTAGATTATATGCTCAGATCTCTGGAGTGGGACTTGAACCCACAACCTTCTGACTCCGAGGCGAGAGTGCTGCCCACTGAGCAACAGCTGACACCATTGAGTAATGCCGTGGAATCATTCATTTACCCTGACTCTAGCACCATGCATGTTTATCACCAGCACATGAGAGATTGAGCAGACTAGGCCTATATTCTCTAGAGTTTAGAAGAATGAGAGGAGATCTCATTGAAACGTACAAAATTCTTACAGGGCTTGACAGGGTTGATGCAGGGAGGATGTTTCCCCCCTGGCTGGGGAGTCTAGAACCAGGGGTCACAGTCTCAGAATAAGGGGTCGTTCATTTAGGTTTGAGAGGAGGAGAAACTTCTTCACTAAGAGGGTGGTGAGTGTTTGGAATTCTCTGCCCCAGAGGGCTGTGGAGGCTCAGTCGTTGAGTATATTCAAGACAGAGATCGATAGATTTGGATATTAAGCGAATCAAGGGACATGGGGATAGTACAGATAAGTGGAGTTGAGGTAGAAGATCAGCCATGATCTTACTGAATGGCGGAGCAGGCTCGAGGGGCCGAATGGCCGACTCCTGCTCCTATTTCTTATGTTTTTATGCTCGTATAACGAGCGTATACCACTACCGATGATATCTAGACACCATTTTATGCTGAAGTATTGCAGAACATTATCAAGCGCACTGAGAATTGAATCATCCTCTCTGATCCTCATCCTCTCATCCTATAAGGGCTTATTTTTAGCTTCCAATCGTGTGATGTTGGTGTGATTTTGATACTGTTGCATAATTTAGCTGCTTAGATTGCTTCTTCAAAATTTTCAGTTGTTGAAAGTTGGAAAGGAATCTTCTTCCTGTTGGAATCACTCGTGGGGTTGGTTATACATAGAATTACAGAGAATGTACAGCACAGAAACAGGCCATTCAGCCCAATTGGTCCATCCGTGCCGGTGTTTGTGCTCCACTCGAGCCTACTCCCACCCTTCCTCATCTAACTCTATCAGCATATCCTTCTAGTCCTTTCCCCCTCATGTGCTTATCTCACATTCCCTTAAAAACATTCATACTTCCGTCTGCCCACGTGACACCAGCCAGAAACACGCTGCATTTCCCTGGGGGTAACGGGTGGGTCATTGTGTGTGAATGGGCAGGCTATAAACATGTGCTCCTGCTCCATAAACATGAGCACATCCAAAAACTCGGCTGCCCCGTGTCCTAACTCGCACCAAGTCCCGTTCACCCATCACCTCCTGTGCCCACTGCCCCGTGTCCTAACTCGCACCGAGTCCCGTTCACCCATCACCCCTGTGCCCACTGCCCCGTGTCCTAACTCGCACCGAGTCCCGTTCATCCATCACCCCTGTGCCCACTGCCCCGTGTCCTAACTCGCACCGAGTCCCGTTCACCCATCACCCCCTGTGCCCACTGCCCCCTGTCCTAACTCGCACCAAGTCCCGTTCACCCATCACCCCCTGTGCCCACTGCCCCGTGTCCTAACTCGCACCGAGTCCCGTTCACCCATCACCCCCTGTGCCCACTGCCCCGTGTCCTAACTCGCACCGAGTCCCGTTCACCCATCACCCCCTGTGCCCACTGCCCCCTGTCCTAACTCGCACCGAGTCCAGTTCACCCATCACCCCCTGTGCCCACTGCCCCGTGCCCTAACTCGCACCGAGTCCCGTTCACCCATCACCCCCTGTGCCCACTGCCCCGTGTCCTAACTCGCACCGAGTCCCGTTCACCCATCACCCCCTGTGCCCACTGCCCCCTGTCCTAACTCGCACCGAGTCCCGTTCACCCATCACCCCCTGTGCCCACTGCCCCCTGTCCTAACTCGCACCGAGTCCCGTTCACCCATCACCCCCTGTGCTCGCTGCCCCGTGTCCTAACTCGCACCGAGTCCTGCTCACCCATCACCCCCTGTGCTCGCTGCCCCGTGTCCTAACTCGCACCGAGTCCCATTCACCCATCACCCACTGTGCCCACTGCACGACATTGGCTCCCGGTCCGGCAATGCCTTGATTTTAAAACTCCTCCAAACCTACAACCCCCCGGGATTTCCATATTTACGAAAGGATATACTTACTTTGGAGGCAGTTCAGAGAAGGTTCACTAGGTTGATTCCGGAGATATCATCGGCTAGACATCATCGGGTTGACTTATGAGGAAAGGTTGAGTAGGTTAGGCCTCTACTCATTGGAATTCAGAAGAATGAGAGGTGATCTTATCGAAATGTATAAGATTATGAGGGGGCTGGACAAGGTGGATGTAGAGAGGATGTCTCCACTGATGGGGGAGACTAGAATTAGAGGGCATAATCTTAAAATAAGGGGCGGCTCGTTTAAAACTGAGATGAGGAGGAATTTCTTCTGAGAGGGTTGTAAATCTGTGGAATTCGCTGCCTCAGAGAACTGTGGAAACTGGGAAATTAAATAAATTTAAGACAGAGATAGACAGTTTCTTAACCGATAAGGGAATAAGGGGTTATGGGGAACGGGCAGGAAAGTGGACCTGAGTCCACAATCGGATCAGCCATGATCGTATTAATTGGCGGAGCAGGCTCGAGGGGCCGTATGGTCTACTCCTGTTCCTATTTCTTATGTTCTTATGAGATCTCTGCGCTCCTCCAATTCTGCCCTCTTGTACACTCCTGATTATAATTGCTCCACCATCGGTGGCCGTGCCTTCAGCTGCCTGGGCTCCAAGCTCTGGAACTCCCTCCCTAAACCTCTCCCCCTCTCTACCTCTCTCTCCTCTTTCAAGACGCTCCTTAAAACCTACCTCTTTGACCAAGCTTTTGGTCATCTGCCCTAATATCTCACGTGGCTCGGTGTCAAATTTTGGTTGATAACGCTCCTGTGAAGCGCTTTGGGAGGTTTTACTGCGTTAAAAGCGCTATATAAATGCACTGTGTTGTTGTTGACTGGTTTAATCCCACTGGGGAGGGAGGGAGATGCAGTGTAGCAGAACTGCTTACAAGGGCTAGAAGTGTAGGAAATTGGGCTCGAAATGGAGAGAGTCAACGACAGAAGGAGAATCACCACCACGGGCTCAGGCGCAATGTTCCTTGAGCTGAATTGCTGTCGGGTGAGTTACGGACATGGAAGGGCTGGCTTGGGTGGAGGTGGTGCAAACAGTCACACCACAGCCTCTATCCTCACCCACGTACCACACACAGCGGGAAACAGCTTAATCACCTCTCGCACTTGGCCCAGGCATGTGAAGGAATGGGAACATCGTGAAGCTGGAAGCAGGGCTTACGTCCACAGGTTCCTTGACCTCAGTGTGAGCGGAGCATGAGAATGAGCGTTAGTGAAATATCATGAGGCCCCTCACTCCCACACACACATCATCATCATCATCGGCGGTCCCTCGAAACGAGGATGACTTGCTTCCACGCCAAAAAAGGATGAGTTGACATGTGTTTCGATGAAGGACCTAATATCCCAGGTCCCGAACTACATGTTGAAGGGTGGAAGATGCCTGTGCGTGGATTTTTTTAACGTGGGATGGCCGTTGCACACCAGCCACCACACGAGCTCGACAGAGCTAGGTCTTGGTCTAGTGGCGAGGGTTATCCATGACGACTGGAGACCAGCTCTGCTGCACCAACCTGGTGCACACACATAAGAACACAAGAACATAAGAAATAGGAACAGGAGTAGGCCATTTGGCCCCTCGAGCCTGCTCCACCATTTAATAAGTTCATACAGACAAAAACAATCACGATCCCATGACAAAGGGCCATCAGCTGGTGCCTGAGAGGAAGGATTTTCACGGGATGTTGGCATTGCTGGCATTGCCATCATTTACTGGCCGTCTTTTGTTGTCATGGACACGACCAATTGGCTTGCAAGGCTATTTCAGGGGCAGTTAACAACTCGTCGCATAAGATTAAATTCTCCTTATCGCCCCTCTGGTTCTTTTGCCAATTATCTTCAATCTGTGTCCCTCTGGTTACCGACCGTCCTGCCACTGGAAACAGTTTCTCCCGATCTACTCTTATTAAAGCCCCTTCATGATTTCGAACACCCCAATTGGTGTGGAAGTTACATGAAGCTCTGGTCAGACTCTATCTGGAGTAACTGCGTCCAGCTCTGGGCCCCGCCCCTCAGGGAGGATATATCGGCCTCGGAGTGTGAGCAGCGCAGATTCACCAGAATGATACCAGGGCTAAAAGGGTTAAATGTATTAGCATGGATAGAGAATTGGTTGGCGAACAGAAAGCAGAGAGTCGGGATAAATGGGTCCTTTTCGGGTTGGAAATCGGTGGTTAGTAGTGTGCCACAGGGATCGGTGCTGGGACCACAACTGTTTACAATATAGATAGATGACCTGGAAGAGGGGACAGAGTGTAGTGTTACAAAATTTGCAGATGACACTAAGATTAGTGGGAAAGCGGGTTGTGTAGAGGACACAGAGAGGCTGCAAAGAGATTGGATAGGTTAAACAAATGGGCAAAGGTTTGGCAGATGGAATACAATGTCGGAAAGTGTGAGGTCATCCACCTTGAGAAAAAAAACAGTAAAAGGGAATATTATTTGAATGGGGAGAAATTACAACATGCTGAGATGCAGAGGGACCTGGGGGTCCTTGTGCATGAATCCCAAAAAGTTAGTTTGCAGGTGCAGCAGGTAATCAGGAAGGCAAATGGAATGTTGGCTTTCATTGCGAGAGGGATGGAGTACAAAAGCAGGGAGGTCCTGCTGCAACTGTACAGGGTATTGGTGAGGCCGCACCTGGAGTACTGCGTGCAGTTTTGGTCACCTTACTTAAGGAAGGATATACTGGCTTTGGAGGGGGTACAGAGACGATTCACTAGGCTGATTCCGGAGATGAGGTGGTTACCTTATGATGATAGATTGAGTAGACTGGGTCTTTACACGTTGGAGTTCAGAAGGATGAGGGATGATCTTATAGAAACATTTAAAATAATGAAAGGGATAGACACGATAGAGGCAGAGAGGTTGTTTCCACTGGTAGGGGAGACTAGAACTAAGGGGCACAGCCTCAAAATACGGGGGAGCCAATTTAAAACCGAGTTGAGAAGGAATTTCTTCTCCCAGAGGGTTGTGAATCTGTGGAATTCTCTGCCCAAGGAAACAGTTGAGGCTAGCTCATTGAATGTATTCAAGTCACAGATAGATAGATTTTTAACCAATAAGGGAATTAAGGGTTACGGGGAGCGGGCGGGTAAGTGGAGCTGAGTCCACGGCCAGATCAGCCATGATCTTATTGAATGGCGGAGCAGGCTCGAGGGGCTAGATGGCCTACTCTTGTTCCTAATTCTTATGTTCTTATGTTCTTAAATTAAGAAGACAGAACATAAGAAGTAGGAGCAGATGGCTAATCTTCTACCTCAACTCCACTTGCCTGCACTGTCCCCATATACCTTGGTTCTCTCAATATCCATGATTGCATAGACTAGGCTTGTATTCCCTCGAGTACAGAAGGTTAAGAGGTGATTTCATTGAGGTGTGCAAGAAGATTAAAGGATTTGGTAAGGTGGAGAGAAATTATTTCTTCGGATAAGAGAATCCAGAACTAGGGGACGTAACCTTAAAATTAGAGCCAGGCCGTTCAGGGTGATGTCAGGAAGCATTTCTTCACACAAAGGGTGGTGGGAATCTGGAACTCTCTCCCCCAAAAAGCTGTTGAGACTGGGAGTCAATAGAAACTTTCAAAACGGTGATTGATAAATTTTTTGGGATACGGAAATAAGGTGGGTAGATGGAGTTAAGATACATATCAGTCATGATCCAATTGAATGACGGAACAGGCTTGAGGGACTGAATGGCCTCCTCCTGTTCCTATCTTCCTTCTTTCCTTCTCCAGTCTGTTTTAAGCTCCCCTCAAAGTCACACACCATCCCGTTTGATTGGCTTCCAATCTATCACTTCAAACATTCACTCCCTCCACCACCGGCGCACCGTGGCTGCAGTGTGCACCATCTACAAGATGCACTGCAGCAACTCGCCAAGGCTTCTTCAGCAGCATCTCCCAAACCCATGACCTCTGCCACCTAGAAGGACAAGGGCATGGGAAAACCACCTCCAGTCACACACCACCATTCACTGCAGACCTTCGAAAGGAGGCGTGACGAGCTTCTAGGAGTAAAAGGCATCTCAAGACATGCTGACTTGGAAATATATCAGCCGTTCCTTCATCGTCGCTGGGTCACAATCCTGGAACTCCCTCCCTAACAGCACTGTGGGAGCACCTTCACCACACGGACTGCAGCGGTTCAAGAAGGCGGCTCACCACCACCTTCTCGAGGGCAATTAGGGATGGGCAATAAATGCTGGCCTTACCAGCGATGCCCACATCCCATGAATGACTATAAAAAACAAATATAGGCCAGACCGGGTAAGGACGGCAGGTTTCAATCCCAAAATATTAATGAACGAGATGTTTTTTTGAATGATAATCCGATAGCTTCATGATTATTTTGTTTTTTTTTACTGATGTCGGCTTTATATTTCCAGAATACCCTCCCTAAAATTTCTCCGCCTCTTCTGCTTTAAGATGCTTCCTAAAACCTACCTCTTTGATCAAGCCCGTTCAGTCCGTAAGCGTGACCCCGAGCTTCCGGTCGCCTGTCACTTTAATTCCCCGCTCCACTCCCACTCCGACCTCTCCATCCTCGGCCTCCTGCACTGTTCCAATGAAGCTCAACTCAAGCTCGAGGAACAGCACCTCATCTTTCGTTAGGCATTTTACAGCCTTCTGGACTCAACATCGAGTTCAACTATTTCAGACCAGAACCTCTGCCCATATTTTTTTCCCCTTTTTTTTTTACAATCCCTTTTTTTCTCTCTTTCCCACGGCAGCTGCTGGTGACTCTGCCATTTACACCCTATCTAGACTCATCTTTGGTTTCCTAACTTGTCCCATCACCCTCTCCTTCTGCCTCGCATCATCAGCCCTTTTGTCCCTCTAATCTCTCCTGCCTTCCCAGACCTATCGCAGACCTTCCCTTTTGTTCTTTCCTCCCCTCCCCCCCCTTTCCCTGCCCCTACGCTTCCTTAAAACCCTGTTACATCTCTGACTTTATCAGTTCTGAGGAAGGGTCACCGACCTGAAATGTTAACTCTGTTTCTCTTTCCACAGAAGCTGCCAGACCCGCTGAGATTTCCAGCGTTTTCTGTTTTTATTTCTAATACCTCCTTACGTGGCTCGGTGTCAAACCTTGTCTGATTACGCTCCTGTGAAGCACATTGGGATGATTTACTGTGTTAAAGGCACTCTATAAATGCAGGTCACAACTTAAAAACCTAGGCAAGGAGAGATTTTTCTAAAAAAAATAGTTTTGACTGACTGTTTGGAGCAATGGGCGCCCCTTGAAATTGCCATGACCTTACAAACAATTGTCGGAACGATGACAGTGTTGCTTGATGTGAGTCTGTGGGAGGGACTATTCTGAACCCTTTGCGCTGTCAGAGGTCAAACTGCGGTGAATTCAAACGGGCGGCCCTCAGTGACTGGACCAATTTGCTCTGCCCTTTAATGGGCCTGCAAGTGAAGTGATTGATCTAGTGAGCTCCACTTTACCGCTTCCCCGTGGTTCCCATTGTCATCATCACAGGCAGTCCCTCGTATCGGGGATGACTTGCTTCCACGCCGAAAAGGGATGAGTTCACAGGTGTTTCAATGAAGGACCTAATATTCCAGGTCCTGACCTACATCCTGAAGGGTGGAAGATGCCTGTGCGTGGATTTTTTTAACGTGTGGTGGCCGTTGCACACCAGCCACCACACGGGCTTGACAGAGCTAGGCGGGTAAGCGGAGCTGAGTCCACGGCCAGATCAGCCATGATCTTGTTGAATGGCGGAGCAGGCTCGAGGGGCTAGATGGCCTACTCCTGTTCCTAATTCTTATGTTCTTATGTTCTTGGTCCAGTGGCAAGGGTTAACCAGGACGACTGGAGACCAGCTCTGCTGCAGGGACCTAGTGCGCACACATATCGCACAGTGTGGGCTGGCCCGTGCTGCCCCTGGGCCCTCGCCTCTTCTGGGCCCTGAACTCACGCCTCTCCCGGGCCCCGATCACCTCCCTCTACGAACTCTTGCGCTCCCTCTCCCCGACCTCGCCACTCCTGCTGTAACTGCCCGCTCTGCCGTCAGCCATCGCCCTCCTGCAGCAGCACGCGCTGCTCCCTGCAGTGGTATGCCACCGCACGCTGCTCCCTCTAATGGCCCCGGCCTGCTGATGGTCTTGCAGGCCGGGACCGGGCCGATTTCCGGGCAGGTAAACGTAAACGTAAAGGATAAATAACACCAATGAACCGCTGATAGCTTCAAAATGTTGTGTCAGCCATGGCTCAGTGAGCAGCACCCGCACCTCTGTGTCATGAAGGTTGTGGGTTCAAGCCCCAGTCCATGAAACTTTAGCACACGAATCTAGGCTGAGGCTCCAGTGCAGGACTGAGGGCGCGCTGCACTGTCAGATGAGACGTTAAACCGAGGCCCCATCTGCTCTCACAGCTGGATGTAAAAGATCTCATTTCGAAGAAGAGCAGGGGAGTTTTCCCCGGTGTCCTGGGGCCAATATTTATCCCCCAATCAACATCACTACAACAGATTATCTGGTCATTGTCACATTGCTGCTTGTGGGAGCTTGCAAAGAAAGTCTTAGATTTATAGAGCACCTTTCATGACGTCGCAAAGTGATTTGCAGCCAATGAAGTACTTTTTTTGAAGTGTAGTCACCGTTGTAATGTAGGAAACGCGGCAGCCAATTTGCGCACAGCAAGCTCCCACAAACAAAACAGCAAGCCTTTCTTTCATTCTTGCTTTTTCTTCTACCTCGTCATAAAAGACCATTTGTCCTAAATGCCATCAAATAAATGCGGTGCACTTCCGGGTCAGAGTGCAGCAACGCTCTAGCTGATTTCCCCGTGCCCAGACGATTTCCGACTGTTCCCGTGGGGCATTCTGGGTCTGAGCAATGGCCTGTTTTCTATAACTTCCCACCAATGAACTGTGTGAAGAGGGTGAAGTGCAGCCACAGGGATGTGACTGGAATGCCCAGCCAGGACTGGAATTGCTCTGGTGATTAAGGTATGTAGAGGAAAGAAAGAAAGGGCTCGTGTACTCGCTGACCTACATTGGCTCCCGGTTAAACAACACCTCGATTTCAAAATTCTCATCCGTGTGTTCAAATCCCTCCAGGGCCTCGGCCCCTCCCTATCTCTGTAATCTCCTCCAGCCCCACAACTCCCCGAGATGTCTGCGCTCCTCTAATTCTGCCCTCTTGAGCATCCCTGATTATAATCGCTCAACCATCGGTGGCCGTGCCTTCTGTTGCCTGGGCCCCAAGCTCTGGAACTCCCTCCCTAAACCTCTCCGCCTCTCTACCTCTCTTTCCTCCTTCAAGACGCTCCTTAAAATCTACCTCTTTGACCAAGCTTTTGGTCACCTGCGCTAATTTTTCCTTATGCGGCTCGGTGTCAAATGTTTTTAAATTTCATCATGCTCCGGTGAAGCGCCTTGGGACGTTTTGCTACATTAAAGGCGCTATATAAATACAAGTTGTTGTTGTTGTGATTATATAACGCCTTAGCACCTTTCTCAGAAATGGCCTGAAGAGCATTGCACAATGAATTTCCAGTGCTGTTACTGCTTATGCAGACAAATCTGGAAGCCCATGGCACAGAGCAAGGTACCACAAACATCATCAACATAGGCAGTCCCTCAAATCGAGGATGACTTGCTTCCACGTCAAGAAGTTCACAGGTTCAATGAAGGACCTGATATTCCAGATCCTGAACTACATCCTGGAGGGGGTGGAAGATGCCTGTGTGTGGATTTTTTTAACGTGGGGTGACCGTTGCACACCAGCCACCACACGGGCTTGACAGAGCGAGGTCTTGGTCCAGTGGCAAGGGTTAACCAGGACGACTGGAGACCAGCTCTGCTGCACGGACCTCATCATCATCATCATCATAGGCAGCCCCTCGAAACGAGGATGACTTGCTTCTATGCCAAAAAAAAAGGACGAGTTCACAGGTGTTTCGAATGAAGAACCTGAACTACGTCCTCAAGGATGGAAGATGCCTGTGCTTGGATTTTTTTAACGTGTGGTGGCCATTGCACACCAGTCAGGTCTGTTCATGATGTCAGAAAGCAAATCGGAAGCCCAGAAAAATCCAGAACGGCCTCAGTCCCGAGGGTTCTGTATTTTAGGTGCTGCACCTGTTCCAGGACGTTTATTTTCTGAAGAACTTTGTCACTTTCAGTTTCTCACTGCTTTGTGGAGGTATGTGATCGGGGGCCCAGGGGAGGTGCGAGTTCGGGGCCAGGGGCCCAGGGGCCCAGGGGCAGCACGGGCCCAGCCCACACTGCGATTATGTGCGCGCACTAGGTCCGTGCAGCAGAGCAGGTCTCCAGTTGTCTTGGGTAATCCTTGCCACTGGACCAAAACCTAGCCAGCGCGCACACATATCGCAGTGCGGGCTGGCCCCTGCTACCCCTGGGCCCTCGCCTCTTTTGGGCCCCCAACTCTCACCTCTCCTGGGCCCCCGGATCACGTCCCTCTACAATCTCTCGCCGCTCCTTCGGCCCCGACCTCGCCGCTCCTGCTGTACCTGCCCACGCTCCAATCACCGACCTGGGTCTTGGTGACGTCACTCTTTGCTGACGTGGCTCTCCTGCCTCCAGCACGTGCAGCAACGGGCTGAACGACCAGTTTCCTACATTACAACAGTGACAACACCTGGAAAGGTACTCTGTTGGCTGTAAACCGCTGTTGGCGCATCCTGAGGTCATGAAAGCCGCTAGTTATATTTCCGAGTTCCTTCTTTCGTCTGGGATGGTGTTGGATCGCAGAAGCAAAATCCCAGGATATTGGGAGACCACCTTTCGCCAGCTTGGACCCGTGCCAAACCAATGTCCACCTGAACCGCTTTTGGTTCGACCTCTCCTCATTAGGTTTTTTTCTTTCCTGCAGTCTAGCAGAAAGTGACATGGAACAAATGGCACGGAGTTGGAAAGAAAGAAAGAACTTGCATTTATATAGTGCCTTTCATGACCTCAGGACGTCCCAAGAGCGCTTCATGGAATCACAGAATGGTTACAGCACAGAAGGAGGCCATTCGGCCCGTCGAGCCCGTGCCGACTCTCTGCAAGAGCACCTCAGCCAGTCCCACTCCCCCGCCCTTTCCCCCCTAGCCCTGCACATTCTTTTCCTTCAGGCACTTATCCAACTCCCTTTTGAAAGCCACGATTGAGTCTGCCTCCACCACCCTCTCAGGCCGTGCATTCCAGACCCTAACCCCTCGCTGCGTGAAAATGTTTTTTCTTATGTCGCCTTTGATTCTTTTGCCAATCACCTGAATCGCTTTACAGCCAATGAAGTACTTTAGTACTTTAGGAGTGTAGTCACTGTTGTAATGCAGGAAACATGGCAGTCAATTTGTGCACAGCAAGCTCCCACAAACTCATTATATCATCAGAGGCGGTCCCTCGAAACAAGGATGACTTGCTTCCACGCCAAAAAAGGACGAGTTCACAGGTGTTTCAATGAAGGACCGAACTACATCCCGAAGGGTGGAAGACGCCTGTGCGTGGATTTTTTTAACATGCGGTGGCCGTTGCACACCAACCACCACACGGGCTTCACAAAGAGCTAGGTCTTGGTCGAGTGGCAAGAGTTGACCAAGATGACTGAAGACCAGCTCTGCTGCACGGACCTAGTGCGCACATACATCGCACAACACATATCCCACAAACAGCAATGTGATAATGACCAGATAATCTATTTTTAGGATGTAGGTTGAGGGATATATGTTGGCCCAGGACCCCGAGGAGAACTGCTTGGTTTCTAAAGGCTGACTGGGGTTAAAATCAGCTCCACTAGTCATAGAGGGACATGGCTCTAAACATCAGTTGAGGTATTTAAATTGGAGACAGACAATTACTTGGGGAGTAAGGGTGGTATGGGATACAGAGAAATGACAGGGAGTTGGGAGTAAATGAAAAGGAATAGGGGGAGACCATTCAATTAGATAGTAGCTGATCTGTATCCTAACTCCACCTACCCGCCTTGGTTCCATAACCCTTAATGCCCTTGCCTATCAAACATCTATCAATCATAGTTTTCAAATTTTCAGTTGACATTCAAATGAGATAGAGAGATCGTGGTCAACAAAATGGCAGAGCGAGCTAGATGGGCCGAATGGCTGACTCCTGTTCTGATGTTCCTACATTCACCAGTTTGTGACTGGGAAGTTGTGAGCGACGGATTGACTAAAATGATTTTCCCTCAGTCACAAGCACATAATATTTCTCCAACATCACTGTTTATCATCATTATCATCATAGGCAGTCCCTCGGAATTGAGGAAGACTTGCTTCCACTCCTGAAGTGAGTTCTTTGGTGGCTGAACAGTTCAATACGAGAGTCACAGGTGGGACAGACATTCGTCGAGGGAGGGGGGGAGTGGGACTGGTTTGCCGCACACTCCTTCCGCTGCCTGCGCCTGACCTCTTCACGCTCTCGGCGTTGAGATTCGAAGAGCTCAACGCCCTCCCGGATGCACTTTCTGCACCTCTGGCGGTCTTTGGCCAGGGGCTCCCAGGTGTCAGTGGGGATGTCGCACTTTACCAGGGCGGCTTTGAGGGTGTCCTTGTAACGTTTCCGCTGCCCACCTTTGGCTCGTCTGCCGTGAAGGAGCTCCGCATAGAGCGCTTGCTTAGGGAGTCTCGTGTCTGGCATGTGGCCTGCCCAGCGAAGCTGATCGAGTGTGGTCAGTGCTTCAATGCTGGGGATGTTGGCTTTGGACGAGGACACTGATGTTGGTGCGCCTGTCCTCCCAGGGGATTTGCAGGATCTTGCGGAGACATTATTGGTGATATATCTTCAGCCACAATGGTGTCTTCTCTCAGAAGTACGTAGTATTTCTCCAACGTTTATAATGCAAAGGCAGTTATAGAATCATAGAATGCTACAGCACAGAAGGAGGACATTCGGCCCATCGTGCCAGTGAAAGAGTGATCCATTTAGTCCCACTCCCCCCTGCTCGTTCCCAATAGCCCCGACAAATTTCTCCTTTTCAAGTATTTATCAATCCCCTTTTCAATGTTACAATTGAATCTGCTTCCATTACTATTGCAGTCCAGATTGTAACAACTCGTTGCATAAAAAAAGAATTCTCCTCATCTCACAGTGAATGATATTCAATGTTTGCAGCATGGAAGAAGGCCATTCGGCCCATTGAGCCCCTGCTGACTCTCAGCTAGTCCCACTCCTCCGCCCTTCCCCCGTTCCCTGTACAAAATAAAATCTTTTGAAACAGAAGACAAACTTTGTCGAACACAACAACAGCAACTTGTATTTATATAGCGCCTTTAACGTAGTGAAACATCCCAAGGCGCTTCACAGGAGCGTTATGAGATTAAAAATTTGACACCGAGCCGCATAAATAGAAATTAGCGCAGGTGACCAAAAGCTGGAGGTCGGTTTTAAGGAGCGTCTTGAAGGCGGAAAGGGAGGTAGAGAGGCGGAGAGGTTTAGGCAGGGAGTTCCAGAGCTTGGGGCCCAGGCAACAGAAGGCACGGCCACCGATGGTTGAGCGATTATAATCAGGGATGCTCAAGAGGACGGAATTAGAGGAGTGCAGACATATTGGGGGAGATTGTGGGGCTTGAGAAGATTAGGGAGATAGAGAGGGGCGTGGGCCATGGAAGGATTTGAAAACAAGGATGAGAATTTTGAAATCGAGGCGTTGCTTAACCGGAAGCCAATGTAGGTCAACAAGCACAGGGGGTGATGGGTGAGCGGGACTTGGTGTGAGTTAGGACACGGGGTCAGCGTGCACAGGGGGTGATGGGTGAGCGGGACTTGGTGCGAGTTAGGACACGGGGCAGCGAGCACAGGAGGTGATGGGTGAGGGGGACTTGGTGTGAGTTAGAATACGGGGCAGCGAGCACAGGGGGTGATGGGTGAGCGGGACTTGGTGCGAGTTAGGACACGGGGCAGCGAGCACAGAGGGTGATGGGTGAACGGGACTTGGTGCGAGTTAGGACACGGGGCAGTGAGCACAGGGGTGATGGGTGAGCGAGACTTGGTGCGAGGTACGACACGGGTCTGCGAACACAGGGGATGATGGGTGAGCGGGACTTGGTGCGAGTTAGGACACAGGGCAGTGAGCACAGGGGGTAATGGGTGATCGGGACTCGGTGTGAGTTAGGATACGGGTCTGCGAACACAGGGGGTGATGGGTGAGCGGGACTCGGTGTGAGTTAGGACACAAGGCAGCGAGCACACGGGATGATGGGTGATCGGAACTCGGTGTGAGTTAGGACATGGGGCAGTGAGCACAGGGGTGATGGGTGAGCGAGACTTGGTGCGAGGTACGACACGGGTCTGTGAACACAGGGGGTGATGGGTGAGCGGGACTCGGTGTGAGTTAGGACATGGGGCAGTGAGCACACGGGGTGATGGGTGAGCGGGACTCGGTGCGAGTTAGGACACGGGGCAGCGAGCACAGAGGGTGATGGGTGAACGGGACTTGGTGCGAGTTAGGACACGGGGCAGTGAGCACAAGGGGTGATGGGTGAGCGGGACTCGGTGTGAGTTAGGACACGGGGCAGCGAGCACACGGGGTAATGGATAAGCGGGACTCGGTGTGAGTTAGGACACAAGGCAGCGAGCACAGGGGGTGATGGGTGAGCGGGACTCGGTGTGAGTTAGGACACGGGGCAGCCAAGTTTTGGATCACCTGGAGTTTACGTGGGGTAGAATGTGGGGGGGGGGGGGGCGGCCAGGAGTACATTGGATTAGTCAAGTCTAGAATACAAAAGATGAAACGTTTCCGGCGAATTCAGGTGTTGGGAGCCTCAGCAGTGGATAAATCAGAAACTCGTTCTTTACTCACGTGGAATTTTGTTGAGCTCGTTCATGAACTTTTCCTTCACCTTAGAGAAGCCTTCTTCCTTTCCTCCCTCCGGGCCGGCCACTGCCTCCGTGGCATTGCCGAGCGGGGCCGGGGAGGCCTGCGTGACAGGCGGCGCTGCCAAAGCTTCGTGCCGGCCTTCGATCAGCTTCATTCTGAGCCAGGGTCTGGACCGGGCAAGACTCTGGTGGAGAAGACCAAAAATAAAAGAAGATATTGTGAGAACGTATGAGCTCTTGTGGGAGCAGGCCATGCCAGAGATTTGGAACACACATCCCCTACTCCTACCTGGGTTTTTTTTTTGCTTAACTGAGTAAATAATGCATCATTCATGTTGGTTCATAAAATATTGATAATCTGGCATCATGGAGACTACATCAACCCAACAGGTTCAAACGTTGCACTCGCACTGCTTGTCTCCAAAAGAGAGACTTATCTGTCACTGTCAACCCGAAACCCTCAGATTTTTAGAACATAACTACACAAGAAATAGGAGCAGGAGCCGGCCATTTGGCCACTCGAGCCTGTTCCACTATTTCATAAGGTCATGGCTGATCTGATCATGGACTCAGCTCCACTTCCCCGCCCGCTCCCCATAACCCTTTACTATCTTATCGCTCAAATATCTGTCTATCTCCGCCTTAAATATATTCAATGACCCAGCCTCCACAGCTCTCTGGGGTAGAGAATTCCACAGATTTACAACCCTCTGAGGGAAGAAATTCCTCCTCATCTCAGTTTTAAATGGGCGGCCCCTTATTCTGAGACTATGCCCCTAGTTTTAGTTTCCCCTGATCGTTCTGTCGCTATAAATCATTCCCGCATAATGACAACAACAACTTGCGTTTATACAGCGCCTTTAAGTCACCTGAGAACTCATTTTTAGTGTGGAAGCAAGCCGTCCTTGACTCCGAGAGACTGCCTATGATGAGGCGTGAGTCTGGGGTCGGCGAGAGGCCTATAAAAGGCCCAACATGGCGGCAATCGAGGAGGTGCGTGGAGAGGCGTGGCTTGTGCAGCTACAGGGAAAAGGCAATAAAGAAATAGAAAGAAATAGAAAGGTGATGTCACAGCCAAGGGGGTAAGTGATTGGCTGGTGATTGGTGAGTAGTTTTTCTTTTTTCTCTTCTATAACAGTGAGTAAACTTTAGCATTGTTGTTGCCAATTTAAGTGTATCTAAGGGTTAAGTCATGACAGGAGAGCTCGGTCACCAATAAGGGAATTAAGGGTTATGGGGAGCGGGCGGGTAAGTGGAGCTGAGTCCACGGCCAGATCAGCCATGATCTTGTTGAATGGCGGAGCAGGCTCGAGGGGTTAGATGGCCTACTCCTGTTCCTATTTCTTATGTTCTTATGATGATGATTAACATAGTAAAAAATGCCCCAAGCCGTTTCGCAAATGCATTATTTGACAACATTTGGCACTGAGACACATAAGGAGATATTATTACAGGGGACCAAAAGTTTGGTCAAAGAGGCAGGTTTTAAGGAGGGCCTTCAAGGAGGAGAGAGAGGCGGAGCGATTTTTGGAGGGAATTCCAGAGCTTTGGGCCTCGGCCGCCAATGATTGAGCGATGGAAATCGGGGATACGCAAGAGGCCAGAATTGTAGGAGCACAGAGATCGCTGAGGATTGTGGGGATGGAGGAGGTTATAGAGCAAGATAAGAATATAAGAAATGTGAGCAGGAGTAGGCCATTCGGCCCATCGAGCCTGCTCTGATATTTAATAAGAACATAGGGCTGGAAATTCATCAAAAACCGCTGCCATCGGTTTTTCGCCGTTATTTGCAGATCGAGTTTTTTTTAACCGGCGAAATACCGCTGTGACTGAAGGCCGCGAGTTTGGTCAAATGTTGATCGGTGGTAGCGGTAATCATTTTTTTCAGCTTTACACGATTCGTTTTTTTGGCGGCGAAAACAAACGGACCTTCTGCGCATGCACAATTATTCTTTTTCTCGATTTGTTCCCCCCCCCACCACGATTCTGGTCAGATGTCAGGGTGAGAGTGCACTCGTGCGTGTGCAGAAGGTCTGTTTTTTTGTCATCCACCGTGGAGAGAATTTTGAAAGGAGAAGGTGCAGCAGGTCGAGCTCACAAGGCGAAGGGCCGTAAAGTTTAGTTTGGATGTCCAAGAGGCACTTGCGGCAACAGTAGAAAGTAGATGAAGTGGTCGAGGTAAACCTCCCCCCAGCCGTTGCAAGAAACATAGAAACACAGAAAGTAGGTGCAGGAATAGGCTATTCGACCCTTCGAGCCTGCACCACCATCCAATATAATCATGGCTGATCATGCAAGAAGGTTATGGACTGCTGTTGCTGAAATGTCCACAGCAGATGATATCCACAGTGTAAAGTCCTTACACAATCCCACAAATCCACACGAGGCACATTCTATCGACAAGGTCACTCCATGACCTGAACCTTTATTCACAGGACCAAGAAGTGATGACCCTGCGTGGGACCTCCCTTTATATACCTGGATGACCAGGTGAGGAGTGTCTCCCACAAGTTCACCCCCTGTGGTCAAGGTGTGCATTTCTCATGTGTATACAGTGTTGTTACATAAAGGTTACAAACATGACACACGGGGCCTTCCAGCAACGCAGGAAGAGGAGGAATGGCCTTTTGCGAGTCTGCGAGTGTCAGTAATATTTTTATTCATGCACTTCTTGATTACTTACATTGTAAATCTGACACACGTTGCTGTAGCTAGGCTTAGTGTTGAACCTTATTTGCCATGAATGATCGTTACACATTATTAAGATGGCTTTCTGAGATCTTAAAAGTTGTTTCTGCACTTCGATGTCTTCCTCATGAATCATGTGCAGCTTAATGGGCCATTAAACAGAGGACGGTATTAAATGCACACAGTGTGTTATAAGTGCTTTGGTGGCTATCTGTGTGTGGCACAGGAGCAGAAGGGCAAATCGGTTAACCATTGCTATTGTCACTTTTGCAGAAAAAGCTGGCTCACAATCGAAAAGAGCAGCGACAGAGAGACAGTGGTCCAGCCAACACATTGCCGCTGACTGATGCGGAGAAACCCGTGGCAGCCTTGGTTGGTGCCCACAGATCATCAGCTACCCGTGCGGGTGCTCATCCTATGACTGGAACTGAGGGTAAGTCCTGCAAAACCCCCAGGCTGGATTGGAGGTCATGGAATGTCATGTAGTGTCTCTGGACTCGGGTTTGGGTAATGTCATGTAGTGTCGCTCGACGACATATAATGCAGTAGTAGTGGTCCTTCAAATAAGCCTGCACGACCTACTCATGTCACCCTGCCCCCTCCCCTGCTGCTAACCACTCGTCTGTTGTTTTCTATTTTGCAGATGAGGAGTTGTCAGATGCAAGCCTCCACCTCGGCCCATCATACGTGGGTCCAAGAGAAAGAGGAAGATGAGGATGAGAGATGCCTAGAGGACCCATTAGAGGAACAACTTGGTCAAGCTGTTGCGGGGGGCGGGGGGGGGGGGGTTGTTGTCAGTGAGGGTGGAAGGGAAGTTGGAGGAGGGGTTGGGGATGGAGGTGGAGGAGGGGTTGGGGGTTGGGGGTGGAGGAGGTGGAGCAGGGGGTGGAGGAGGAGCAGGAGGGGTTGGGGGTGGGGGTGGAGGAGGAGCAGGAGGGGTTGGGGGTGGAGGAGGGGTTGGGGGTTGGGGGTGGAGGAGGTGGAGCAGGGGGTGGAGGAGGAGCAGGAGGGGTTGGGGGTGGGGGTGGAGGAGGAGCAGGAGGGGTTGGGGGTGGAGGTGGAGGAGGGGTTGGGGGTTGGGGGTGGAGGAGGTGGAGCAGGGGGTGGAGGAGGAGCAGGAGGGGTTGGGGGTGGAGGTGGAGGAGGGGTTGGGGGTTGGGGATGGAGGTGGAGGAGGGGTTGGGGGTTGGGGGTGGAGGAGGTGGAGCAGGGGGTGGAGGAGGAGCAGGAGGGGTTGGGGGTGGAGGTGGAGGAGGGGGAGGAGGGGTTTGAGGAGTCAGCACCTGTTTTAGCTGCGGCCACAACTCCCTCGGAAGAATCCACATCCCCGCGACAACGGGACCAAGCGGTGTGCAGCAAGGCACCCCCAGGGTGGAACCCCGTATGCCGTCTCTGCGGAGGTTGAGTTGGCAAAGGCGGTCTGCTGAAAGACAAGCGGGCACACACCTGGACATGGTGGGACTGGTCGAGGGAGAGCGTCGAAATGGGTCGAGAGCTTCTCCAGACCCCGAGTGGCATTTCCGCCAACATCGCCGCACAATCTGTGACACGATCTGCGGACATGTCGCAGGTGGTTGCTGCGATGTGGGAGTACACCGGGGCTGCCAAAGCCCTGCGGCAACTGAAGGTCTCGACCGACAGCACCTGTGAGCGGGGAGGCCGAACAAGGGTCTTCCGACTCAGAAGCTGGGCCTAGCATACCCTGAGTTTCTCCAGGGGATCCACACATGGTGTCTCCATCATCTATCCCCCGGCAACAGCGGCGCTCTGTACGCCTTACTGCACAACATCATGGTCCCAACACGGGGAGGGGGAGGGGGAGTGTGTGATTGCGGGGGGGGGCGGGGTTAAGACGAGCGGGGGGGGGAAAAACAGGTGGCCACACTAAAAAGAAGTTTGGTTGGGGGGAGGGGGGAGGGGGGGGAGTGGTTATTGGTATTTTGTCCTTTTTTCTGGTTCAGGTTATTTGATAAAAATGTTAACAATTATTTGAAAAAAAAATTATTTATTTAACTATCAAAATTAAAGTTTCAACAATGTTCAAATGTTTCAAAATTTTAACAAGGTTTTATCAATCCTTTTGTCCAACCTAACCATTGTTGTGCAGTGCCTCATCTTTAGAATAAGAGGAATAAAAGTCAACATTGTGGGGTAGAGTGGGCAGGCAACAGTAAAACGTAACTCTCACTGTTCAAGCAGAGCGTTGATTTGTGAGCTGCCGACGTAAGAGTTTTGCAGCGGCAAAAGCTTCACGAGGCCCCCCCTGTGGTGGTGGGAGTGGTGGCATGGGTTCATCGCCAGGCTCCTCGTCCTGCTCCTCATCCTCCTCCCCTCGCTCCTCAGTGGGTCCTGCAGTCCCCTTATGATGGCTAAGTTGTGTAGCATGCAGCACACCACAATGAGCTCAGCGCCCTGCTGAGGTGAGTATTGTAGGCAGCCTCCAGAGTGGTCCAGGCATCGGAAACGCTACTTGAGCACTTCAATGCGTGTGGCGACATGGCTCTCATTGTAGTGATGCTCGGCTTGTGTCTGAGGGTTCCGGAGGGAGGGTGGGGTGGGGTGGGGGGGGGGTCATGAGCCAGGTGGCGAGGCCGTAACCTTTGTCCCCAGCATCCAGCTCTGACCTTGTGGCTGACGCTGGAACATGCCTGAGACACTACTCTCACGCAAGACGAAAGCATCATGGATGCTCCCTGGAAATTGGGCATTGACTTCCATGATGCGCTGCGTATGGTCGCACGCGACCTGTACGTTCAGGGAGTGGAATCCCTTTTGGTTTTGGTAAACCTCTGGCTCCTGTAAAGGTACTCGCAGGGCGATGTGCGTGCAGTCACTGGCACCCTGTAGCTTGGGGAAGCCATAAATACATCCTAAGCACACAGCCCTCTCATTCTGTACCTCCCTGGTCATTGGGAAGTTTATAAAGTCCATCCTGTACAGTGCAGTAGTCACCTGGCGAATGCAGCGATGTGTAGCGTGCTATGAGATGGAGCATATGTCCTCCGCTGATGCCTGAAAGGAGCCGGAGGCATAGAAGGCAAGTGCCATAGTCACCTTCACCTCGACGGGCAGTGCAGTCCTGTTGGTGCTGGTAGGCTGTAGGTCTGCCTGTATGAGCTGGCATATCTCTGTGACCACCACTTTTCGAAAGCGCAGCCTTCTAACGCACTGTGCCTCAGAGAGCTGTAGGTATAAGCGCTGTTCCCTGAAAGCTCGTTGGGGGTAAAGCATCCTCCTCATAAGTGAGCGAGCTCTTTGATTGCACTCATAATGCTCTTGAATAAACCTTCTTCCAGCCCTATTCTGCCTAGAAAAAGGAGCCAGCATTATTGGCAGAGACATTATAGTCCCCATTCTTTTAAATGTCCTCAAATGTCCTCCAATGTGCTCTTTAAAACGAACTATGAACTCACATAAAGCCCACTGTGTAAAACACAGCCTTCTCTCAAAATCCTTTTATGCACTGAACTAGCTGAGAGTCAGCATGGGCTCGACGGGCCGAATGGCCTTCCGTACTGTCACCATTCTATGATTCTATGAATTTGGGCCTCGCTGGCAAGGCCTGTATTTATTGCCCATTCCTCAGTTTCTATCAATAGCAGTTTGGTCTGGAGTCACATGCAAGCCTAGACTGGGTAAGAGCAGCAGGTTTCCTTCCCTAAAGGGGCATTAGTGAACCAGTTGGCTATTTATGACAATCTGACAGTTTCATGGTCACCTTTACTGATTTTTTTAACTGAATTCAAATTCTCGAGCTGCTGTAATGGGATTTGAAGTAACGTTCTCTGCATTACTCGTCCAGACCCCTGGATTGAGAGACTCAAGTAACTTGGCCCATTTTGTTTGAATAGCATTTATCTTTTTTCCCTTTTCCTGTAGCTTTTCATTTGATTGCTAAACACATTTGCCCTCTCCGCATTACTTGGGATTGATTCCGGAATGACTTACAACCAACCCCACTCAGCAAGGAAAGAGACCCATTAGCTAATCAGATTTCAACCTTCTGAGACGTGCAATTGAATTTATGCCTTGATGCAAATGCCATCGAACTTCTGTTTGGCTCCTACTTTACTGCGATAATCTAATTGCTGGGTATGACTGGCTGAACATGTTGTTGTTCCAGACCGCTGTAACCTCCTGTCCTGTTCTCTGGGCCAAATACTCAGGGGGCCAAATCGCCCTTTTTTATAGCCCCATTAGCGCCTCTGAGAATGGGGTGCAACGAGGTTATCGCCCGAGGGAAGGGGTTGGTGGCGCCTCTGGGGAAATTGCCCCGGAGGTTTGCGGGGGGGGGGGCGATGTGTCGTTAGCGCCGTGCCCCGCGATTTGCTCTCTGGGCTGGCACACGCAAGGCGATGACGACATCGCCATGGAGAGCCAACCCCTCACCATCGCGCGTTGACCCCCTTTGCGCCCCACGGGCCTCGAGAATGCTGCCGGCTGACGTCGCCGCCAGCTTCGCGACTTGCCGGGGTGTCCCTTAAAGGGGAGGCCGTTTGCGTCGTGAGCCGACGTATTTTTCTGTCGGCTTGGCAATGGCGGCCCTCGCCTCGACCAAGCCGACATCCTGCAGCCCGCCACTCCGCCGGGCCGCTGACCCGGTCGAGGGTGTCCCTGCTGGCCGCCGAAGGGACTGCAGAGCGCTCAGCGGCCCCGCCCCTTTAATTGAAGGGGAGGGGGGTTCTGCCGCGTCAGCACTACGCGGAGTGTCTGCGTGGCGCTGACGTTGCCGGTGGAACGCCGGGCCCCCGAGCTCGCTCCCGCCCTGGGACCGCCCCTCCGCGGACACAGAGCGCCTCTGATAACGTTCCACCTCGGTTGAGGGGCGTCAGGGCCGAATTCCATGGCCGGGGTGGAACTTCCGGGGCCGGCGATACATGTCCCAGCCCTGGAGGGTTACTGCCTCCAAACTGGGCGTGAGCCAATTTCGCCCCCTCAGTTCCCCACACACACAACCAGAGCAACAATAAGTTGTATTTTCACAGCGCCTTTTACGTAGTAACACAGGAGCATTAGCAGGCAGAAATTTTACACCGAGCCACATAAGGAGAAATTAGGTCAGGTGAACTAAAGCTTGGTCAAAGAGGTTGGCTTTAAGGAGCGTCTTAAAGGAGGAAAGAGAGATAGCGGGGCAGAGGGGCTTAGGCAGGGAGTTCGAGAGCATGGGGCCCAGGCAACAGAAGGCACGGCCACCAATGGTGGAGTGATTAAAATCAGGGATGCTCAAGAGGGCAGAATTGGAGGAGTGCAGAGATCTACCTATCTATCTATCTGTCTGTCTGTCTGTCTGTCTGTCTATCTATCTATCTATCTATCTATCTATCTATCTATCTATCTATCTATCTATCTATCTATCTATCTATCTATCTATCTATCTATCTATGTATCTATCTATCTATCTATCTAACTATCTATCTATCTAACTATTTATCTCACTCCCTTCCTTCACTTTTATTATCTAATAATACTGAGCATATTGCAGATGGAGACTATTAAAGGCCCTTTCAGTTTCTCGAACAAAGAAAATGATTATTTCCTGATCATTTAAAAGGATGGATAGATCCACCTTCCCTTTTTTCATTTTCTCTCTGTAAAACACATCTGGTTGTCTTTGTATCCATCTCCGAGACCATTATCTCAGGTTTGAAAGGAACTGATCAAATCACAATGACAGTGCAGGCAATTTGCATGAAAGGAACACTTTAACAAGCTATTACAGAGTGCTAAAATATTAAAAAGAGCTTGATTAGTTTCAAGTGCTGTTAGATGGGAAAAGTGAGGTGGGATTTCAACGGTTGCCCCCGCACAGGTTGTCTGTTTCATTAGTCAGGAGATTAGAGCCTACGTCAAATTAAATGATACCCTGAACATGTCTCCAATCAGTGCTGACGGGAGGGTGTCCTGAAATATCTAATCATGTGTTCTCTCTCTCAATCTGACAAATCACAAAGTTACATATGGGACGAAATTCAGGGTGGGGATCAGACCCGTTACCGTCATTTTGCGGCGACCATGCGGCGGAATCGAGGGCCCACCGCGTTGCAGTCCATTGGCCGCCACGATCCAAGTTCAGCTCGGGGATTTTTCGGGCGGTCCCCACTTCTGCCCCGCTGCTGCCGACCACCGCAAGCGTGCCATCAAAGCGTGCACCGTCGCTCTCCCGCACCTCCGTCCTACTCCACGTGGAATTTACCTTCCGAAATTGCCGAGCCGCCGCACGGTGCCTCCGACAGCCTTTTCTGTTGGGTGCACCTGGTTTCTTGTGTGTGTGTGTGTGTGTGTGTGTGTGTGTGTGTGCGGCTCGGCAGCGCGGTGGCCCTTCAGGGGGAGGGAGCTCTTCTGCGGCTGCCGTGTTTTTTTTTTTGTCAACCGGCTTCCCGATCGGACTGACAATGATGGCCCCGGGTTTCGACCGGGCCGTTAACAGGAAGCTTGGCTACCCCCTCTTGGCCCGGCCCGGCCAAAACCCTCCCTGGTGGCCCAGTGGGCTAAACCTAAAGAACCGCTGCTTCTCTCCCCCTTAAACGGTGACGCACACGCGCACTGACGTCACCATCGCTCCGCCGCTGAGTGACAACGGCGGAGACTCGGTCCTGTCCTAACTTCCGCCCCTCACCGGCACTTACCGCCGCACTTCCAGCCCCGTTATGACCGGCTTCCGGTCCGATCCGACGAAAGCCGGCAAAGTGGGGAAAATCGATCGAAAGCCCGTCTCAACGCACGCGACGATAAAAACACCAAAAAAAGGGTCGGTGCACCAGCTTTCTGACGGGCCTGAATTTCGCCCCCATAGTATTTACAGCACAGAAACAGGCCACTCGGCCCAACCGGTCCGTGCCGGTGTTTATGCTCCACACCAGCTTCCTCCCACCCCTCTTCATCTCACCCCATCAACATATCCCTCTACATGGCTCCCCCCTGTTCCACATTCTCACCACTCTCTGGGTAAAGAAGTTTCTTCTGAATTCCCGATTGGATTTCTTGGTGACTATCTTATATTGATGGCCTCTAGTTATGCTCTTCCCCACAAGTGGAAACATTCTCTCTGTATCCGCTCGATCAAAACCTTTCATCATTTTAAAGACCTCTATTAGGTCACCCCTCGGCCTTCTTTTTTCAAGAGAAAAGAGACCCAGCCTGTTCATCCTTTCCTGATATGTATACCCTCGCATTTCTGGTATCATCCTTGTTGTTATGTTGAGAATAAATCCACAGGACGGTATTGTAAGTTCAAACTGTTGTGACCTTGGTCTCTTTATTCAGACTCCAGAGTGGAGAAGCAGCGGGGTGAATCACCTTTTATACCTACTTGCCCCAGGGTGCACAGGTGACCCTTAGGTCTCCCACAGGTGTGCCCCCTAGTGGCAAGTCTTACATTTTGGTGAGGTTTGCATACATACATAACATCTCTCCCCCCCCAAAGTCTTATGTACAAGTTATTTGTAAGTTGAAGTGATCTGGTGCCCTGCGTCCCCAGGTCGATCGCCTGGGTTGAAGTCCTGACGTGGTGGGCAATGGTGGCCAACTGAGGGCATTAGTACCGCTCTCAGTGCCTGGCCCATGGCAGATCATGTTACAGTGCACCGACAGCGTTAGACATTCTCGAAACAATGCATCGATAATGGTGCCTCTGCTCTCCCAAAACTGTGGGATGAGCAGCTTGTCTGACTCGAGCACATATTGGGACACTCTTTGGTACGTCTCTTTTGTCCCGTGATCACAGGCTGCTGCTTTGGTTAACTTATTGGATACATGTTAACCCGTTTGGGGCTCGCCCGCTACTTTGGTTTGCTGCAGAACACTCCCGACCCTGTGCGGTAACACATCATTTGCTACAAATACTTTGTTAGATACATATACAACTGGTTGGGGTTCGCCCGCTACTTTGGCTTGTTGTAAGGTACCCCCGACCCCATATGATAGTACATCATTGGCCGCGAAAGACCGCTCACATGGGTTACACAGTGCAAATAACTTATTGGAACATAGTGGGTTCCTGGCCTTCTCAGCGGCCGCCCCTTTACCTTTGCCCCAAACCCAGTCGTCTTCCTTGCTGGGCGACAGACACATTCCTCCGTTCCATTGCGGCGACCTCCCGTGGTCTGGACGCTCTCTCGTCCCGTGGTCTGGACACACGCTCGTCCCGTGGTCTGGACGCTCTCTCGTCCCGTGGTCTGGACACACGCTCGTCCCGTGGTCTGGATGCACTTTCGTCCCGTGGTCTGGATGCACTTTCGTCCCCTGGTCTGGACGCTCTCTCGTCCCGTGGTCTGGATGCACTTTTGTCCCGTGGTCTGGACGCTCTCTCATCCCGTGGTCTGGACACGCACTTTCGTCCCGTGGTCTGGATGCACTTTCGTCCCGTGGTCTGGACACACGCTCGTCCCGTGGTCTGGACACACGCTCGTCCCGTGGTCTTGACGCCCTCTCATCCGTGTCCGTGATGCTGACTGCTGTGATCTTCCTCCCCAGGGATTTGGCTCTGGCGTCGGGAAGACGCATTTGGATTGTTTCGGCCGGAGTCCCACTCTACACGGTCGACCTGGAGCCTCTTCCATCGTCGCAAAAAGGTCATCGGCTTTGGGTGGTGGGTACCTCGCCCGTACCGCTGCTCGATTGATCGTCACCTCCTCGTGGTCGTGATGAGCGGCCTGTGCCTCGGGGATCTGCAATTGGATCTGTACTTCGAAGCCTGGTTTGCTCAGCCTTTAAGAAGGGGAGACGTCATTCGCTGGAGAAGGTACGCAGAGGTCTTCCCAGTTCCATCGAATCTTCCCCATCCACCTTCTACCAAGCAGCGTTGGCCCATCACCTGAAACAATCCACAGAGGTAAATCGTGCACCGCTCCCTCATGGGATACCCTTATGTGCGCACTACCAATAACTGGTATCAGTTCCTTGGTGTAGGTGCGCAGCTTTGCCTGAATCGGGATCAGCTTGGGTCGCTGTGCTTTGTCGGCCCACAATCTCTCGAATGCCTTCTGGCTCGTAACTGATTGACTCGCCCCCGTGTCTAGTTCCATGGAGACTGGAGTGCCATTAAGTTCAACTTTTAACATTATCTGAGGGTTTTTGGTGGTGAAGGTGTGTATCCCATATACTTCCTCTTCATCCTCAGGTTGAGTTGCCTCTCCTGCTCGTTGAGCATGATCCTCGCTGGATTGGTCGTCCTCTCCTGACTCTGCCACTTGGTGAGTCACAGGTCATTTGCACATTCGCTGGAGGTGCCCCATTGTTCCACTGCCCTTGCACACATAGAGCTTGAATCGACATTGATGAGCTCTATGACTGCCCCCGCAGCGCCAACATGGTGCCAATGGATACGCATTCATGCCCCGTGGCAGACTCTGAGTCACTCTAGGCCTAGGTCTGGCCTCTGCAGTCGTGTGGGCCAAGTCCTGTACCGTTCTGCCTGCTGAAAACATATTTTATGCTCAGTACTTGCCGGTGAGCTTCGATTCTGTGAAGATATCTGTTTCGTGTTGTCGCTCATGGATATGAAGGCCTTGGCTATTGTGATGGCCTTGCTCAGATCTAGGGATTTGGCAGACAGCAGTTTGTGAAGAATGACCTCGAGGTCGATTCCAAGCATGAAAAAGTCCCACAACATTTCCCCCAAAGATCCTGCAAATTCGCACTGTCCCGCAAGGCGTCTTAGGTCGGCAACAAAGCTCGCCACGTTCTGGCCCTCGGAGCGATGGTGCGTGTAAAAGCGATACCTGGCCATCAAGATGCTCTCCTTTAGCTTGAGGTGTTTCCTAACCAGCGTACACAGCTCTGTGTAAGTCTTGTCCATTGGTTTGACCGGTGCCAGCAGATTTTTGAGGAGCCATATATCGAAGACCCACATACGGTGAGGAGAATCGCCCTGCACTTGATCGCCATCTCAGCCTTGTCCAGTTCGTTGGCCACGAAGTACTGGTCGAGACGCTCAATGAAGGCTTCCCAATCATCACCCTCAACAAATCTCTCAAGAATACCAACGGCAGCCATTGCCGCGTGAAAGTTCGTGATCCGTTACTCGTCGCCAATTTGTTATGTTCAGAATAAATCCACAGGACGGTATTGTAAACTCAAACTGTTGTGACCTTGGTCTCTTTATTCAGATGCCAGAGTGAGGAAGCAGCACGGTGAATCACCTTTTATACCTGCTTGCCCCAGGGTGCACAGGTGACCCTTAGATCTCCCACAGGTGTGCCCCCTAGTGTCAAGTCTTACATTTTGGTGAGGTTTACATATATACATAACACTTGTAAATCTTCACTGCACCCTCTCCAGTGCCTCTATATCCTTTTTATAATATGGCGACCAGAACTGTAAGCAGCACTCCAAATGTGGTCTAACCAAGGTTCGATGCAGGTTTAGCATAACTTCTCTACTTTTCAGTTCTATACCTCTTGAAATAAACCCTAGTGCTTGGTTTGCTTTTTTTCTGGCCTTGCTAACCTGTGTCACAACTTTTATTGAAACGTATAAGATTATGAGGGGGCTTGACAAGGTGGATGTAGAGAGGATGTTTCCAATGATGGGGGAGACTAGAACTAGAGAACATAATCTTAGAATAAGGGGCCGCCCATTTAAAACTGAGATGAGGAGGAATTTCTTCTCTCAGAGGGTTAGAAATCTGTGGAATTCGCTGCCTCAGACATTGAATGGGTTTAAGACAGAGATAGACAGTTTGTTAACTGATAAGGGAATAAGGGGTTATGGGGAGTGGGCAGGGAAGTGGACCTGAGTCCATGATCGGATGAGCCATGATTGTATTAAATGGCGGAGCAGGCTCGAGGGACCGTATGGCCTACTCCTGCTCTTATTTCTTATGTTCTTATGTTTATCCCTTTGTTCCTCTACATCACCTAGACCAGCACCCTCCCCATTCTTCCTACCAAAATATAATACCTCACATTATCTGTGTTGAACTTCATTTGCCAATTATATGCCCATTCTGCAAGTTTATCAATGTCCTCCTGTAATTTGTTGCAGTCCTCTTCAGTATTGACTATCTCCCCAATTTGGTGTCATCTGCATATTTAGAAATTTTGTTTTTGATTCCAAATTGTGAACAACAGTGGTCCAAGCACTGATCCTTGTGGAACACCACTACCCACCTTCTGCCACTGTGAATAGCTACCCTTTGCACCTAGCGATATTGGATAGGATGAAAAAATATATAAAGAGGACATACGGTCCAGATAGGATGCATCCAAAAAGGTCAGGGACCAGAGGACACAGATATAAGGTGATTAGCAAAAGAACCGGAGGTTACATTAATAATTTTATTTTTTTATGCAGCGAGTTGTTGTGATCTGGATCGCGCTGCCTGAAAGGATGGTGGGAGCAGATTCAATTGTAACTTTCATAAGGGAATTGGATAAATACTTGAAGGGGAAAATTTCCGGGGATATGGGGAAAGAGCGGGGGAGTGGGACTAATTGGATCGCTTTTCAAAGAGCCGGCACAGGTATGATGGGCCGAATGGCTGTGTTTTGCGCTGTGATATTTTATTATTCTATAAAACCGAGGCCCCGTCTGTTCTCTCAGGGGGACGTAAAAGATCCCACGGCACTATTTCGAAGAAGAGCAGGAGAGTAGTCATCGGTGTCCTGGGCCAATATTTATGTCTCAATCAACATCACTAGAAAACAGATTACCTGGTCATTGTTGTATGTGGGATCTTGCTGTTCGCAAATTCATAGAATCATAGACATTTACGGCACAGGTAGAGGCCATTAGCTGCTGCCTTTCCTACATTACAACAGTGACTACACTTCAAGAAGTACTTCATTGGCTGTAAAGCGCTTTGGGACGTCCCGAGGTCGTAAAAGGCGCTATATAAATGTAAGACTTTCTAAAACAACATATCCTCTCCCTCACAATGAACAAAGCCAATGGGAGCACTTCCAGTATCAAGAAAATAGCTCTGGCCGCAGATAAATCACCCGTACTGGATGAAATCCCATTTTGAAAGTCACAACCGAATAATTGCTCTGACTTTTAAGTGCAGCCTTTCCAAAATCCATCTTCTCAAAATCCATCGGGGAGAAAGAAAGCTAAAATCAGCCGAGTCAAATTGCAAACAAAGGTTTGTGCTCTTCTCCCGAACTTTTATCACATGGTCTTTCAGGCAGAAAATTATCACTTCCGATCATGTCCTGAGCAGATTCACTGGGCTGACTGGACAACTAAACAATCATTAGCAGCTCCAATGGACCACGAAATACCCTGATACAGTTCCCGAATGTTCCCTGCCAGCTCCAGCTGAACTATTACAGCCACCAGCGAGCTCTTTCAGGTGTGTAATCAGCCAACAGGGAAACAGAAAAGGCTCCTTCTCGGTGAGAATCAAAACCCGGGAGTTGCCTGATTTCCATCGGCCTTGAATTTTCCGGGACTCGGGAACTATTTGCTACAGTTATATGAAGCTCTGGTCAGACCCCCATCTAAAGTAACTGCGTTCAGTTCTGGGCCCCGCCCCTCAGGAAGGATATATTGGCCCTGGTGGGGGAGCAGTGTCGATTCACCAGAATGGTACCAGGGCTAGGATTGGTTAATCCTTGCCACTGGACCAAGACCTAGATGTATAATACAAGCATACTCCCTGTACACTCAATGTACAGTTACATAAGACTACTGGATGTATCTTCACACTGAATACACTATGCCTGTACCACCAGAGGGTGCAACTGGTGGAGACCGAGGGGGTCACCTGTATACAACAGGTAACCAGGTATAAAAGGGAGCTCACCATGTTGTACACTCACTCAGGGGCTGCAATAAATGGACTAAGGTCACCACAGTTCAAGTAAATACCTTACCTCGTGGAGTCATTACAGACACAATATAGCTCTGTCAAGCCCGTGTGGTGGCTGGTGTGCAACGGCCAGCCTACATTAAAACAATCCACGCACAGGCATCTTCCACCTTTCGACATGTCGTTCGGGACCTGGAATATTAGGTCCTTCATTGAAACACCTGTGAACTCATCCTTTTTTGGTGTGGAAGCAAGTCATCCTCGATACGAGGGACTGCCTATGATGATGATGATGACCGGGGCTAAAAGGGTTAAATTATGAGTGCAGGTTGTATAGACTAGGCTTGTATTCCCGTGAATATAGACGAGAAGGGGGTAATCTGATTGAGGTGCTTAAGGTGACTAAAGAAACTGACGGGGTGGACAGAGAGAAACTATTCCCTCTAGTGGTTGAGTCCAGAACAAGGCGGCAGAACTTTAATATTAGAGCAAGGCCATTCTGGGATAATGTCGGGAAACACTTCTTCACACACAGGGTGGTGGGAATCTGGAACTCTCCCGCCCAAAAATAGCTGTCGAGGCTGGGGGCAATTGCAAATGTCAACACTGAGATTGATCCATTTTTGTTGGGTAAGGATAGGAAGGGCTGTGGGACCAAGCCAAGTGAGATGGAGTTAAGATACAGATCGGCCATGATCTCATTGAATGGCGGAACAGGCTCGAGGGGCTGAATGGGTTTCCCCTGTGATGACAGTGTGGACACAAACTTTCTCTGATAATGGAAGCCTCCCCAAACATTTTTTCAAAGACTTCCATAGAAACATAGAAACATGGAAAATAGGTGCAGGAGTAGACCATTCGACCCTCCTAGCCTTCTGAAACTATTTTGCTGATTGTATACACGCCTGTTAACCCCAGGGGGATTTAACACTACAATTGGAAAGGTTTGAACGCTCGTGATAATCTACGCAGCATCCGCAGAAATATCCAATCGCAGCAGCTCATGCTCTTTCCCAGCAGATACCGGGTATCATAGAATCATAGAAATTTACAGCACGGAAGGGGGCCATTTCGGCCCATCGTGTCCAACAAAGAGCCATCCAGCCTAATCCCACTTTCCAGCTCTTGGTCCGTAGCCCCGTAGGTCACGGCACTTCAAGTGCACATCCAAGTACTTTTTAAATGTGCCGGGTAATCATCCTCTCTCCCAGCCACAGCTCAGTGGGCAGCACTCTCACCTCTGAGTCAGGACGATGTGGGTTCAAGTCCTACTCCGGAGACTTGAGCACAAATCCCAAGCTAATGCTCCAATGCAGTAGCGAGGGAGTGCTGCACAGTCAGGGTGCAGATGAGACATTAAACCAGGGCCCAGTCTGCCCCCTCGGGTGGATTTAAAAGATCCCATATTGAAAGAAGAACAGGGGCATTATCCCCGGTGTGCTGGGGCCAATATTTATCCCTCAACCATCATCACTAAAACAGATAATCTGGTCATTATCACATTGTTGTTCGTGGGAGCTTGCTGTGCACAAATTGCCTGCCGCGTTTCCTACATTACACCAGTGACTACACTTCAAAAAGTACGTCATTGTCTGTAAAGTGCTTTGGGACGTCCGGAGATCAGGAAAGGCGTAAGTCTTTCTTTTGCTTTCTATTAAAAGTCATGGATGGAAAATCATGGGCTCAGTGTCCACCTTGTCCTAAGACGAACTCCCTCACATCTCCTTGTGTGCACCGCATCTCTAGTTAGGCCTCAGCTAGAGTACTGCATGCAGTTCTGGTCACCACATTACAGGAAAGATGTGATTGCATTGAAGAGGGCACAGAGGAGATTTATGAGAATGTTGCCTGGACTGGAGAATCTTATCTATGAGGAAAGATTGGATAGGCTGGGGTTGTTTTCTTTGGAATAGAGGAGGCTGAGGAGAGACCTTATTGAGGTGTATAAAATTATGAGGAGCCTAGATAGAGTGGATAGGAAGGACCTATTTCCCTTAGCAGAGGGATCAACAACCAGGGGACATTGATTTAAAGTAATTGGTGGGAGGTTTAGAGGGGATTTGAGGAGAAATGTCTTCACCCAGAGGGCGGTGGGGGGGTCTGGAACTCACTGCCTGAAAGGGTGGTAGAGGCAGAAACCCTCACCACATTTAAAAGTACTTGGATGTGCACTTGAAGTGCCGTAACCTACAGGGCTACGGACCGAGAGCTGGAAAGTGGGATTAGGCTGGATAGATCTTGCTCGGACAGCGCGGACACAATGGGCCGAAATGGCCTCCTTCTGTGCTGTAAACTTCTATTCTATTCTATCTCACTGGACTCACCCCCAACATTTCAACCCAAGTCCTAAACTCATTATTCCAATGCTCTCCTGGCCGGCCTCCCACCTTGAACCCATCGTAAACTTGAGCTCATCCCAAAACTCTGCTGCCCATGTCCTAACTCGTACCAAATTCCATTGACCCATCACCCCTGTGCTCGCTGACCTACATTGGCTCCCGGTCCGGCAAAAGCTCGATTTAAAAATTCTCAACGTTGTTTTCAAATCCCTCCATGGCCTTGCCCCTCGTTATCTCCATAATCTCCTCCAGCCCCACAACTCCCTGAGATCTTGGAACTCCCCCAATTCTCTTGTACAATCCCTATTTTCCTTCACTGCTTCATTGGCGGCCGTGCCTTCAGCTGCCTGGGCCCCAAGCTCTGGAATTCCCTCCCTAAACCTCTCCACCTCTCCGCCTCTTCGTCCTCCTTTAAGTCGCTCCTTAAAACCTCCCTCTTTGACCAAGCTGTTGGCACCTGCCCTGATATCTCCTTATGTGGCTCAGTGTCAAATTTCGTTTGATAATCGCTCCTGTGAAGCACCCTGTGACGTTTTACTACATTAAAGTAGCTGTATAAATGCAAGTTGTTGAACATCTGAACAGTATGAACATTCTGAAAGTTATGATTATGACTGCAATTCACATTTCATCAAACAATCTCCCTTTGTTCTCATGAACTAACCTACATTCTCATTAAATGTATACTGGACCAGAGACTTAGCACAATAAACAGCTTCCTTTCTGCGGTTAATGTCACTTCTGGGCTGCTTGAAAACCAACAGAACTCAATCACAAAGAAAAATCTACAACAGAAAACTCAATTGTGGAAAATGCAAAGGGAATTCAGCCTCAAAGCATGACGCCACATTGTGAAATCAGGGGAAATGCAGCCAAAGGTTGATATTCCTTCCAGCAATAAGGCACAATGCCAACAGCAATCTTTATCAGTGAAAGAGAAAGTATAACACGTTATACTTGCAACACCTCGGAGATTGGTTGGGAAAAAAAAAAATCACAATTCTAAAGCGGTTGCATGAACAGAGAGGCCTAGTGGGCTGATTTTCAGCAAGGCCTCCGTCTGCCCAAGTGTCGCCCAAAGTGCCGCTGATGGCCGCCGAGGTAACAGAGGGTACTTTGGGCGGGATATTAATTGTCGTGGTCCCTCGAAGATCGGCGGACGATGTACGCCGCCAATCTGGGCGGCAGCGGGCGGCAGCTCTCATTCTCGGCGGCAGAGGCGCTTGCCGCACAAGTGCCGCCGAGGATGGAGTCGGGCCCCACGGAGGGTCGAAGAGCTGAAAATAAAAATCACCAGTAAAAAAAATTTTAAAACTATCGGAAGACCTTCAGGGGACCCCACGCAGGTAAGTCGCTGTGGAAAAATTTTAAAAAGAAATGTTCACTTACCTTTTTTTTTAGGTTCTTCATACTTACCGTCGAGGACAGACCGGCCTCCAGCCAGTGGCCCGGCCCCATTCTCCCACTGAGTCCCGCCGACTCCCGCCCCGCAGGAATCTTGGAGCGCGGCGGGCGGGAGTTCAGTTGCGACACTCGGCCGTCCGCTGACGTCAGCGGGCGCTTCCCGGTGGCTCTCCCCCCCCCCTCCCGCTCCAGGCCGCCCCGAGAGTGGCACTGGGCGGATCTTCAGGAGGAATGTCAGCGGCAGCCGGCGGCAGTGGGCGGTGAGGTGATGAATTTCGGCCCCTTAGAACATGAGAACATGAGAAATAGGGGCAGGAGTAGGCCCTATGGTCCCTCGAGCCTGCTCCGCCATCCAATAAGACCATGGCTGATCTTCCACCTCATCTCCACTTTCCTGCACTGTCCCCATGTCCCTTGATTCCCTCAATATCCAAGTTGGTTCAATGAAGGGAATTGTGAATAAAATTGCAATTTAGTGCATTTTTAATCATTAGAATTCTGTAAATTATATAATTATTTGGGGATCCCGTTGCATATTAGGTGCTTTATGGAATCCTCCTCTGTGATAGGAGGACCAGGCCCATGTGATCCCAGGAATGCTTCCGAACCGCCTGCGTATCTGGGACCCGTGGACCTTTACGCTGCTGTCCGCCTGGAGACCCGAGACATAACTACGCAAACAGGGCGCCAAGAAGTAATTTCGGAATAGTTTCGTGGGTCAGAGGCGTACTCCTCGGGGTATATGTGCACAAATCGTTGAAGGTGGCAGGGCAGGTTGAGAAACCTTCTGGGATCCTGGGCTTCATGAATAGAGGTATAGAGTACAAAAGCGTGGAAATTATGATGAACCTTTATAAAACGCTAGTTCGACCTCAACTGGAGTATTGTATCCAATTCAGGGCACCACACTTTAGGAAGGATGGGAAGGTCTTAGAGAAGGTACAGAAAAGATTTACGAGAATGATTCCAGGGATGAGGGACTTCAGTTACATGGATAGACTGGAGAAGCTGGGTTGTTCTCCTTAGAGCAGAGAAGGTTGGGAGGAGATTTGATCGGGGTGTTCAAAATCATGAGGGGCCTGGACATAGTAGATAGTGAGAAACTGTTCCCATTGGCGGAAGGATCAAGAACCAGAGGACACAGATTTAATGTGATTGGTGGAAGAACCAAAGGCGACATGAGGAAAAATATTTTTACGCAGCGAGTGGTTAGGATCTGGAATGCACGGCCTGAGAGGGTGGTGGAGGCAGACTCAATCGTGGCTTTCAAAAGGAAGTTGAATAAGTAGCTGAAAGGACCAAAGTTTGCAGGGGCTATGGGGAAAGGGCGGGGGGAGTGGGACTGGCTGAAGTGCTCTTGCAGAGAGCCGGCACGGGCTCAATGGGCCGAATGGCCTCCTTCTGTGCTGTAACCATTCTAAAACAAAATCCGTTGTAAGAAAGAAAGAATACCTTAAACATTCACTCCCTCCACCATCGGCGTATCATGGCTGCATTGTGTAACATCTGCAAGATGCATTGCCGCAACTCTCCAAGGCTTCTTCGACAGCACCTCCCAAACCCGCGACCTCCCTCTAGAAGGGCAAGGACAACAGGCGCATGGGAACACCACCATCTGCAGGTTCCCCTCCAAGTCACACACCATCCTGACTTGGAAGTATATTGCTGTTCCTTCATTGTCGCTGGGTCAAATTCCTGGCACTCCTTCCGCAGTTACAGCAAGTAATCAGGAAGGCAAATGAAATGTTGGCTTTTTTGCAAAGGGGGATAGAGTATAAAAGCAGCGAAGTCCTGCTACAACTGTACAGGGTATTGGTGAGGTCACACCTAGAATACTGCGTACAGTTTTGGTTGCCGTTTTTAAGAAAGGATATACTAGCATTGGAGACTGTTCAGAGAAGGTTCACTCGGTTGATTCCAGAGATGAGGGGGTTGATTTATGAAGATAGGTTGTGTAGGTTGGGCCTATACTCATTGCAGTTCAGAAGAATGAGAGGTGATCTTATCGGAATGTATAAGATAATGAGGGGCTCGACAAGGTGGATATTTCCACTCGTAGGGGGAACTAAAACTAGGGGACATAATCTCAGAATAAGGGTCCTCCATTTAAAACTGAGATGAGGAAGAATTTCTTCTCTCAGAGGGTTGTAAATCGGTGGAACTATCTGGCCCAGAGAGCTGTGGAGGCTGGGTCATTGAATATATGTAAGGTGGTGATAGACAGATATCTGAGCAATAAGGGAATAAAGGGTTATGGGGAGCGGGCAGGGAAGTGGTGCTGAGTCCATGATCAGTTCAGCCATGATCTTATTGAATGGCGGAGCAGGTTCGAGGGGCCAAATGGCCGACTCCTGCTTCTAATTTTTATGTTCTTATTTTCTCCCTAACAGCACTGTGGGAGCACCTTCACCACACGGGCTGCAGCGGTTGAAGAAGGCGGCTCACCACCACCTTCTCAAGGGGCAATTAGGGATGGTCAATAAATGCCAGCCTTGCCAGCGACGCCCACAGCCCGCTCGGTCGAGTCTTTCACAAGCACGCAGAAAATACCTACTTTGCATGTTTTGCTCGGCAATCGATTCATGGGTCTAATTCAATTTGACAAGTTGCTCATTAGAATCCAAGTTTATCTCATAGCAGAGCCACACTCTTACTCTTCCAGTTGATCACAATGGCCTGTTGCTGGTAGAAACTACCTCAAGGTCAAGCCACGCACAATCACAACATGCTGTGACAAGCTGCGATATAATTAAATTGGAGTTACATATTGTACCTGTGTACACTCAAGAAAAGAAAATCTTCTGTGTCAGTTGTAGGGTGAAAAGCATCAAAGCAGAGAAGCAATTTGCCAGATTCCATTGATAAGCAGCGTGTTTTCCAGGCAACGGGAGGGCTGCCGGCATTGGGACCTGCATTCAGCAACTCGCACTGAACCAGGAACTTTAATTCCCATTGTGATAAAGGAAACGGCTTCAAAATACTACAAACCTGCGGCTGGAAATTGGGTCTACCCAGTTTGTGGGTGCAAGAACAGTGGGGTATTGATACCGCGTGCCCCGAGACCAGGCAAGCCTCGTGCCAGCCTGAAATTGGGCCTCGGGTAGGTGGGTAGATAGGTGGGTGGGTAAGTGGGTGGGTGGGTAGATGGGTTGGTGTGTGAGTAGGTGGGTGGGGAGATGGGTGGGTGGGTAGATGGGTTGGTGTGTGAGTAGGTGGGTAGGTGGGTGGGGAGGTGGGTGGGGAGATGGGTGGGTGGGTAGATGGGTTGGTGTGTGAGTAGGTGGGTAAGTGGGAGGGTAGGTGGGTGGGGAGATGGGTGGGTGGGTAGATGGGTTGGTGTGTGAGTAGGTGGGTAGGTGGGTGGGGAGGTGGGTGGGGAGATGGGTGGGTGGGTAGATGGGTGGGTGGGTGAGTCGGTGGGTAGGTGGGTGGGGAGATGGGTGGAAGATGGGTGGGTGAGTAGGTGGGTAGATGGGTGGGTGGGTGGGTAGATGGGTTGGTGGGTGGGTGGGTGGGTGGGTAGGTGGGTGGGGGGTAGATGGGTTGGTGGGTGGGTGCGTGGGTAGGTGGGTGGGGAGGTGGGTGGGAGGTGGGTGGGTGGGTAGATGGGTGAGTAGGTGGATGGGGAGGTGCGTGGGAGGTGGGTGGGTGAGTAGGTGGGTAGATGGGTGGGTAGATGGGTTGGTGGGTGGTGGGAAGGTGGGTGGGGAGGTGGGTGGGAGATGGGTGGGTGGGTGGGGGGTAGATGGGTGGGTGAGTAGGTGGGTAGATGGGTAGATGGGTGGGTGGGTAGATGGGTTGGTGGGTGGGTGGGAAGGTGGGTGGGAGATGGGTGGGTGGGCGGGGGGTAGATGGGTGGGTGGGTAGGTGGGTAGATGGGTAGATGGGTGGGTGGGGAGATGGGTGGGTGGGTGGTAGGTGGGTGGGGAGGTGGGTGGGGAGGTGGGTGGGAGATGGGTGGGTGAGTAGGTGGGTAGATGGGTGGGTGGGTGGGTGGGGAGATGGTGGGTGGGTGGGTGGGGAGATGGGTGGGGAGGTGGGTGGGTGGGAAGATGGGTAGGTAGTTGAGTGGGTAGTTGGGTGGGTAGATGGGTTGGTGGGTGAGTAGGTGGGTGAGTAGATGGGTGGGTGGGTAGTTGGGTGGGTGGGTGATTTGCATGCAAGTGTGGGAGGTTGGGGAATGGGTAAGTGGTGGGTGGGACGGTATTGTTTTTTAACAACATTGAAGATTTTACTACAATTAATTTTTGCAACCTCATTACTTCAGACTAAAAATATAGAATGAACCAGGATTTATTTTCATTGCTAGTGACATGTTAACAAACGTTGCCGCAGGCGGCTTAAAGACTTTTGACAAAACCACATTTTTTTGTTGTAAAATTCAGTGCCATTTTTAAATGCCAGAGGTCAGGGGGATCACGATGTAGGGAGAGCTTAGAATGAATGCCGAGAATATGCATGAAAACTAATGTTAGCCCAAGGTATCACAAATAGATGAAAGCACACAGTACTGTGTGCACTATACCAGATCATCTGGTCATTAAATCATTTACTCTCTGTGGGAGCAAATTGGTTGCTGCATTTCCTACATTACAACAGTGACTACACTCCAAAAGTACTTCATTGTCTGTAAAGCATTTTGGAATGTGCTGAGGTCATTAAAGGCACTATATAAATGCAAGTTCTTTCATTTTAATTTTGTTCGATAGGCAGTGAGGACACCTCTTAAAATCAGACGCCTTATTCAGGATAGTACCCAATTGAGAATCCAGACATCCTTTTGATGGCTGCACCAATAATTAGGCTGTGTAAAGACAGTTATGATAATATTTATACTGATCCCACCTGGGTTAAGCAACGCCTCGATTTCAAAATTCTCATCCTTGTTTTCAAATCCCTCCATGGCCTCGCTCCCTCCCTATCTCTGTAATCTCCTCCAGCCCCACAACCCCCCGAGATGTCTGCGCTCCTCTAATTCTGCCCTCCCGAGCATCCCTGATTATAATCGCTCAACCATCGGCGGCCGTGCCTTCTGTTGCCTGGGCCCCAAGCTCTGGAACTCCCTCCCTAAACCTCTCCGCCTCTCTACCTCTCTTTCCTCCTTCAAGATACTTCTTAAAACCTACCTCACCTGCGCTAATTTCAACTTCTGCGGCTCGGTGTCAAATTTTTTATCTGATAACACTCCTGTGAAGCGTCTTGGAACGTTTCACTACGTTAAAGGTGCGATATAAAAGCAAGGTGTTGTTGTTGTTGTTGATACGCAATGCCAATGAAACCAGCCCCGTCAGAAAATGTGTTTACAAAGGCAAGTGACTCTGTGAAGCGCCAATGGACAGATGTCAGAGACAGTTATTAGTTCAACATTACCGCTGCAAAGTTTTTGATCTGTCTGCAGTGTGGACCAAGTCAGACTCTTTCAGATGGGTTGCTATTGCGCTCCATCATCATAGGCAGTCCCTCAAAATCGAGGAAGACTTGTTTCCACTCTAAAAATGAGTCCTTAGGTGGCTGAACAGTTCAATACGGGAATTACAGTCTCTGTCACATATGGGACAGACAGTGTTGAGGGAAAGGTTGGGTGGGACTGGTTTGCCTCACGCTCTTTCCGCTGCCTGCGCTTGATTTCTCCATGCTCTCGGCGATGAGACTCGAGGTGCTCAGCGCCCTCCCGGATGCACTTCCTCCACTTAGGGCAATCTTGGGCCAGGGACTCCCAGGTGTTGGTGGGGATGTTGCACTTTATCAGGGAGGTTTTGAGGGTATCCTTGAAACGTTTACTCTGTCCACCTTTGGCTCGTTTGCCATGTAGGAGTTCCGAGTAGAGCGCTTGGTTTGGGAGTCTCGTGTCTGGCATGCGGACAATGTGGCCTGCCCAGCGGAGCTGATCGAGTGTGGTCAGTGCTTCAATGCTGGGGATGTTGGCCTGGTTGAGGACGCTAATATCTGTTCTCTCAGAGGATTTGCAGGATCTTGCGGAGACATCGTTGGTGGTATTTCTCCAGCGACTTGAGGTGTCTACTGTATTGCGCTCCACTGCAGATCCATGAGATAGGTACAACTGAGTGTGAAGTGAGTCCCAGGATTATTTCTAGAGGTATAAAATTGAAAAGTAGGGATGTAATGCTCAACCTGTATCGAACCTTGGTTAGACCACACTTGGAGTACTGTGTACAGTTCTGGTCGCCCTATTACAAAAAGGATATAGAGGCACTTGAGAGGGTGCAGAGAAGATTTACAAGGATGATACCAGAAATGCGAGGGTATACATATCAGGAAATGATGAACAGGCTGGGTCTCTCTTCTCGTGAAAAAAGAAGGCTGAGGGGTGACCTAATAGAGGTCTTTAAAATGATGAAAGGTTTTGATAGAGTGGATAAAGAGAGAATGTTTCCACTTGTGGGGAAGAGCATAACTAGAGGCCATCAATATAAGATAGTCACCAAGAAATCCAATGGGGAATTCAGAAGAAACTTCTTTACCCAGAGAGTGGTGAGAATGTGGAACTCACGACCACAGGGAGTGGTTGAAATGAATAGTATCGATGCAGTTAAGGGGAGGCTAGATAAGCGTATGAGGGAGAAGGGAATAGAGGGTTATGCTGATAGATTTAGATGAGGAAAGACGGGAGGAGGCTCGAGTGGAGCATAAACGCCAGCATGGACTGGTTGGGCCGAATGGCCTGTTTCTGTGCCGTATATCTGATGTAATCCTATGTAATCCTATGTATTCCATTTGACATCTCTATAGCTCTATAAAATACCAGCTCATTCACGTCCTTTCAAAGCTTAAAAAGTCCAAATGCTTCTATTCATTCCTCATAACTCGAGCCTCTGACTCCAGGGATCAGCAGAGGAGGTTTACCAGGATGATACTGGGGGTGAAAGACTTCAGTTATGTGGCGAGATTGGAGAAGTTGGGATTGTTCTCCTGAGAGCTGAGGTAGGTTAGGGTAGAGACCTAATACAGGTGTTCAAAGTCATGAGGGGTTTTGGTCGAGGAAGCAGAGAGAAAGTGTTTCCACTGGCAGGAGGGTCGGTAACCAGAGGTCAGAGAGGTAAAATCATTGGCAATAGAACCAGAGGGGAAATAAGGAGATATGTTCCTTCGGCCGTCTGAGGAAAAGGGTGTTTGAAGACCTGGCCCTCAAACCTACCACCAAGCTCATGGTCTACAGGGCTGTATGGATCTGAGGCATGGATGACATATAGAAAGCACCTCAAGTCGCTGGAGATATATCATCAACGATGTCTCCGCAAGATGCTGCAAATCCCCTGGGAGGACAGGCGCACCAACATGAGTGTCCTCGCCCAGGCTCACATCCCCAGCATTGAGGCACTGACCACACTCGATCAGCTTCGCTGGGCAGGCCACATAGTTCACATGCCAGATACGAGACTCCCTAAGCAAATGCCTTATGCAGAGCTCCTTCATGGTAAATGAGCCAAAGGAGGACAGCGGAAACGTTACAAGGACACCCTCAAAGCCTCCCTGGTAAAGTGCGTCATCACCACTGACACCTGGGGGTCCCTGGCCGAAGACAGCCCGAGGTGGAGAAAGTGCATCCGGGAGGGCGTTGAGCTCTTCGAGTCTCAACGCAAAGAGCGTGAAGAGGTCAAGCGCAGGCAGCGGAAGGAGCGCGCGGCAAACCAGTCCCACCCACCCCTTCCCTCAACGACTATCTGTCCCACCTGTGACAGGGACTGTGGCTCTCATATTGGACTGTTCAGCCACCAGAGAACTCACTTTTGGAGTAGAAGCAAGTCTTCCTCGATTCCAAGGGACTGCCTATGATTCTGATGATGATGATGTTGCTGTGATCTGGAACGCACCATCTGAATGGGCGGTGGAAGCAGGTTCCACAGGAACTTTCAAAAGGCGATCATAGAATCATAGAAATTTACAGCACAGAAGGAGGCCATATCGGCCCATCGTGTCCATGCCGGTCGACAAAGAGTTACTCAGCCGAATCCCACTTTCCAGCTCTCGGTCCATAGCCCTGGAGGTTACGGCACTTCAAGTGCACATCCAAGTACTTTTCAAATGCGATGAGGGTTTCTGCCTCTACCACCCTTTCAGGCCGTGAGTTCCAGACCCCCATTACCCTCTGGGTGAAGACATGTTTCCTCATCTCCCCTCTAATCCTTCTACCAATTACTTTAAATCTATGCCCCCTGGTTATTAACCCCTCTGCCCAGGGAACTAAGTCCTTCTTATCGACTCTATCTAGCAATTGGACATGGAGTTGAAGAGAACTCATTTGCAGGGTTATGGGAAAAGTTGGGGAGTAGGACTATATTGGACAGATCGTTCAGAGAGCCGGCACAAACATGATGGGCCGAATGGCCTCCTTCTGTGCTGTAAGTTTCGATGATTCTGACCTTATGGCCCCTCACTGCACAGCTTCCGATAGCTTTGCGGTTTCTCTTGTGTCTCAGTGACCAGAACTAAAATGAATGGACTTGCTGTTATATCGCATTTCAGGATGTCCTAAAGCGCGTTTACAGCCAATGAAGTTCTTTTGGAGTGTAGTCACTGTTGTAATGTAGGAAACCCGGCAGCTAATTTACGCACAGCAAACTCCCATGTGATAATGGCCAGATAATCTGTTTTAGTGATGTTGGCTGAGGGATAAATATTGGCGAGGATACCGGGGCAATCTCATCTGCTCTTCTTTGAAATAGTGGCCGTGGGATCTTTTACGTCCACCTGAGCGGGCAGATGGGGGCAGGGCTTAATGTCTAGAATTTCCTGAGCCAGGAATTCCTAGTCCTGATCCTGGCAGCTGATAGAGGTGAGGTCCACCGAACTCCAGAAGGCCCAGCATGGGACCCACCGGACCAGGCTTAAAATTCCTGGATGAGTTTCCTTGCTCGGGGTCAATTGAAGCTTTGCCAGGGTTAAGGTGGGAAGGTTCTGTGCAAACTGCACCGTCTCGCCCACCCCAATATGTGTTTCTGAGCACACATCGCAGGCAGGATATGCTTGAAGTGGCACTTGCGTTTGCCTGCCTCATGCAAATGAGGTGCCCTCCCACTGACCCCGCAAACCCCTTCAAGTGTTTATCGAGGGCACCCTCGGACACAACCCTGGTGAATTCCCGGGGCCTTCCAACGGAAAGAGTTGCGCTCAGATGTAAGATTTTTAACAGGTTACAGGTACAGGTTTGGGGATTACAGTTGCGTGGATAGACTGGAGAAGCCGGGATTGTTCTCCTTGGAGCAGAGAAAGCTGAGAGGAGATTCGATAGAGGTGTTCAAAATCATGAGGGGTTTAGACAGAGTAAATAAAGAGAAGGGCTGAAGGGTCGGTAACCAGAGGGCATAGAGTTACGGTGATTGGCAAAAGAACCAGAGGCGACACGAGGAAAGACCATTTTACCCAACGAGTGATTGGGATTTGGAATGCACTGCATGCTAAGAGCAGTGGATACGGATTCAATAACATCCTTCAAAAGGCAATTGGATAAATACTTGAAGGAGAAAGATTGCTGAGATATCGGGACAGAGCAGGGGAGTGGGACTACAACAACAACAACTTGCAGTTCTATAGTGCCTTTAACGTAGCAAAACGTCCCCAAGGAGTGTTAGAAGACAAAATAAATTGGACACCGAGCCACACAAGACAAAATTAGGGCAGGTGACCAAAAGCTTGGTCAAAGAGGTCGGTTTTAAGGAGCGTCTTGAAGGAGGAAAGAGAGGCAGAGAGGTTTAGGGAGGGAGTTCTAGAGCTTGGGGCCCAGGCAGCAGAAGGCACGGCCACCGATGGTGGAGTGATTATAATCAGGGATGCTCAAGAGGGCAGAATTAGAGGAGCGCAGACATCTCGGGGTGGGGCTGGAGGAGATTTCAGAGATAGTGGTTGCTCTTCGAAAGAGCCGGCACAGATTCGATGGGCCGAATGGCCTCCTTCTGTGCTGCACTGTTCTATGATAAGCCCTATGCTGTGGAATTACAACGTTTATCACTTAGCATTGTAAAAGCAGTAAATTCTTTCAGTAAGACTAACTGCCACCTCCAATACCTGTCACACACTTCTGCTCCCACTTACTCGCGGAAGGTAAATTGGCTGGGGCTTGCTGCCCCCTGGGGAGAGATCCCCACAGACACTGTCACAACGCTTTCACGAAGAATGCAAAAATATGTCATAATCACCATAATGCGTATTGGTAACAGTTAGCTTGTGCCCCCAAGTCCCCAGTTGACTGTTGCTGCGACAGCTCAGTCTATTGGATAACAAATGGATCAAGACGTTAGCAAGGTGGTGTGATTCACCTCTGAGCAGATTATGGATTCACAACCACACTAATCAGATTGTATGGCTCCTGTATGGCTCAGAGACATGGACAGAGACTTGAGCACAAAAATCTCGGCTGACACTCCCAGTGCTGTGCTGAGGGAGTGCTGCACTGTCAGAAGTGTCGTCTTTCGGATGAGACGTTAAACCGAGGCCCCGCCTGCTCTCTCAGGTGGGTGTAAAAGATCCTACTATTTCGAAGAAGAGTAGGACAGGTGATCCTGGGCCAATATTTATCCCTCACCCAACATCACTAAAAAAATACATGATCACATTGCTGCTTGTGGAAGCAAATTAGCTGCCGCGTTTCCGACACTACAATAGTGTCTACACTTCAAAAAGTACTTCGTTGGCTGTAAGGCGTTTTTGGACGTCCTGAGGTTGTGAAAGGCGCTCGACCAGGCCAACATCCCCAGAACTGAAGTACTGACCACACTTGATCAGCTCCGCTGGGCAGGCCACATTGTTCGCATGCCAGACGAGACTCCCAAAGCAAGCGCTCTACTCGGAACTCCTTCACGGCAAGCGAGCCAAAGGTGGGCAGAGGAAACGATACACGGATACCCTTAAAGCCTCCCTGATAAAGTGCAACATCCCCACCGACACCTGGGAGTCCCTGGCCAAAGACCGCCCTAAGTGGAGGAAGAGCATCTGGGAGGGCGCTGAGCACCTCGAGTCTCGTCGCCGAGAGCATGCAGAAAGCAAGCGCAGGCAGCGGAAGGAGCGTGCAGCAAACCAGTCCCACCCACCCTTTCCCTCAACAACTGTCTGTCTCACCTGTGACAGGGACTGTGGTTCTCGTATTGGACTGCTCAGCCACCTAAGGACTCACTTCAGGAGTGGAAGCAAGTCTTCCTCGAATCCGTGGGAATGCCTATGATGATGATGATGATGAATCAGATTACACTAAAAATTCCGACACGGCTGCAAAAGACTTTTCAGGCAATGAAGTCACTGCAAATATCTGTGAAAACCTCAAGGGCAGTAATTGCCGATTTTTGAAAGAAAGAGAAGACTTGCATTTATATAGCGCCTTTCACAACCTTAGGACGTCCAAAAGCGCTTTACAGCCAATGAAGTACTTTTTAAGTGTAGACATTATTGTGGTGTAGGAAACGCGGCAGCCAATTTGCACACTGCAAGCTCCCACAAGCAGCAATATGATCATGTATTTTTTTAGTGATGTTGGGTGAGGGATAAATATTGGCCCAGGACACCGGAGAGACCTGCCCTATTCTTCTTTGAAATAGTAGAATCTTTTACACCCACCTGAGAGAACAGACGGGGCCTCGGTTTAACGTCTCATCTGAAAGATGACATTTTTGACAGTGCAGCACTCCCTCAGCACTGCACTGGAGTGTCAGCCTAGATTTGTGCTCAAGTCTCTGCAGTGGGACTTGAACCCACAACCTTCTGACTCAGCGAGGGGGCTACTCACTGAGCAGCCTCAGGAATGGCTTTGCAATGTTGCATAGAAATATAGAAACATAGAAAATAGGTGCAGGAGTAGGCCATTCGGCCCTTCGAGCCTGCACCACCATTCAATAAGATCATGGTTGATCATTCCCTCAGTACCACTTTCCCGCTTTCTCTCCATATCTCTTGATCCCTTTAGCAGTAAGGGCCACATCTAACTTCCTCTTGAATATATCCAATGAACTGGCATCAACAACTCTCTGAGTGAAGAAGTTTCTCCACATCTCAGTCCTAAATGGCCTACTCCATATCCTAAGACCGTGTCCCCTGGTTCTGGACTTCCCCAACATCGGGAACATTCTTATCGCATCTAACCTGTCCAGTCCCGTCAGAATCTTATATGCTTCAATGAGATCCCCTCTCATCCTTCTAAACTCCAGTGAATAAAGGCCCAGTTGATCCAGTCTCTCCTCATATGTCAGCCCAGCCATTCCTGGAATCAGTCTGGTGAACCTTCGCAGCACACCCTCAATAGCAAGAATGTCCTTCCTCAGATTAGGAGACCAAAATTGAACACAATATTCCAGGTGAGGCCTCACCAAGGCCCTCTACAACTGCAGTAAGACCTCGCTGCCCCTATATTCAAATCCCCTAGCTATGAAGGCCAACATACCATTTGCCTTCTTCACCACCTGCTTTACCTGCATGCAACTTTCAATGACTGATGAACCTTGACACCCAGGTCTCGTTGTACCTCCCCTTTTCTTAATCTGTCGCCATTCAGACAATATTCTGCCTTCGTGTTTTTTCCCCCAAAGTGGATAACCTTACATTTATCCACACTATATTGCATCTGTCATGCATTTGCCCACTCACCTAACCTATTTTAAGTCACCCTGCAGCCTCTTAGCGTCCTCCTCACAGCTCACTACCACCCAGTTTAGTGCCACCTGCTAACAGAGATATTACACACAATTGCATCATCTAAATCATTAATGTATATTGTAAAGAGCTGGGGTCCCAGCACTGAGCCCTGCGGCACCCTACTAGTCACTGCCTGCCATTCTGAAAAGGACCCGTTTATCCCGACTCTCTGCTTCCTGTCTGCCAACCAGTTCTCCATCCATGTCAGTACATCAGTACATTATCCCCAATACCATGTGCTTTGATTTTGCACACCAATCTCTTGTGTGGGACCTTGTCAAAAGCCTTTTGAAAGTCCAAATACACCACATTTACTGGTTCTCCCTTGTCCACTCTACTAGTTACATCCTCAAAAAATTCCAGAAGATTTGTCAAGCATGACTTACCCTTTCATAAATCCATGCTGACTTGGACCGATTCCATCACTGCTTTCCAAATGCACTGCTATTTCATCTTTAATAATTGATTCCAACATTTTCCCCACTACTAATGTCGGGCTAACCGGTCTATAATTACCTGTTTTCCCTCTCCCTCCTTTTTTAAAAAGTGGTGTTACTTTAGCTACCCTCCAGTCCATAGGAACTGATCCAAAGTCGATAGACTGTTGAGAAATGATCACCAATGCATCATCTATTTCTATTGCCACTTTCTTAAGTACTCTGGGATGCAGACTATCAGGCCCCGGGGATTTATCGGCCTTCAATCCCATTAATTTCCCTAACACAATTTCCTGCCCAATAAGGATATCCTTCAGTTCCTCCTTCTTATTAGACCCTCGGTCCCCAAGTACTTCCGGAAGGTTATTTGTGTCTTCCTTCGTGAATACAGGACCAAAGTATTTGTTCAACTGGACTGCCATTTCTTTGTTCCCCATTATAAATTCACCTGAATCTGACTGCAAGGGACCTACGTTTATCTTCACTAATCGGTTTCTCTTCAGATATCTATAGAAGCTTTTGCAGTCAGTTTTTATGTTCCCGGCAAGCTTCCTCTCATACTCTATTTTCCCCCTCCTAATTAAACCCTTTGTCTTCCTCTGCTGAATTCTAAATTTCTCCCAGTCTTCAGGTGTGCTGCTTTTTCTGGCCAATCTATATGCCTCTTCCTTGGATTTAACACTATCCATAATTTCCCTTGTTATCCACGGTTGAGCACCTTTCCCATTTTATTTTTACTCCCAATTGTCTTTCTTCATATCTTTACTGTGAAGGCAAGAGGAACTGCACAGGTTTGCAGTTCACTATCAAAGTCTGATTCAGTTGCACTAATATTGACACACATATATGTATCGAATCGAACAGCACAGAAGGTGGCCATTCGGTCCATCGTGCCTGTAGCGGCTCTTTGAAAGAGTGATCCAATTAGTCTGAACTCCTCCCGCCCATCTGCTCTGTCCCCATAGAAACATAGAAACATAAAAAATAGGTGCAGGAGTAGGCCATTCGGCCCTTCGAGCCTGCACCACCATTCAATAAGATCATGACTGATCATTCAACTCAGTACCCCTTTCCAGCTTTCTCTCCATACCCCTTGATCCCTTTAGCCGTAAGGGCCATATCTAACTCCCTCTTGAATATATCCAACGAACTGGCATCGACAACTCTCTGCGGTAGAGAATTCCACAGGTTAACAACTCTCTGGGTGAAGAAGTTTCTCCTCATCTCAGTCCTAAATGGTTTACTCCTTATCCTTAGACTGTGTCCCCTGGTTCTGGACTTCCCCAACATCGGGAATATTCTTCTTGCACCTAACCTGTCCAGTCCCATCAGAATTTTATATGTTTCTATGAGATCCCCTCTCATCCTTCTAAACTCCAGTGAATACAGGCCCAGTCGATTCAGTCTCTCCTCATATGTCAGTCCTGCCATCCTGGGAATTAGTCTGGTGAACCTTCTCTGCACTCCCTCAATAGCAAGAACGTCCTTCCTCAGATTACGAGACCAAAACTGAACACAATATTCCAGGTGAGGCCTCACCAAAGCCCTGTACAACTGCAGTAAAACCTCCCTGCTCCTATACTCAAATCCCCTAGCTATGAAGACCAACATACCATTTGCCTTCTTCACCACCTGCTGTACCTGCATGCAACTTTCAACGACTGATGTACCAGGACACCCAGGACTCGTTGTACCTTCCCTTTTCCTAATCTGTCACCAGTCAGATAATATTCTGCCTTCGTGTTTTTGCCACCAAAGTGGATAACCTCACATTTATTCATATTATACTGCATCTGCCATGCATTTGCCCACTCACCTAACCTGTCCAAGTCACCCTGAAGCCTCTTAGCGTCCTCCTCACAGCTCACACCGCCACCCAGTTTAGTGTCATCTGCAAACTTGGAGATATTGCATTCAATTCCTTCATCTAACTCATTGATGTATATTGTAAATAGCTGGAGTCCCAGCACTGAGCCCTGCGGCACACCACTAGTCACTGCCTGCCATTCTGAAAAGGACCCATTTATCTCGACTCTCTGCTTCCTGTCTGCCAACCAGTTCTCTATCCACGTCAGTACATTACCCCCAATACCATGTGCTTTAATTTTGAACACCAATCTCTTGTCCTCCTCTGCTGAATTCTAAATTTCTCCCAGTCCTCAGGTTTGTTGCTTTTTCTGGCCAATTTATATGCCTCTTCCTTGGATTTAACACTATCCTTAATTTCCCTTGTTAGCCACGGTTGAGCCACCTTCCCCAATTTATTTTTACTCCAGACACGGATGTACAATTGTTGAAGTTCATCCATGTGATCTTTAAATGTTTGCCATTGCCTATCCACCGTCAACCCCTTAAGTATCATTCTCCAGTCTACTCTAGCCGATTCACGTCTCATACCATCGAAGCTACCTTTCCTTAAGTTCAGGACCCTAGTCTCTGAATTAACTGTGTCACTCTCCATGTTAATAAAGTATTTTACCATATTATGGTCACTTTTCCCCAAGGGGCCTCACACAACAAGATTGCGAATTACTCCTCTCTCATTACACATCAGCCAGTCTAGGATGGTCAGCCCTCTAGTTGGTTCCTCGACATATTTGTCTAGAAAACCATCCCGAATACACTCCAGGAAATCCTCCTCCATCGCATTGCTACCAGTTTGGTTTGCCCAATCTATATGCCCATGATAACTGCTGTACCTTTATTGCAGGCATCCCTAATTTCTTATTTGATGCTGTCCCCAACCTCATTACTACTGTTTGATGGTCTGTACACAACTCCCACTAGCGTTTTCTGCTCTTTGGTATTCCGCAGCTCCACCCATACAGATTCCACATCATCCAAGCTAATGTCCTTCCTTACTATTGCGTTAATTTCTTCTTTAACCAGCAACACTACCCCACCTCCTTTTCCTTTCTGTCTATCCTTCCTGAATGTTGAATACCCCTGGATGTTGAGTTCCCAGCCTTGGTCACCCTGGAGCCATGTCTCCGTAATCCCAATTATATCATATTTATTAATAGCTGCCTGTGTAGTTAATTCGTCCACCTTGTTACGAATACTCCTCACATTGAGGCATAGAGCCTTCAGGCTTGTCTTTTTAACACATTTCCCCTTTAAAATTTTGCTGTAATGTGGCCCTTTTTCATTTTTGCCCTGGGTTTCTCTGCCCTCCATTTTTACTTTTCTTCTTTCTATCTTTTGCTTCTACCCCCATTCTACTTCCCTCTGTCTCCCTACATAGGTTCTCATCCCCCTGCCATATTAGCTTAACCCCTCCCCAACAGCACTAGCAAACACTCCCCCCTAGGACATAGCCAACAACAACAACAACTTGCATTTATATAGCGCCTTTAATGTAGTAAAACACCCTAAGACGTTTCAAGGCAAGGGTGCTATCCACTGACCCATGGCTGAAGTTTGACAATTGAAACACAACAGTTAGATCAAGGAAAGTACGGAAACACGAGTTGTGTCCGGTGCTCCTTCCTGGAGGTTTATTCAACACAAAGGTTATCTCCCAAATCCAGGAGATAGTGGGCCTACAAAGGAATTGACATAATATTGAACGCCCCAACCCAAGGAAGCGTCTCACCCCCAATAACCAAGGCCACTCGTCACAATGCAGGTCAGAGCCCCCTCTCTCACCAACCCAACAGAGCCTAAATGACAAGAGACCACGCAAACCACTTCGATTCTTGATTCATGCATTACTCCCAGTGTACGCACAACTGTACCAGGGAACTAAGGGGTCCAAAATCAGCTGGGGAGTCTCGAACTCAGGGGGTCACAGTCTCAGGATAAAGGGTCGGCCTTTTAAGACTAAGACGAGGAGAAATATCTTTCCTCAGAGTGTTGTCTTTGGAATTCTCTACCTGTAATGTATGCACCTGTGAGCATGCTCACAGGTTTGTAGAGCTGTTGCATTGTGAGTGGCTTGGCCAATCACGTGATGTTCACAAGACTCAATAAAACCCCAGCCAGTTGGGTCTGGGTCATCCACGATGAGGTATGCAGTTGTGAGCCTAGTGGATGAACTGGTAATGTGTAGTGTAATTGTTAAACCTTTGTTAATAAACCAACTAGTTCTTAATAGCAATGTGTTGCTATGAATTCTTAAGCAAAGAACCCATGAAGCAAAGCCAGAGCTGTGGATGCTCAGTCATTGAGTATATTCAAGACAGAGATTGATAGATTTTTGGATATTAAGGGAATCAAAAGATATAGGGATAGTGAAGGAAAGTGGAGTTGAGGTAGAAGATCAGCCATGATCTTATTGAATGGCGGAGCAGGCTTGAGGGGCTAAATGGCCTACTCCTGCTCCTATTTCTATTACAAAAAAGAGTAGTCACCTGCAAGTGCTGAGGGAGTCCCGCACTGTCGGGGGTGCTGTCTTTTGGATGAGGCCTTAAAGTGGGATCCATCTACTCTCTCAGGTAGATGTAAAAGATCCCATGGAAATATTCGAAGAAAAGCAGGAAAGTTCCCCTGGAGTCCTGGGCCAATATTTATCCCTTAACCAATATTACTAAAACCGATTATCAGGTCATTTATCACGTTGCTGTTTGTGGGAGCTTGCTGTGCACAAATTGACTGCCGCTTTTCCTACATTACAACAGTGACCACACCCCAAAAAAAGAATTCATTGGCTGTAAAGCGGTTTGGGACGTCCTAAGGCGTTATAGAAATGCAAGTCATTTCTTTCGTATTATGCCACAAGGTGCGGAAAATGCTACAACATCTTAAAATATTCCGTTTTAGGATTCAAAACTGCCTTTTATTAGTTGGGCTTTTCTGGTCTATATTTGGAAAAAAATAAAAAGTCTCTACTTAAGTCTTCAGACAAGAGATGAAGCTGGGTTTAACAGTCCTGGCTGCCATCTGCTCAAACTCCTGAGTAGTTTTGTTGCTGGAGATTTACTCTCTGGAATAAATCAGCCCAGCTCTTATCAGCTCTCTGCAGCCTTGATTGGAATATACTTTTTGCTAAATCCTCACGAGCATAAAGTAACCGTGCTTTCATTTGCAAATCTTGCGGTCTCATGGTTTTTCCAGGGCAGATTTAGAAGAGTAAATTAGCTTAAGTAACGGTTATGGGTTATTTGATCTTACTCCATTGCTTTCGGTTGTGGAACATTTTGCACCAACTTTTACTCATTTCTACACCAGAAGACAGTTTCAGCTGGACGAATCAAGACGTCTCTGGTGTTTCTGATTGCTTCTTGGTTCAGAGACAAATGACAAATTCCCCCAGATATGAAATTGGCCAAACGATGATGCATTTGCTAAAATCAATAAGCACAAAATTAGTACTGATGCCCAGGGGTTTGAAAGCGACGTTACACTGGACAACAAGGAGAATTTAGAAAAATGATGGTGCTGAGAAAAGGCATTAGCGATTTGAGAACATTATGGACCAGCAAGCACTCTACTCGGAACTCCTTCATGACAAACGAGCCAAAGGTGGGCAGAGGAAACGTTACAAGGACACGCTCAAAGCCTCCCTGATAAAGTGCACCATCCCCACCGACACCTGGGAGTCCCTGGCCATAGACTGCCCTAAGTGGAGGAAGTGCATCCGGGAGGGCGCTGAGCACCTCGAGTCTCATCGCCGAGAGCATGCAGAAATCAAGCGCAGGCAGCGGAAGGAGCGTGCGGCAAACCTGTCCCACCCTTCCCTTTCCTTCAATGACTATCTGTCCCACCTGTGACAGGGACTGTGGCTCTCGTATTGGACTGTTCAGCCACCTAAGGACTCATTTTAAGAGTGGAAGCAAGTCTTCCTCGATTCCGAGGGACTGCCTATGATCCCTATGATGATGAACCATGCATCCTAGACAGTGAAGTGAGCTGTATTCTGCTATTCATCGCATGAGTGTGTAAGATGGGAGAGTTCTTCTAACCGATTGGGGGCCTGGGCATGATTCTCAAAATAAAAAAGGCATCTTCCAGCTCAATTAATAATTTTAAATCTGAGGTCGATACATTTTTGCTAGCCAAGTGTATAAAAGGATCTAGAGGCTGGGTTATTGAATATATTTAAGGCGGAGATAGACAGATTTTTGAACGATAAGGGAGTCGAGGGTTATGGGGAGCGGGCGGGAAAGTGGAGTTGAGGCCAAGATCAGATCAGCCATGATCTTATTGCACGGTGGAGCAGGCTCGAGGGGCCAAATGGCTGACTCCTGCTCCTATTGCTTATGTTCTTATGTATGTGGAGCCAAGTCAAGTAGATGGAGTTAAGGTACATGATCTCATTGGCTCGAGGGACTGAATGGTCTACTCCTGTTCCTATGGTCTATAAAAAAGAAAAACTTGCATTTATATAGCGCCTTTCATGACCTTGGGACATCCCAAAGCGCTTTACCGCCAATGAAGTACTTTTGAAATGTAATTACTGTTACATTACTGTTCAAGAGGGAGTTAGGAATGGCCCTTATGGCTAAAGGGGTCAAGGTGTATGGAGAGAAAGCAGGAAAGGGGTACTGAGGTGAATGATCAGCCATGATCTTATTGAATGGTGGTGCAGGCTCGAGGGGCCGAATGGCCTACTCCTGCACCTATTTTCTATGTTTCTATGTAATGTACGAAGGACAACAAGATCCCACTAACAGCAATAATGACCAGATGATGCTTTTTAGTGATGTTGAAAGAAGGATGTTGAGAGAACTCCCCTGCTTTTCTTCATGGGATCTTTTACACCCACCTGAGAGGGCAGTCAGAGGCTTGGTCTAACATCTCATCCTTAAGATGGCACCGGCAGTGCAGCGCTCCCTCAGCACTGCACTGGGAGTGTTAGTCTAGATTTATGTGCTCCAGTCTCTGGAGCGGGACTTGAACTCACATCATCATCATCATCATAGGCGGTCCCTCGAACAAGGATGACTTGCTTCCACATGAGTTCACAGGTGTTTTAATGAAGGACCCGATGTTCCAATCTTGAACACCAATTGAGGGGGTGGAAGATGCCTGTGCGTGGATTTTTTTAATGTGTGTTGACCGTTGCACGCCAGCCACCACACGGGCTTGACAAAGCAAGGCAAAAATCAAAAAGGGCCACATTACAGCAAAATTCAAAAAGGGCAAAGTGTGTTAAAAAGACAAGCCTGAAGGCTCTGTGCCTCAATGCGAGGATTATTCATAATAAAGTGGACGAATTAACTGCACAGGCAGCTATTAACGAATATGATATAATTGGGATTACGGAAACATGGCTCCAGAATGACCAAGGCAGGGAACTCAACATCCAGGGGTATTCAACATTCAGGAAGAAGAATAGACAGAAAGGAAAAGGAGGCGGGGTGGCGTTGCTGGTTAAAAAGGAAATTAATGCAATAGTAAGGAAGGACATTAGCTTGGATGATGTGGAATCTGTATGGGTGGAGCTGCGGAATACCAAAGAGCAGAAAACACTAGTGGGAGTTGTGTACAGACCACGAAACAGTAGTAGTGAGGTTGGGGACAGCATCAAACAAGAAATTAGGGATGCATGCAATAAGGGTACAGCAGTTATCATGGGCGACTTTAATCTACATATAGATTGGGCTAACCAAACTGGTAGCAATACGGTGGAGGAGGATTTCCTGGAGTGTATTAGGGATGGTTTTCTAGACCAATATGTCGAGGAACCAACTCGAGGGCTGGCCATCCTAGACTGGCTAATGTGTAATGAGAAACGACTAATTAGCAATCTTGTTGTGCGAGGCCCCTTGGGGAAGAGTGACCATAATATGGTAGAATTATTTATTAAGATGGAGAGTGACACAGTTAATTCAGAGACTAGGGTCCTGAACTTAAGGAAAGGTAACTTCGATGGAATGAGGCGTGAATAGACTGGCAAATGATACTTAAAGGGTTAATGTTGGATAGGCAAAGGCAAACATTTAAAGATCACATGGATGAACTTCAACAATTGTACATCCGTGTCTGGAGTAAAAATAAAAAGGGGAAGGTGGCTCAACTGTGGCTAACAAGAGAAATTAAGGATTGTGTTAAACCCAAGGTCGAGGCATATAAATTGGCTCGAAAAAGCAGCAAACCTGAGGACTGGAAGAAATTTAGAATTCAGCAGAGGAAGACAAAGGGTTTAATTAGGAGGGGGAAAATAGAGTATGAGAGGAAGCTTGCCGGGAACATAAAAACTGACTGCAAAAGCTTCTATAGATATCTAAAGAGAAAAAGATTAGTGAAGTAAAATGTAGGTCCCTTGCAGCCAGATTCAGGTGAATTTATAATGGGGAACAAAGAAATGGCAGACCAGTTGAACAAATGCTTTGGTTCTGTCTTCACGAAGGAAGACACAAATAGCCTTCCGGAAGTACCAGGGGACCGAGGGTCTAGTAAGAAGGAGGAACTGAAGGATATCCTTATTAGGTGTCAAATTGTGTTAGGGAAATTAATGGGATTGAAGGCCAATAAATCCTCGGGGGCTGATAGTCTGCATTCCAGGGTACTTAAGGAACTGGCCATAGAAATAGTGGATGCATTGATGATCATTTTCCAACATTCTATCGATTCTGGATCAGTTCCTATGTACTGGAGGGTAGCTAAAGTAACACCACTTTTTAAAAAAGGAGGGAGAGCGAAAACAGGTAATTATAGACTGGTTAGCCTGACATCAGTAGTGGGGAAAATGTTAGAATCAATTATCAAAGATGAAATAGCAATGCATTTGGAAAGCAGTGACAGGATCAGTCCAAGTCAGCATGGATTTATGGAAAGGGAAATCATGCTTGACAAATCTTCTGGATTTTTTTGAGGATGTAATTAGAAGAGTGAACAAGGGAGAACCAGTGGATGTGGTGCATTTGGACTTTCAAAAGGCCTTTGACAAGGTCCCACACAAGAGATTGGTATGCAAAATTAAAGCACATGGTATTGAGGGTAATGTACTGACGTGGATAGAGAACTGGTTGGCAGACAGGAAGCAGAGAGTCGGGATAAACAAGTCCTTTTCAGAATGGCAGGCAGTGACTAGTGGGGTGCCGCAGGGCTCAGTGCTGGGACCCCAGCTATTTACAATATACATTAATGATTTAGATGAAGGAATTGAGTGTAATATCTCTGTTTGCAGATGACACTAAACTGGGTGGCGGTGTGAGCTGTGAGGAGGACACTAAGAGGCTGCAGGGTGATTTGGACAGGTTAGGTGAGTGGGCAAATGCATGGCAGATGCAATATAGTGTGGATAAATGTGAGGTTATCCACTTTGGGGGCAAAAACACGAAGGCAGAATATTATCTGAATGGCGGCAGATTAGGAAAAGGGGAGGTGCAACGAGACCTGGGTGTCATTGTTCATCAGTCATTGAAAGTTGCATGCAGGTACTGCAGGCGGTGAAGAAGGCAAATGGTATGTTGGCCTTCAAGCTAGGGGATTTGAGTATAGGAGTAGGTTGGTCTTACTGCAGCTGTAGAGGGCCTTGGTGAGGCCTTACCTGGAATATTGTGTTCAATTTTGGTCTCCTAATCTGAGGAAGGACGTTCTTGCTAGTGAGGGTGTGCTGCGAAGGTCCACCAGACTGATTCCCGGGATGGCTGGACTGACATATGAGGAGAGACTGGATCAATTGGGCCTTCATACACTGGAGTTTAGAAGGATGAGATGGGATCTCATAGAAACATATAAGATTCTGACGGGACTGGACAGGTTAGATGCAGGAAAAATGTTCCCGATGTTGGGGAAGTCCAGAACCAGGGGACACAGTCTTAGGATATGGAGTAGGCCATTTAGGACTGAGATGAGGAGAAACTTCTTCACTCAGAGAGTTGTTAACCTGTGGAATTCCCGACCGCAGAGAGTTGTTGATGCCAGTTCATTGGATATATTCAAGAGGGAGTTAGATGTGGCCCTTACGGCTAAAGGGATCAAGGGGTATGGAGAGAAAGCGGGAAAGGGGTACTGAGGGAATGATCAGCCATGATCTTATTGAATGGTGGTGCAGGCTCGAAGGGCCGAATGGCCTACTCCTGCACCTATTTTCTGTTTCTATGTTGCTATGTTTATCCAGTGGCAAGGGTTAACCAGGCGACTGGAGACCTGCTCTGCTGCATGGACCTCGTGCGTGCACATATCGCAGTGTGGGCTGGCCCACACTTGAACCCACAACCTTCTGACTCACAGGAGAGAGTGCTGCCCACTGAGCCACGGCTGACACATACGTTGAGCTTCACAGTTTGCAAACTATGCGCTGTTGCTTTATGCAATGGGGGTTGATGAAGTCCTAGCTCACCAGCTAGCTATAATCTAATGGGAAATTGCTAGACATTTGGTGATAAAACATAAGAACATAAGAACATAAGAAATAGGAGCAGATATAGGCTATTCGGCCCCTCGAGCCTGCTCCACCATTCAGTAAGATCATGGCTGATCTTCGACCTCAACTCCACTTTCCCACCCAATCCCCATATCCCTTGATTCCCCTAGAGTCCAAAAATCTATCGATCTCTGTCTTGAATATACTCAATGAGTCAGAATCCACAGCCCTCTGGGATAGGGAATTCCAAGGATTCACAACCCTCTGAGTGAAAAAATTTTAAAAATCATAGAAATTAAAAATTTACGACAAGGACCGAGGCCATTCGGCCCATCGTATCTGTGCCGTGTCGCCACATGTCAGTCCTAAATGGCTGGCCCCTTATCCTGAGACTATGCCCCCTAGTTCTGGCATCCACAGCCAGTGGGAAAGAGCCCTTCAGCATCTAGCCTGTCGATCCCCCTTAGAATCCTGTACGTTTCAACGAGATTACCTCTCATTCTTCTGAACTCCAGAGAGTATAGGCCCAATACCTCATTGTTTGTGCATGGAAAGCATAAGGCCTCGTTCAAATGAGGTGTTTAACCTTTGAATCACACCTGGTCTTCTTCCCCATGCAAATAAATGTGTCTTGGGTAATGATGGCGCATCCGATGCAATACAAACACGTGGAAAAACAAAGCGAGCTACACTTCAAAAAATGTACTTCATTGGCTGTCATCATCATCATCATCATCATCATAGGCAGTCCCTCAGATTCAAGGAAGACTTGCTTCTACTCTTAGCATGAGTTTTTAGGTGGCTGTACAGTCCAATATGAGAACCACAGTATCTGTCACAGGTTGGACAGAAGGGAAGGGTGGGCGGGGAGCCTGGTTCGCCATACGCTCCTTCTGCTGCCCACTACTGCTCCTATTTTCTATGTTTCTATGTTTCTGTGAGAAGCTCGTCATGCCCCATATCGAAGGTGAACCCACGCTCACTGTACGCCCTGGTCACCTGCTCCAGAGGTCAATGAAAATGCACCCAACCTAACCCTGATGTCATTGCTTCACCGGAAATGCGGCTGGAACATTTATCTGGCAGGGTGAGAGATGCTGGGGCCCGCGCCCTGTCCGGGGTGGGGGCGGTAATCTTCGGGGCCCCGGCGTGAAATTGCCCTTTAGCGCCCCTCCAACGAAGGCAGAGCGCTGTCTCAGGCGCTCCGCGGGGTTCCAGGGGCACTCCCGAGACGTCAGCAGGGCGCTGAAGAGGAATGCCGGGCTGCAGGATGGCGACCCAATCGAGACAAGGGCCGCCATTGTTGGGCCGACGGAAACATCACGCCAGCCTCACGTCCCGCAATTTCCCCCCCCCCCCCCGGGGCGCAAAGCAGTCGGCATTGGGTGGGGATGAGGTCAGCGCCCATCCCCGGGGCTCAAATCGCGGGGCGCGGCGCTAAATTAAAATCTCCCCCAAAATCTCGGGGGCAAATTTGACCCCGGGTGCAATCGCCGCCTGCCCCCGGGCAAAAAAGCAATTCCGTCCAGTTAGCACCTCCCTGCGGTCCCGCGGTGTTTCGGATGAGACATTAAACCGAGGCCCAGTCTGCTCTCTCAGGTGGACATAAAAGATCCCACGGCCACTATTTCGAAGAGCAGGGGAGTTACCCTCGGTGTCCTGAGCCAATATTTATCACTTAATCAACATCAGTAAAACAGATTATCTGGGTCATTATCACATTGCTGCTTGTGGGAGCTTGCTGTGCGCAAATTGGCTGCCGCGTTTCCCACATTACAACAGTGACTATACTTCAGAAGTACTTCATTGGCTGTAAAGCATTTTGAGACGTCCTGAGGTCATGAAAGGCGCTATAGAAATGCAATTCCTTTCTTTCTATACTTGTTGTTATATCTGTTATAAATAAGGCTATGCTAATTCCTCAAATACTGTTCCTGGCACATACCAGATGTACATTCGTGTTGCTTAATACAAAGCGCAGCAGATCACACAGCTTGATTGACATTCCGATTGGAATTTTAAAAAGGATTTGCATCAAAGCTCAAAACTACCAGGGATAGCATAAAACTGCAGCTCATTTGCATGAGTAGATTTGTACAACTTGGTTTGCACTTGACAGATCTGTGAGATCATCAAAGGTGCGAGCGGGATCATCAGTACAGGAACATAACTATAGCAGCTCAGCTGTAGCATACTTCAATGGATAAAGAAAGAAAGACTTGCAATTCTATAGCGCCTTTCACGACCACCGGATGTCACAAAGCGCTTTGCAGCCAATGAAGTACTTCTGAAGTGCAGTCACTGTTGTAATGTAGGAAACGCGTCGGCCAATTTGCGCACAGCAAGCTCCCACAAACAGCAATGTGATAATCACCAGATAATCTGTTGAATGAGGGATAAATATTAGCCAGGTCACTGGGGAGAACTCCCAGGTGCTTCTTCAGAACAGTGACATAGGATCTTTTGCGTCCACCCGAGAGAGCAGACGGGGCCTCGGTTTAATGCCTCATCTGAAAGAAGGCACCTCCGACCATGCAGCACTCCCTCAGCACTGCACTAGAATGTTAGCCTAGATTTCTGTGCTCAAGTCTCTGGAGTGGGACTTGAACCCACAACCTTCTGACACGGGCGAGGGTGCTGCCCACTGAGCACCCTCAGGAATGGCTTTGCAATGTTGCTTTATAACTTTACAGTGACTGCCGGAAAGCAAGAGGAACTGCACAGGTTTGCATTTCACTATCAAAACCTGATTCAGTTACACTAATAGTGACGGACACATATATGTATAGAATCGTACAGCACCGAAGGAGGCCATTCAGCTCATCGTGCCTGTATCAGCTCATTGAAGGAGCGATCCAATTAGTCCCAGCCCTCCCTCCCACCCGCTCTGTCCCCATAGCCATCAACAACAACAACAACTTGCATTTATATAGCGCCTTTAACAGAGTAAAACATCCCAAGACTCTTCCAAGGAGCGTTATCAAACAAAATTTGACATCGAGTCACACAAGGAGATATTAGGGCAGGTGACCAAATGCTTGGTCAGAGAGGTCGTTTTTAAGGAACGTCTTAAAGGAGGAAACATAGAAACATAGAAAATAGGTGCAGGATTAGGCCATTCGGCCCTTCGAGCCTGCACCACCATTCAATAAGATCATGGCTGATCATTCACCTCAGTACCCCTTTCCTGCTTTCTCTCCATACCCCTTGATACCTTTAGCCACAAGGGCCATATCTAACTCCCTTTTGAATATATCCAATGAACTGGCATCAACAACTCACTGCGGTAGAGAATTCCACAGGTTAACAACTCTCTGAGTGAAGAAGTTTCTCCTCATCTCGGTCCTAAATGGCCTACCCCTTATCCTTAGACTGTGTTCCCTGTTTCTGAACTTACCAAACATTGAGAACATTCTTCCCGCATCTAACCTGTCCAGTCCCGTCAGAATCTTATATGTGGCCTATAAGTGCATCAATTTGGTAATCCCTACCCCATCAGTTTTTTTAAACTACTGCAAACACTTTCATATTTCTTCATGGAGAGGTTTAGGGAGGGAGTTCCAGAGCTTGGGACCCAGGCAGCAGAAGGCACGGCCACCGATGGTGGAGCGATTATAATCAGGGATGCTCAAGAGGGCAGAACTAGAGGAGTGCCGATGTCTCGGAGGGTTGTGGGGCTGGAGGAGATTACAGAGATAGGGAGGGGGGCCAGGCCATGGAGGGATTTGAAAACAAGGATGAGAATTTTAAAATCGAGGCCCCTGCAAATCTTTTACTTTGTGATATGTGAGGGCTGATTTTGGAATTGTTCCATCGTTAATCGCCGGGATGGTTTAGGCATCTCATCCTGAGGTAATGAGGGAATGATTTAAGTAGGTGCAGTGCGTTTTCGTATCATGATTGTTCTAGCATCTGTCACGGCTGCCTTTCATCAGCAGAGTTTTTAATCTACATTCGGAGCTCCCCCGATATTCCTTCAGAACAATACAATCGCTTTATGTTACAGCCCGTGACAGAGGCTTGACATAAGAAATAATTGTTCACGAGCATTTATCCAAATTTCAATAACGTTCAAAGAGACTTCTTGCTGTTTTCAGATTTGCTGGCATGTTTTTTTCCGAAAATATAAAAGGCATTTACTCTCAGCCAAATTCTGAGTTGGGCACATAAAAATCAATTTATATTCACAGTCCTGATTTCAGTGAAGCCAAGGTCCTTAATAAAATCTGTGTGTGACAAAATGCCACCGATATTAAGTCTGAAGAAATGTAATGAGGAGAGGCTGCCTCGGAAACACTAACCAGTACTCGTGAATACAAAATAACGCGAGCGCTCTGATTCTAGGTGATGATGTGTTTTGAAAGCCAATTACTTTTATCCGAAGCTTCTTAATCTAAGGAGACAGGAAAAATGTTCCTGAGTTTAATAAGTTAGTTCAGATAACAAGCTCCGATCGCCCAGGACATTTCATTGGGGTGGGTGGGGAGGGGGGAATAGCCATGTCACACGAGCACTGATTATCTGGTCATTATCACATTGCTGCTTGTGGGAGCTTGCTGTGCGCAAGTTGCCCTGCCATGTTTCCTACATTAGCCTCCCTGATAAAGTGCAACATCCCCACCGACACCTGGGAGTCCCTGGCCAAAGACCAGTCCGCCCTAAGTGGGGGAAGTGCATCCGGGAGGGCGCTGAGCACCTCGAGTCTCATCGCCGAGAGCATGCACAAAACAAGAGCAGGCAGCGGAAGGAGCGTGCGGCAAACCAGTCCCACCCTCCCTTTCCCTCAATGACTATCTGTCCCACCTGTGACAGGGACTGTCATTCCCGTATTGGACTGTTCAGTCACCTGAGAACTCACTTTTAGAGTGGAAGCAAGTCTTCCTCGATTCCAAGGGACTGCCTATGATGATGATGATTATTACACTGTCACAAAGTACATCATTGGGTGTAAATCAATTCATGATGTCCGGTGAACCTGAAAGAACACAAGAAATAGGAGCAGGAGTCGGCCATTTGGCCCCTCGAGCCTGCTCCGCCATTCAATAAGATCATGGCTGATCTGATCATGGGCTCAGCTCCACTTCCCCGCCCGCTCCCTATAACCCTTCACTCCCTTATCGCTCAAAAATCTGTCTATCTCCACCTTAAATATATTCAATGACCCAGCCTCCACAGCTCTCTGGGGCAGAAAATTCCACAGATATACAACCCTCCGAGAGAAGAAAGGGGCTATATAAATGCAAGTCGCTACTGCGTTTCTTTATCAGCTTGCAAGGATCCAACTCCCAGTGGTCGACAATATATCACACACACAGAACCTGGATATCCCTTCATTTAAATTATTAATGGCTGCATTGTTATGTATAGACTTAGTTCAAAAGCCAGCAGCTGACAGCCATTGGCGTGCTTCTAGACAAGACACAAATCTTGCTCATAAAGCGTGGTTGAGATGGAAGAATGTAGCCATCAGTATCGCTGCTGGCTATTTCTGCGCAGTCAGATCCTTCTCTGTGTTGTCAGAGCAACTCCGCCTTATTGCCGTGGCTTTCAAGCTTTGTACGTATCAAACATCCATTTCCTCTCCCGCTAACAGTCAATAGATCTGCAGCTTTTAGTAACCTGATAACATGCTCACTTTTATTTCCCGAGAATTATTCTAAATATCACAGGCCGATTGGGCACTTTATATTTGCACTGTGAGTCAGGCCGGTTCTCATGGATACTCTGCAATGCATTTGTACATTTGATACACCTCTTTCCTCTGCTATCTCTTTCTGTACCTCGTTTCAGCACATCAATCAGCAGTGTGTGCAGAAAGAAATGTTGTTCTTCATCGAATCGATTTCCACTCTGCCACGCTACAACTATCGAATAAGGAGAATGTTTCTCTGGGCTAGAGGGTGCTTGTCATAGTGAGAACGTAAAAACCTAGGAAAGTATTTCATTGGCTGTGAAGTGCTTTGGCACAGCCTCAGGACATGAAAGCCAGCACTCATCCTTGGCTCAGTGGGTAGCACGCTCGCCTCTGAGTCAGAAGGTTGTGGGTTCAAGCCCCACTCCTGGGACTTGGGCACAAAGTCTCAGCTAACACACCCAGTGCAATGCTGAGGGAGTGTCACACTGTCAGAGGGGCAGTACTGAGACCACTGCACTGTTGGAGGGGCAGTACTGAGGGAGCACTGCACTCTTGGAGGGGCAGCACTAATGGAGCGCCACACTGTGGGAGGGGCAGTACTGAGGGAGCGCCACACTGTGGGAGGGGCAGTACTGAGGGAGTGCCGCACTCTCGGAGGGGCAGCACTAATGGAGCGCCGCACTGTGGGAGGGGCAGTACTGAGAGCACTGCACTATTGGAGGGGCAGTACTGAGGGGAGCGCCGCACTGTCGGAGGGGCAGTACTGAGGGAGCGCTGCACTGTCGGAGGGGCAGCACTGAGGGAGCACTGCACTGTTGGAGGGGCAGTACTGAGGGAGCGCTGCACTGTTGGAGGGGCAGTACTGAGGGAGCGCTGCACTAACGGAGGTACCATTCTGTGGATGAGTCATTAGGGTTAGGGTAAACAGATTATCCGGTCCCTGCTGGCTGCCGTGTTTCCTTACATTACAACAGTGACGACACCTCATAAGTTGACTGTAAAGCGCTTTGGGATGTCATGAAGTTGTGAAAGTGGCTACGTAAATGCAAGTTCTTCCTTTCCTGTTTGCTTGTCCTTGAATACAGATGGACATCATTAACAGGTCCGTGCCGGTCTCCTCTCACCCCATCAACAAAGCCTTTTATTCCCTTCTATCTCATGTGTTTATCTAGTTTCTCCTTGAAATGGATCGATGCCACTCCCCTGTGGGAGCGAGTTCCACATTCTCGCCGCTCTCTGGCTGACGACGTTTCTCCGGAATGGCAGGATATTTTTGGTCACAGAGACGATTATTTCCAAGAGGCAATGGGCTGCAGGGACAGAAGGCTGTAATCAGTCCTGTAGTGAAGTAGCAATGAAAGGTGCTGCCGAGGGGACGTATGGATTTGCAAGGGGCAGTTGCTGGAGTGTGCAGTACTCCACTGTGGCTGTACAGGTCACCGGCGCCCTGAATTATTTCTGCAACTGGCTCATTCCAATTCATCAAAGGCAGTCTCTCGAATCGAGGATAACTTGTTTCCATGCCAAAAAGTTCACAGGTGTTTCAATGAAGGACCTAATTTTCCAGATCCCGAACTACATCCTGAAGGGTGGAAGATGCCTGTGCGTGGATTTTTTAACATGTTGTGACCTGCTCCAGCACATGCTGCTCCCTGGAGTGGCACACCGCCACGCTACACCTTCCGCTCCCCGGCCTGCTCCAATTCCTTGGGTAATATATCTCCGGTTTTGGCCTGAAAATGATGTCCAGCTGTATTAGGCCCATGTAATTCTATGCTGTGACAGCTGTGGCTCAGTCACACTCACTTCTGAGCCAGGAGGTTGTGGGTTCAAGTCCCACTCCAGGGACTTGAGTACCAAAAATTTAGCCGGACATACCAGCGCAGTGCTGAGGGAACGCTGCACTGCTGGAGGTGCCATCTTTCGGATGAGACGTTCAACCGAGGTCCCGTCTGCTCTCTCAGATGGACGTAAAAGATCCCTATTTCGAAGAAGAGCAGGGTAGTTCTCCCCGGTGCCCTGGGGCCAATATTTATCCCTCAATCATCATAACAAAAACAGATTATCTGGGTCATTATCACATTGCTGTTTGTGGGAGCTTGCTGTGCGCAAATTGGCTGCCGCGTTGCCCACATTACAGCAGTGACTACATTGGCGGTAAAGCGCTTTGAGATGTCTAGTGGTCATGAACAGCGCTATATAAATTCTTTCTTTCTTTATGCTATCATCCTGGCCCTCTCCTGAAAGGATGATGGCAGCAGTGATGGTAATGAAAGACTGTGCCTGTCTTTTCGTGTGGGTTAGTCCTATTAGTGCCAGCTCCAAGCTGATCTTTCAGGTGACGTGTTTGATGGATTAATTGGATCTTCTCAGCCTCCCCTCGGCAGTACGTTCAGCAAAGGGATTTCACTGCTGACTCGCAAACCACATTATAAAGCCCGTGTGGGGAAACTTTTAACCTGCAGACAAGGGAGGATTATCTTTTATTTGCTCACAGGTTGTGAGTGACATTGACAAGGCCGCATTTATTACGAAAATACGAAATTAACGGGCAGGAAAGGACCAGCGGATCCATCGAGCTCACACTCAGGAAGGCCGGAGCAATGTGACTTTATATTTGATTAATTCCTGGGATGTGGGCGTCGCTGGCAAAGCCGGCATTTATTGCCCGTCCCTAATTGCCCCTGGAGAAGGAGGTGGTGAGCCGCCTTCTTGAACCGCTGCAGTCCGTGTGGTGAAGGTGCTCCCACAGTGCTGTTAGGGAGGGAGTTCTGGGATTGTGACCCAGCGACGATGAAGGAACGGACGATATATTTCCAAGTCAGGATGGTGTGTGACTTGGAGGGGAATGTGGAGGTGATGGTGTTCCCATGCGCCTGCTGCCCTTGTCCTTCTCGGTGGTAGAGGTCGCGGGTTTGGGAGGTGCTGCCGAAGAAGCCTTGGCGAGTTGCTGCAGTGCATCTTGTAGATGGTGCACACTGCAGCCATATCATCATTATCATAGGCAATCCTTTGTAACGAGGATGACTTGCTTCCACGCCGAAAAGGGATGAGTTCGCAGGTGTTTCAATAAAGGACCTAATATTCCAGATCCTGAACTACATCTTGAAGGGTGGAAGATGCCAGTGCGTGGATTTTTTTTTAACGTGGGGTGACCGTTACACACCAGCCACCACACGGGCTTGACAGAGCGAGGTCTTGGTCCAGTGGCAAGGATTAATCAAGATGACTGGAGACCTGCTCTGCTGCACGGACCTAGTGCGCACACATATCGCAGTGTCGGCTGGCCCGTGCTGCCCCTGGGCCCTCGGCTCTTCTGGGCCCTGAACTCGCGCCTCCCCTGGGCCCCCGATCACGTCCCTCTTCAATCTCTCGCCGCTCCTTCGCCCCGACCTCGCCGCTCCTGCTGTATCTGCCCACGCTCCAATAACCGACCTGGACCTTGACGACGTCCCTCTTTCGCTGCCTTCGCCCTCCTACACAGCTCGCGCTGTACCCTGCAATAGCACGCGGCCACGCTGCCCAGGGCTTGCCGCTCGCCGCTCCTTTTATGGCCCTGACCTGCCGCTGATGGTCTCTCGCAGGTCGGGCCTGCCACGCTGTCCAGGGTGCGCCGGTGGTGGAGGGAGTGGATGTTTAAGGTGGTGGATGGGTTGCCAATCACGTCAGTATCATAGGCGGTCCCTCGTATCGAGGATGACTTATCAAGTGGCTGCTTTGTCCTGGGTGGTGTCGAGCTTCTGGAGTGCTGTTGGAGCTGCACTCATCCAGGCAAGTGGAGAGTATTCCATCACACTGCTGACTTGTGCCTTGTCGATGGCGGAAAGGCTTTGGGGAGTCAGGAGGTGAGACACTCACTGCAGAATACCCAGCGCCTGACCCACGCTTAACAATTCTTCCCCCACTTCTTCTCCTCCATCATCCCCCCCCCTTAATCCCATCCCAAGTTGCCCTGAGAAACTGGTGCTGACCATCTTAGCAAAGTGATTGTTTCTTGCAGAGTGTATTATTAAGAGTCAAGCACATAGAGTGCACAAGTCTTGTGGGAAGGAAGAAATAATTGCATTTCTATAGTGCCTTTCACAACCTCAGGAGCCCCAAAGCGCTTTACAGCCAATGAAGAGCTTTCTAAATGTAGCCAGTGAATGGTGGAACTGGCTCAAAGGACTCAATGGCCGACGTTCTCCTGTTCGATGTACCTATGCGGTAGCCAATTTACGCACAGCAAGGTCACACAAAACTTGTAGGCCAGACCTTGAAGGACATTAGTGAATCAATTGGTTTTCCAACAATCCAGCAGTTTCTGTGGTCAATTGTTCAAGATGCCAGCTCATAAGTTACCAGATTTATTGAATTCAAATTCAGAATGTGCCATGGTGATTTTGAACCTATGACCCCGGGGTTGCCAGTCCATGGACATAACCAATAAAGCTACTATAGGCACTCAATGCACACTTGATTGCTGTTTTCAGGTGTCAGGAGAGTATCAACCTACAATGGGGTGGAGGGGAAACCCCTCCAGTGGCTGGAGTCATTCCTGCAGCACAGAAGGTTGTTGTGGTTGTTGGAGGTCAATCATCACAGCCCCAGGACATCGCTGCAGGAGTTCCTCAGGGCAGTGTCCTAGGCCCAACCATCTTCAGCTGCTTCATCAATGACCTTCCCTCCATCATAAGGTCAGAAGTGTGGCTGTTTGCTGATGATTGCAGTTTGTTCCGTTCCGTTTGAAATTACTCAGATAACAGATATCCCGAATGCAGCAAGACCTGGACAACATCCAAGCTTGGGCTGATAAGTGGCAAGCAACTTTCACATCACACAAGTGCCAGACAATGATCATCTCCAACAAGAGAGAGCCCAATGACATCCCTTTGATATTCAAAGATTAGTGAAGACAAATGTAGGTCCCTTACAGTCAGAATCAGGTGAAGTCATAATGGGGAACAAAGAAATGGCAGACCAATTGAACAAATACTTGGTTCTGTCTTCTCTAAGGAAGACACAAATAACCTTCCGGAAATACTAGGGGAACGAGCATCTAGCGAGAAGGAGGAATTAAGGAAATCCTTATTAGTAAGTAAATTGTATTAGGGAAATTGATGGGATTGAGGGCCGATAAATCCCCAGGGCCTGATAGTCTGCATCCTAGAATACTTAAGGAAGTGGCCCTAGAAATAGTGGATGTATTGGTGATCATTTTCTAACAGTCTATCGACTCTGGATCAGTTCCTATCGACTGGAGGGTAGCTAATGTAACCACACTTTTTAAAAAAGGAGGGAGAGAGAAAACAGGGAATTATAGACCAGTCAACCTGACATCGGTGGTGGGGAAAATGTTGGAATCAATTATTAAAGATGTAATAGCAGCGCATTTGGAAAGCAGTGACAGGATCGGTCCAAGTCAGCATGGATTTATGAAAGGGAAATCATGCTTGACAAATCTTCTAGAATTTTTTGAGGATGTAACTAGTAGAGTGGACAAGGGAGAACCAGTGGATGTGGTGTATTTAGACTTTCAAAAGGCTTTTGACCAGGTCCCACATAAGAGATTGGTGTGCAAAATCAAAGCACATGGTATTGGGGGTAATGCACTGACGTGGATAGAGAACTGGTTGGCAGACAGGAAGTAGAGAGTAGGAATAAATGGGTCCTTTTCAGAATGGCAAGCAGTGACTAGTGGGGTACCGCAAGGTTCAGTGCTGGGACCCCAGCTATTTACAATATACATTAATGATTTAGACGAAGGAATTGAATGTAATATCTCCAAGTTTGCAGATGACACTAAGCTGGGTGGCGGTGAGAGCTGTGAGGAAGATGCTAAGAGGCTGCAGGGTGACTTGGACAGGTTAGGTGAGTGGGGAAATTCATGGCAGATGCAGTATAATGTGGATAAATGTGAGATTATCCACTTTGGTGGTAAAAACAGGAGGGCTGATTATTATTTGAATGGTGACAGATTGGTAAAGGGGAGGTGCAACGAGACCTGGGTGTCATGGTACATCAGTCATTGAAGGTACAGCAGGCGGTGAAGACGGCAAATGGCATGTTGGCCTTCATAGCGATAGGATTCGAGTACAGGAGCAGGGAGGTCTTACTGCAGTTGTACAGGGCCTTGGTGAGGCCACACCTTGAATATTGTGTACAGTTTTGGTCTCCTAATCTTAGGAAGGACATTCTTGCTATTGAGGGAGTGCAGCGAAGGTTCACCAGACTGATTCCCGGGATGACAGGACTGACATATGAAGAAAGACTGGATCGACTAGGCTTGTATTCACTGGAATTTAGAAGAATGAGAGGGGACCTCATAGAAACATATACAATTCTGACGAGATTGGACAGGTTAGATGCAGGAAGAATGTTCCCGATGTTGGGGAAGTCCAGAACCAGGGATCACAGTCTAAGGATAAGGGGTAAGCCATTTAGGACCAAGATGAGGAGAAACTTCTTCACTCAGAGAGTTGTAGGCATGTGGAATTCTCAACCACAGAAAGTTGTTGAGACCAGTTCGTTACATATATTCAAAAGGGAGTTAGATGTGGCCCTCACAGCTAAAGGGATCAAGGGGTATGGAGAGAAAGCAGGAATGGGGTACTGAAATGCATGATCAGCCATGATCTTATTGAATGGTGGTGCAGGCTCGAAGGGCCGAATGGCCTACTCCTGCACCTATTTTCTATGTTTCTATATTTCTATTACCATTGCCGAATCCCCCACCATCAACATCCTGAGGGGGACCATTGACCAGAAACTTAACTGGAACGACCACATCAATGCCGTGGCAACAGGAGCTGGTCAGAGGCTGGGTATTGTGCGGCAAGTGACTCACCTCCCGACCACGGGGAGTAGTTGGAGGTGAGTAGCAGAGAGGCATTTAAGGGGAAGCTGGCTAAACACACGGGGGAGAAAGGAATAGAAGGATATGTTGGTGGGGTGAGATGGAGAGGGGTGGGAGGAGGCTGGTGTGGAGTATAAACACCGGCACGGACCCGATGGGTCGAATGGCCTGTTTCTGTGCTGTAGGCGAGGTGTAACTCTATGTCGACTATCCCCTGAACATGGGTTTTATTGCTTCTGACCCGGACACCTTCCCCAGGTGGGGATTCGCCAACTGGTCTGTCAAACAAATCGACGAGACCTCATGCTGCTCCATCCCCCACAAACAAATTAGGTTTTAAACTTCCCTGACAAGGCTTCCCGCTGGGCCTCCGCTTAGCAGAGCGCTCGTGACAGAGGTTCGGGGCCATTGGGCAGCTAAAATTACATTTGGTCTGAATTACGTCACAGGACCCCGATTTATATTTATTTCTGTGGCTTCTGACGATTCGGCAGGTGCATCAGCGGCGGAAAATATCAGCAGCGTGCAAACACAGTAAGAAAAGAAAGACTTGCATTTATATAGCGTCTTTCATGACCAAAGCGCTTTACAGTCAATGAAGTACTTTTGGAGTGTAGTCACTGTTGTAATGTGGGAAATGCAGCAGCCAATTTGTGCACAGCAAGCTCCCACAAAGAGCAAAGTGATAATGACCGGATAATCTGTTTTTTTGTTATGTTGATTGAGGGGTAAATTTTGGCCCAGGATACCGGGGATAACTGCCCTGCTCTTCGTTGAAACAGTGCCATGGGATCTTTTATATCCACCTGAGAGAGCAGATGGGGCCTCGGTTTAACGTCTCATCCGAAATACGACACCTCCGACCGAGTAGCGCTCCCTCAGAACTGCCCCTCTGACAGTGCAGTGCTCCCTCAGTACTGCCCCTCCGACAGTGCAGCACTCCCTCAGTACTGCCCCTCCGACAGTGCAGCGCTCCTTCAGTACTGCCCCTCCGACAGTGCGGCGCTCCCTCAGCACTGCCCCTTCGACAGTGCGGCGCTCCTTCAGTACTGCCCCTCCGACAGTGCAGCGCTCCCTCAATACTTCCCCTGCGACAGTGCGGCGCTCCTTCAGTACTGCCCCTCCGACAGTGCAGCGCTCCCTCAGTACTTCCCCTGCGACAGTGCGGCGCTCCCTCAGTACTGCCCCTCCGACAGTGTGGGGCTCCCTCAGTACTGCCCCTCCGACAGTGCAGCACTCCCTCAGTACTGCACCTCCGACAGTGCAGCGCTCCCTCAGCACTGCCCCTCCGACAGTGTGGCGCTCCTTCAGTACTGCCCCTCCGACAGTGCAGCACTCCCTCAGTACTGCACCTCCGACAGTGCAGCACTCCCTCAGCACTGCCCCTCCGACAGTGTGGGGCTCCCTCAGTACTGCCCCTCCGACAGTGCAGCACCCCCTCAGTACTGCCCCTCCGACAGTGCAGCACTCCCTCAGTACTGCACCTCCAACAGTGCAGCACTCCCTCAGCACTGCCCCTCCGACAGTGCGGCGCTTCCTCAGTACTGCCCCTCCGACAGTGCAGCACTCCCTCAGTACTGCACCTCCGACAGTGCAGCACTCCCTCAGCACTGCCCCTCCGACAGTGCGGCGCTCCTTCAGTACTGCCCCTCCGACAGTGCAGCGCTCCTTCAGTACTTCCCCTGCGACAGTGCAGCACTCCCTCAGTACTGCCCCTCCGACAGTGCAGCACTCCCTCAGCACTGCCCCTCCGACAGTGCGGCGCTCCTTCAGTACTGCCCCTCCGACAGTGCAGCGCTCCTTCAGTACTTCCCCTGCGACAGTGCAGCACTCCCTCAGTACTGCCCCTCCGACAGTGCAGCACTCCCTCAGTACTGCCCCTCCGACAGTGCAGTACTCCCTCAGTACTGCCCCTCCGACAGTGTGGGGCTCCCTCAGTACTGCCCCTCCGACAGTGCAGCACTCCCTCAACACTGCACTGGAGTGTCGGCCTAGATTTTTTTGTGCTCAAGTCCCTGGAGTGGGTCTTGAACCCACAACCTTCTGACTCAGAGGCGAGAGTGCTGCCCACTGAGCCACAGTGGACACAGAGGGCCGCAGGACCGGAAAAGAACGTGAAATGTATCACTTGAATTATAACTTTTGGTTTCCGCCAGGCAGAGGGAGTTAAAATTCGCAATATGCATTTTTTGGAAGTGGTTGTGACTTGATTGCACAAAGTTTCTGTGTTATAACTTGAGGCGTTCTGCCACGGATGTGGCATGCCTGTGCCGGCTCTTTGAAAGAGCGATCCAAATAGTCCCACTCCCTCTGCTCTTTCCCCATGGTCCCTGCAAACTTTTCCATTTTAGTATTTATCCAACTCCCTTTTGAAAGTTACCATTGAATCTGCTCCCACCATTCCTTCAGGCAGCGTATTCCCGATCACAACAACTCGCCGTGAAAAAAAAATCCTCCTCATTCTCTCTGCTCCTTTTTTTTGCCAATGATCTTAAATCCGTGTCCTCTGATTCCCGACCCTCCCACCACTGGAAATAGTTTCTCTCTATCTACTCGACCAAAACCCTCAGAAATTTTGAACACCCCTATTAAATCTCCTCTTAACCTCCTCTGCTCTAAGGAGAACAATTCCAGCTTCTCCAGCTTCTCCACGTAGATTTCTACAAACAAAAAACATCAAGGGGTATGGGGAGAAAGCGGGAAGATGGTGTTGAGATAGAGGATCAGCCATGATCATATTGAATGGCGGTGCAGACTCGAGGGGCCGAATGGCCTACCACTGCTCCTATTTTCTATGTTTCTATGCAACTGAATTGCCACACCCTGACACCATTGTGGTAAATCTCCTCTGCACTCTCTCCAAGGCCTTGGCATCCTTCCTAAAATGTGGTGCCCAGAATTGTACGTAATACCCCCAGTTGGGGTCTAACCAGTGATTTATCATGGTTTAGCGTAACTGCCTTGTTTTTGCACTCTGTTATTAAACCCAAGGATCACATGTGCTTTTTTAACAGCCTTATCGACATGTCCTGCCCTCTTCATAGATTAGTATGCATGAACCCCCGGTTCTCTCTGTTCCTGCATCTCCTTCAAAATGTCACCATTTAGTTTAGACTGTCTCTCCTCATTTTTCCTTCTGCAATGTATTTGCTTCATGGGTTCTTTGCTTAAGAATTCATCGCAACACATTGCTATTAAGAGCGGTTAGTTTATTAAGAAAGGTTTAACAATCACACTACACACTACCAGGTCATCCACCAGGCTCACAACTGCACATCTCATCGTGGATCCCCCGAACCCAACTGGCTGGGGTTTTATTGAGCCTTGTGAACATCACATGACTGGCTAAGCCACTCACAATGCAACAGCTCCACAACTATTTTGTTGCACCTGTAAACACAAATGTAAATCAAATACCCCCTTTTAAAAGGGGCACTAAAACCGACACATTAAACAAATTAAACTTTGGACGTAAAACAAATCAAATTCAAATTTTTGGGGAACAAAAATAAACGTTAGATCGAGTGCCCTCCAATCTGGGGGACACTCCAGACACTTAACTACCCCCAACAGCTCTACAACTCTTTTGGGGGGGGGGGAGACAAAATAAACAATAAATCAAGTGCCCCCTAATCTGGGGAACACTCCAGTCACTTTTCAAATGCCCTTTTTTTTAAAAACTTTTTTTTTTGTGATTTTTTTTGGGCAATAAAATCATAAAGTTTACAAGTGCCCCCTATAAAAGGGGAGGTGGGCACTAAAAATCCAGCAATTAAACAAATTAAACTTTAAAACATATAAAATCAAATTAAAATTTGGTTGCCGGGGGTGATGATGCACTCCAGTCCCTCCGGCGCCCACCTCTCGCGGAAGGCCGCGAGCGTACCGGTGGACACCGCGTGCTCCAGCTCCAGGGACACCCTGGCTCGGATGTAACCGCGGAAGAGAGGCAGGCAGTCGGGGCTGAACGACCCCCTCGACCGCCCGCTGCCTGGACCGGCTGATGGCCCCCCTTGGCCGTGCCCAGGAGCAGTCCTACGAGGAGGCCCTCGGTCCTACCCGCTCCCCTCCGCACAGGGTGCCCAAAGATCAGGAGTGTGGGACTGAAGTGCAGCCAGAATTTAAGGAGCAGCCCCTTCAAATATTGGAAGAGGGGCTGCAACTTCACACATACAACATAAACATGGAACACGGACTTCTCCAGACCGCAGAAATTGCAGGCGGCAACAGCTCTACAACTCTGTGAGCGTACACACAGGTGCATACATTACGCCTTCCAAAATTTGGAATGGAGCACATTTGGTTGATATTCTGTTGCTATTTTCTTTTATTCGGTATAAAGAATGTGTGAATATAAAAAGCATGTTCTGATATGCTTTCCACAGAGAATGTCACAGCACATGACTGAAAATGATTTCACTTTGCTCCCAGCACTGTGGAATCAAGCAGAAGTCAATTTGAAAGCACTAATAAATATTTAAATGTTATTCAGAAACACTGCCCGTGATTTTATGACTGTTACCGCAGATGATTGAGTTTATGCAAATGTTCGGGTGAGGGAATAGTGTATGTATCCAAATACAGGTAAGACATTCTGAATATGTGATTTGGCGCTGTATAGACACTACGTGACCACCGTGGATGCAAAATATGTACAGGAAAATATGTTTCAAGTATTCACAGTTTAGTTGCTTAGGAACACTGCAATGACTGAGTAAGGAGGTCGAAATCAACTCAAGGACCAAGAAAGATATTTCAAAAATTGCAAGGAGACTAAGAGGCCGAAATTGCCCACCATCGGAAACGAGTCACACTTACTGCTCTTGCATTTTTTAGAGCGGGGCGGGAGTGGTGGGGGGGGGTTGTAGTGACCGATGCTGCAAGGCATTAGCGCCAGGCTGGTATCATCGCGCTGACGTGCCACAATGTCTCTCCCCTTCAGTTAAAGGGGAGGACCACTGCGAACTCTGTAGCCACTTCAGCGGCAAACACCACAGAGGGTTTCGGCTGGGCCAGTAGCCTGGTACCCAAGAGGGGGGGGGGCGTCAGGCTGCCTGTTGGCGGCCCGGCCGAACCCGTGGCCCGACCGGGCAGTCGGCCGACAAAAATAAAAACCCATGGAGTCGCCGGCAGTGTGCCCTCCCCTTTAAGGGCGGCCGGGCCGCCCAGCCAAAGAGCGCGTACCGGCGGGACCACTCCCGGGGGGAAATTTTCCGAACGGGACAATTTCCTGCGGGGGGCAATCTCGGGAAGGGATCCCTGCTGGTCGGTAAGGGGTCGGGCGCTTGCACGCCATGGCGGGAAAACGGGCGGAGAGGTCCCGGACACCGCTCCGAAACTGAGGAAGGGCAATTTAGAAAATGGCGGCCCCCTCTGCGGAGACTCAAAGGCCAGTCCGCACCAACCCGTGGGCCTTACAGAAAGAGGCACTTTTGGCCCCGAAGTGTAGTGAGTTCTGTGAGTCGTACAGAAGTCAGCCATGGATTATTGGAACGTGGTATGGGGATGAAAGAGTATCGGACTGTAGGTAGCAGATGCAGGATGCAAAGAATAGTTACATACAAAGTGGTTGGAGGAGACAATGGAAGTAGTAATATTGTGCAGGAACTGCAAAATGTCAAGAGATACGAAAATAATTCTCTACAGCAGAAGACGGTCGACGTATTAATTTGAACACATTCAAAAAGGGTCTGGCAATGCCTTGATTTTAAAATTCTCATCCTTGTTTTCAAATACCTCCATGGCCTCGCCCCCTTCCTATCTCTGTAATCTATTCCAGCCCCACAACCTCCCGAGATCTCCTCACTCCTCCAATTCTGCCCTCTTGAGCATCCCCCATTATAATCGCCCACCATCGGTGGCCGTGCCTTCAGCTGCCTGGGCCCCAAGCTCTGGAACTCCCTCCCTAAACCTCACTACCTCTCTCTCCTCCTTTAAGACACTCCTTAAAACCTACCTCTTTGACCAAACTTTTGCTCACCGGCCTTAATATCTCCTTCTTTGGCTCGGTGTCAATTGTCATTTGATAATACTCCCGTGATGCATGTTGGGACGTTTTATTACTTCCAAGGAGCGATATAAATGCAAGTTGTTATTATGCAGACGCACAAGGGCTAATTTTATGAAATCGAGCCCCCAGCACTGACGCTAACTCCAAATTGTGGGGAGAGTGTGCCCCCAAATCCAGACTGTGCCCCCAGACTCAGGGCTGGTGAGGGTTTGTGATTTTGTGAAGTTACTTCTGTAACACGGAGAGACACAAAAGGTTGGGAGACTTTCTGAATGCTCAGCAGGATGACCAGAGTTGCACCAGGGTCCTAAATAAGTCCTTACGTCCCCCAATTCGAGTATTTTAATGAGGCTCCCGCCTGTTTTGGGCAGGATTGTTGGCCGCCTATATTAAGACCCGGGCAGAACCTGGGTACGAATCATAGAATCATAGACTAGTACAGCACGGAAGGAGGCCTTTCGACCCATCGAGTCTGCGCCGTCTCTTTCAAAGGGCAATCCCACACCCCGCTCTTTCCCCATAACCCGGCAATTTTTTCTCCTCCAAGTATTTATCCAATTCCCGTTTGAAGGCTACTATTGAACCTGCCTCCACCACCCTCTCAGGCAGAACATTCCAGATCCTAACACCTCGCTGCGTAAAAAAGTTTTCCTCGTGTCACATAGAAATATAGAAACATAGAAAATAGGTGCAGGAGTAGGCCATTCGGCCCTTCGAGCCTGCACCACCATTCAATAAGATCATGGCTGATCATTCCCTCAGTATCCCTTTCCTGCTTTCTCTCCATACCCCTTGATCCCCTTAAATGTAAGGGCCATATCTAACTCCCTCTTGAATATATCCAATGAACTGGCATCACCAACTCTCTGCGGCAGGGAATTCCACAGGTTAACAACTCTCTGAGTGAAGAAGTTTCTCTTCATCTCAGTCCTAAATGGCCTACCCCTTATCCTAAGACTGTGTCCCCTGGTTCTGGACTTCCCCATCATCGGGAACATTCTACCTGCATCTAACCTGTCCTGTCCCATCAGAATTTTATATGTTTCTATGAGATCCCCTCTCATCCTTCTAAACTCCAGTGTATAAAGGCTCAGTTGATCCAGTCTCTCCTCATATGTCAGTCCTGCCATCCCGGGAATCAGTCTGGTGAACCTTGGCTGCACTCCCTCAATAGCAAGCACGTCTTTCCTCAGATTAGGAGACCAAAACTGAACACAATATTCCAGGTGAGGCCTCACCAAGGCCCTGTACAACTGCAGTAAGACCTCCCTGCTCCTATACTCAAATCCCCTCGCTATGAAGGCCAACATGCCATTTGCCTTCTTCACCGCCTGCTGTACCTTCAATGACTGATGTACCATGACACCCAGGTCTCGTTGCACCTCCCCTTTTCCTAATCTGCCGCCATTCAGATAATATTCTGTCTTTGCGTTTTTGCCCTCAAAGTGGATAACCTCACATTTATCCACATTATACTACATCTGCCATGTATTTGCCCACTCACCTAACCTGTCCAAGTCACCCTGCAGCCTCCTAGCGTCCCCCTCACAGCTCACACCGCCACCCAGTTTAGTGTCATCTGCAAACTTGGAGATATTACATTCAATTCCTTCATCCAAATCATTGATGTATATTGTCACCTCTGGTTCTTTAGCGAATCGCCTTAAATCTGTGCCCTCTGGTTACCGACCCTTCAACCATTGGAAACAGCTTCACTTTATTCTATCTGAACCCTTCATGATTTTAAAAACCTCAATCAAATCTCCTCTTAGCCTTCTCTGCTCGAAGGAGAACAACCCTAGCTTCTCCAGTGTCTCCACCCAACTGTAAACGCTCAGCCCTGGAACCATTCTAGTCAATCTCTTCTGTACCCTCTTCAAAACCTTCACGTTTTGCCTAAAGTGTGGTGCCCAGATATTGGGGCAAAGTTTTGCTCAGGGGAGAAGGGTTAGGTAGATGAAAATCGCCTCCGTTATCTTTAAATATAGATAGAATTCTGAACTGTGAAATACAAGGCTTACTCGACTGATAAACCGAACACATAATTACAAGCAGCAATGTTCTGAATAAACGATACTGATCCAAGCCACTTGAGCAATAAAAGCTGTAGCAGTTGCTATAATATTCTGTTGGGTTTTTTTTTGGTCAATTTTTGCAGTCAGAAAGCAGGATTGATGAATTGGAAGCTCTGCTCATTAGGGTCCTTCCTGCACAGATCAAATACAATTTAGTCTGCCTTGGATCCTAATCCAACTCACTGAAATTCCTTGGGAGCTGATCAACTGAAGACCAAGACTCCAAGATATACAAAGTTCTGTGAAATGTCGCCTCCTCCCTGAAGCGTAACCATGCCAACCTGCTCCTTGTTGGAGCGAGCAATGCCATCAGGTGCTCTGATTCGATTAAAGCTCTTGGAGTATTGTGTACAGTTTTGGTCTCCTTACCTAACAAAGGATATACTTGCCATAGAGGGTGTTATGTATGTAACCATGTAATACTTGGCACCAGAGGGCGTGACTGTTGGAGTCCTAATGGTCACCTGCACACACGTTGTTTAGGCACTCTGGAGTTGTAATAAAGAAGACTAAGGTCACACTAAGTTTAGCTCGCAGTACTCAGCCTCATGGAGTTCTTCTATACACAACAGAGGGAGTGCAGCGAAGGTTCACCAGACTGATTCCTGGGATGGCAGGACTGTCATATGAGGAGAGATTGAGTCGACTAGGCCTGTATTCACTAGAGTTTAGAAGAATGAGAGGGGATCTCATTGAAACGTATAAAATTCTGACTGGGTTGGACAGACTGGATGCGGGAAGTCTAGAACAAGGGGTCACAGTCTCAGGATACAGGGTAGGAAATTTAGGACCGAGATGAGGAGAAATTTTTTCACTCAGAGTGTGGAACTCCCTACCACAGAAGGCTGTGGAAGCCAAGTCACTGAATATATTTAAGGAGGAGATCGATAGATTTCTAGACACTAAAGACATCAAGGAGTATGGGGAGAAAGTGGAAATATGGTGTTGAGATAAAGGATCAGCCATAATCATATTAAATGGCGGTGCAGGGTCGAGGGGCTGAATGGCCTACTACTGCTCCTATTGTCTATGTTTCTATGTTTCCATCTGGGCCCATCAAGCACTCGCAGACCAAGTAGGGCACGTATCTTGCGGAGGCTGCACCCTAATGTGCCAGTGTTATGAATCTTGCTAGAGTAATGCAAATAGGCCTATAGGATGTCTGCTGGAGGTAAATAGCGATGTACCACAGGCAGTCCCTCGAAATCGAGGAAGACTTGCTTCCACTCTAAAAATGAGTTCTCAGGTGGCTGTACAGTCCAACACGGGAATTACAGTCTTTGTCACAGGTGGGACAGACAGTCGTTGAGGGAAAGGGTGGGGAGTCTGGTTTGCCGCACGCTCCTTCCGCTGCCTGCGTTTGTTTTCTGCACGCTCTCGGCGACGAGGCTCGAGGTGCGTGCAGAAAACTTAGGGCGATCTTGGGCCAGGGACTCCCAGGTGTCGGTGGGGATAGTGCACTTTATCAAGGAGGCTTTGAGGTTGTATAGAGATGTATACGGTGAACATGACGGAGTGGGCTGTGCACAGATAAACGAAAACATGGAATGAGAAGTGTGGAGGTGAATCAGGCACAGGATTGAAATACTGGATAGTCATTTCCCTGGAGGTCACCCCTCCCACCCTCCGATTGCCCACTCGGTCAAACAGTCTTCGATTCCCCTCCACCTTCAATATTTTTATGACATAAGAAAGAAAGACTTGCATTTCTATAGCGCCTTTCATGACCACTGGACATCTCAAAGTGCTTTACAGCCAATGAAGTACGTTTGAAGCGTAGTCACTGTTGTAATAAGAAATAGGAGCAGGAGTCGGCCATTTGGCCCCTTGAGCCTGCTCCGCCATTTAATAAGACTGATCTGAATGTGGGAAGTCTGCTCTCAGGTGGACGTAAAAGATCCCACAGCACTATATCGAAGAAGAGCAGGGGAGTTATCCCCGGTGTCCTGGGGCCAATATTTATCCCTCAATCAACATAACAAAAAACAGATGATCTGGTCATTATCACATTGCTGTTTGTGGGAGCTTGCTGTGCGTAAATTGGTGCCCATGTTTCCCTGCATTGCAACAGTGCCTACACGCCAAAAAGTACTTCAATAGTTGTAAAACATTTTGGGTCGTGCTGAGATTGTGAAAGGCGCTATAGAAGTCTTCCGTTCAAGCAGCCAGCTCACCACCGCCTTCTTGGGGCGACTAGGGATGGGCAATAATTTCCGGCCTTTCTTGCAATGCCCTCCAAAAAAATGCTGTGACTTCCCGTTAGCACACATGGTACATTGTCTGACACACCTGGAGTCGAATGGGAAAGATTATGTAGATTGGGCCGATATGCTCTGGAGTTTAGAAGAATGAGAGATGATCTCATTGAAACATGTAAGAATCTGAGAGGGATTGACAGGGTAGATGCTGAGAGGTTGTTTCCCCCTGGCTGGAGAGAAGGATGAGAGGGGATCTCATAGAAACATATAAAATTCTGACGGGACTGGACAGGTTAGATGCAGGAAGAATGTTCCCGATGTTGGGGAAGTCCAGAACCAGGGGTCACAGTCTAAGGATAAGGGGTAAGCCATTTAGGACTGAGATGAGGAGAAACTTCTTCACTCAGAGAGTTGTTAACCTGAGGAATTCCCTGCCGCAGAGAATTGTTGATGCCAGTTCATTAGATATATTCAAGAGGGAGTTAGATATGGCCCTTACGGCTAAAGGGATCAAGGGGTATGGAGAGAAAGCAGGAAAGGAGTACTGAGGGAATTATCAGCCATGATCTTATTGAATGGTGGTTCAGGCTCGAAGGGCCGAATGGCCTACTCCTGCACCTATTTTCTATGTTTCTATGCCTAGAACCAGGGGTCACAGTCTGAGGATAAGGGGTCAGCCATTTAGGACTGTGATGAGGAGAAACTTCTTCACTCAGAGGGTGGTGAATCTTTGGAATTCTCTACCCCAGAGGGCTGTAGGTGCTGAATCATTGAGTATATTTAAGGCCGAGATCGATAGATTTTTGGACTCGAGGGGAAATCAAGGGATATGGGGATCGGGCGGGAAAGTGGAGATGAGGTGGAAGATCAGCCGTGATCTTACTGACTGAGGGGCCGAATGGCCGACTCCTGCTCAAAGAACATAAGAATATAAAAAATAGAAGCAGGCCACTCGGTCCCTCGAGCCTGCTCCGCCATTCAATAAGATCATGGCAGATCTTCCTCAATTCCACTTTCTTGCACTATCCCTTGATTTCCCCCAGAGTCCAAAAATCAGGAGCTCGAGGGACTGCGTGGCCGACTCCTGCTCCTAATTCTTATGTTCTTATTATCGAGAATTCCGGCAGTGCTCAAATTGCTGATTCCAGCTCCTGGCGTGAGACGTTCATGGCTGAGGGTTGCTGGGGATGAAAGTTTTTTTTATCTCCTTCCAACTTTTGGAATGCTTTGGGTCAAGATGATCAACGGCCTCAGACCTGAGGGGGGGGAATGGGGAACATGATTTCTTCTGAAAGCTGTGTGGGCGAGATCACAGTCGCTTTACAAACGAGGGTTTGCGTGACAAGGAAATTCAAGAAGACAGCTCCCTTTGGAGGAAAACAAAACATCTCCACCCAAAGAATTCTTGGGACAAAAAAGAATCATTTCAATTTTCTTCTTTGTATTCATATAATAACGTAAACCACAGTTCAGAAAAATAATGGAAAGATCCTTTTTTTGATTTTAATCATTACACATTTTTGAAATAATGATCTTATTTTCACAAATTCGATGCTCAAAGGTGGGAGACGGCAGAGTCTCTGGGGTAGGGATTCGCTGGAACAGTGCCCGACTTTACCAGCACGAAACGAGCATCCAATATGGCGGACAGGGCGCGTGCTCCCTACACGCCGGAGGCCCGCCGCCCGCCATATTGGTCAAGGCACAAAAGGAGGCGTCCAGACTCCGTGCCTGAAACAGACGTTAGGCCCTTCATTATATGCAAATACGGGACCTTAAATGGGCCGCTGGAGGCCACCGCCAAAAAGGTAAGTTTAATAAAAAAATACTTCGCTGGATGTGGAGCTAGGAGGAGAAATCCTGCTCCTCCATGCTCCACTGCAGGGCTGAAAATCATTGCCCGTCCCCCGCAGTCCCTCTCCCAATGGCCGCTCCCTCCCAATCATTTCCCCCCTTTCCCGATCACTTCCCCCCCTCTCCCGATCACTTCCCCCCCCTCTCCTGATCACTTCCTCTCCTCTCCTGATCACTTCCCCACCCTCCCGATCACTTCCCCCCTTGTCCGATTACTTCCCCCCCTCTCCCGATCACTTCCTCACCCTCTCGATCACTTCCCCCCTCTCCCGATCACTCACCTCTCCCAATCACTTCCCACCTCTCCCGGTCACTTCCCCACCCTCCCGATCACTTCCCCCCCTCTCCCGATCACTTCCCCCCCTCTCCCGATCACTTCCTCACCCTCCCGATCACTTCCCCCCTTGTCCGATTACTTCCCCCCCTCTCCCGATCACTTCCTCACCCTCCCGATCACTTCCCCCCCTCTCCTGATCACCCACCTCTCCCGATCACTTCCTCACCCTCCCGATCACTTCCCCCCTTGTCCGATTACTTCCCCCCCTCTCCCGATCACTTCCTCACCCTCCCGATCACTTCCCCCCCTCTCCTGATCACCCACCTCTCCCAATCACTTCCTCGCCCTCCCGGTCACTTCCCCCCTTGTCCGATTACTTCCCCCCCTCTCCCGATCACTTCCCCCCCTCCCGATCACTTCCTCACCCTCCCGATCACTTCCCCCCTCTCCTGATCACCCACCTCTCCCGATCACTTCCCCCCCTCTCCCGATCACTTCCCCCCCCTCTCCCGATCAGCCCCACCTTCACGATCGCCCTCTTCCCAAACTTGTGAATTGTCCCTGTCAAATGAATTACAGAAGGAAATTCTCTCATGAGCCGCTGAGGTAGTGATTGGAGTTCAGTTAATAACGTCCGCTCCCCGGCACCTTGATCGGCAGTGACATCTGCACAAGACTCCCTCGAGCATTTCCTGCCCTAGTTACAAGCCTCGCCGCTCTTTATCTCTCATTATTCTGAGGCAAAAGGACAGTTTTGTCGAATGGTAAATTATCTTTGCAGGGCAGATTCACCAATCCCATGCAGCCTGCTTCGTGGAGGGGGGAGTGAGAATGGGGGGGGGGGGGAATTAGTTGGGGCAGGATTAGCAGGAGGGATGATCAGGATGGTAACTGGGGGGATTGGCGAGGAGGGGGTGGCGGGGGAGGGACAATTGGGGGGGAGGATTGGGGGGGGGAGGTGGGATATGGGGGGAGGGGGGATTGGGGTGGAGAATGGGGGGAGAATGGGGAGGGAGGATTGGGGGAGGGAGGTGGGATATGGGGAGGAGGGGGGATTGTGGGGGAGGATTGGGGGTGAGAATGGAGGTGGAGAATGGGGGGAGGATTGGGGGGAGGGGGTGGCTGGGGAAGGATTGGGGGGAGAATGGGGTGAGGGAGAATGGGGGGATGGAGGTGGGATATGGGAGGGGGGGGGGGAAATCAGGAAGCAGGTGGCTGTGCTCGAATGGAGCGGTACAGAGTTATGCCATATTTCCAATCGATGCTCCCTCAGTGCGATTCCCCAAACCAGTCAACTTACCTGGACAGGTTGTGTGGTTTACATTAGAGTATTACATTGTATTTACAGCACAGAAACAGGCCGTGCCGGTGTTTATGCTCCACACCAGCCTCCTCCCACTCCTCTTCATCTCACCCCATCAACATATCCTTCTATTCCTTTCTCCCTCATGTGTTTATCCAGCTTTTCTTTAAATGCGTCGAAACTATTCGCCTCAACCACTCCCTGTGGGAACGAGTTCCACATTCTCACCGCTCTCTGGGTAATTGATTTTAAATCTGAGATTGATAGATTTTTGTTAATCGAAGGTATTATGGGATATAGAGCAAGAGCCGGTATATGGAGTTAGGTTGCAGATAAGCCGTGATCTCATTGAATGGCGGAGCAGGCTCCAGGGGCTGTATGGCCTCCTCCTGCCTGAAGACGTTTCTCCTGAATGACCCATTGGATTTATTGGCGACCCCGTAGTTTAAGGAGAAGGTGTTGCCTGAAGCCACTTCACAATTCTCACGCCGAGTCCATCTGGCTACAGTCCGCTCTGGCATATCCACCATGAACATCTCTACTAGCTTATCCGGGAAAATCCAATCCAACTATTTCCCAAGAGTTATCCTACACAAAACAAATCGGGCCTAGAGAATGGCCTCCTCTGCGCTTCCCGTTATCGTCTGCGGGGGGCGATATAACTGGGCGCTAACAACTGAGCGACCGAGCGCGCTGAGAGAAACGGCTCCCGCTAAATTCCCCATGGAGGATTGCGGTAGCGATAACTCCTGGCAGCACGATTCCCCCTGTGCCCGCAGATCGTGACATCACCGCCTTGCATGTCGCCCCGGTAACGCCCTTCCACCCGCCCCCCCCCCCCCCCGGACCTGAACTTGGCTTCCGCCCCCTGCAGCATCGCCGGGGCAACAACACCACCAGCTGCAGGAGGCATTGTTCGGGAGGCCGGGAGTTTGTGGGTAGGGTAGGGTGGGGTGGGGGGAGGCCGCAAGTTAAAGGGGATGTCGGTGCGAGGAACAAAAATATTGCGTGAATGCATAGCGGCAATTGTTCTGCATTTTCCTGGGCCGCGATCGGTCAGCGCGGCACTCTGCTGGAGTGTTGGGGCCGATCGGGCTGGATCGTGGCTGCTGTTGTGGACGATCGAACTCATTGCAGTGGAGAGCCTGCAGCGATGGCCCTTCCCTTTAAGGGAGGGAAGGGGTCTCGTATCTCGGTACCGCTGCACGGGACATTGGCCATCACTGCGCCACTACCCCACTCTTGCCTGCTTTAGTGCTCCATTTCCTTCCTGGAGCACCAACACCCAATTTAGAGAAAGCTGAGAGTCATTCGTGCCTGACACTTATTTTTCCAGCCTTCAAAAGTTAGCAACCCGGACTGAATTTCTCCCCCACAATATTCTCCTTCCTTCGAACAGTAGCAGCAAAGCAAATCAAATATCAATATCTACGTTAGATACCCAGGCCAACGCTTCCGGTATAACCACATGGATATCTTGTACAAAAGCAACATACTGCGGATGCTGGAAATCTGAAATAAAGACAGAAAATGCTGGAAATACTCAGTGGGTCAGGCAGCGTCTGTGGGGAGAGAAACAGAGTTAATGTTTCATCGACCTGAAACGTTATCTCGGTTTCTTTCTCCACAGGTGCTGCCTGACCCACTGAGTATTGTAGACTGCCTACGAATCTCCTCTCAGTGCCATGCTCAATGATGTGCTCCAGGATCTGGAATGTACGCCCATCACACTTGAGATGTCAGCCGTGGCTCAGTGGGTAGCACCCTCGCCTCTGGGTCAGAAGGTTGAGGGTTCAAGTCCCACTCCAGGGACTTGAGCACGTCAACCGAGGCTGACCCTCCCAGTGCAGTGCTGAGGGAGCGCTGCACTGTCGGAGGTGCCGTCTTTTGGATGAGACGTTAAACCGAGGCCCCGTCTGCTCTCTCAGGTGGACGTAAAAGATCCCATGGCACTACTTTGAAGAAGAGCAGGGGAGTTATCACCGATGTCCTGGCCGATATTTATCCCTAAGTCATCACCATCATCAACATAGGCAGTCCCTCGGAATCGAGGAAGACTTGCTTCCACTCCAAAAGTGAATTCTTTGACAGCTGAACAGTCCGATACGAGAGCCACAGATCCTGTTACAAGTGGGACAGACATTCGTCGAGGGAAGGGATGTATGGGGCTGGTTTGCCGCGCGCTCCTTCCACCGACTGCGCTTGTCCTCTTCACGCTCTTGGCGCTGAGAATCAACATCACTAAAAACAGATGATCTGGTCATTGCCACTTTGCTGTTTGTGGGAGCTTGCTGCGCGCAAATTGGCTGCCGCGTTTCCCACATTACAACAGTGACTGCACTTCAATAAGTACTTCATTGGCTGTAAAGTGCTTTGGGACGTCGTGAAAGGTACTCTATAAATGCAAGCCCTTTCTTTTATCCTGTCACATGCAGGGGCCGTGTGTACGGAGATTCGAACTCGGTCACGTCCCTTTTGATCAGAGTGATGTGATGCCGAGTAGCCTCCCAGTGCACTGGGAGGTAAGCACTCATTGGGCAGACAGTCCCATGAAATATTGAGCCAAGCATGGGTTTGTATTCCCTGGTTCCTTGAGGAGATGAGCTCACAGAGCTGTAAGATTAGAACCTCAGCTTCTGGTTCCTGAATACTTAAACCCGGTGGTCTCTCAAGCAGAAGGCAGCATTGAAAGCTCAGCCAAAAAATACCCATCCCTCTCGACTTCATCCTGCGCCTCTTGTCAGATTCAATTCAACGACACAAATTGTATTTAGATCATGTTTGGACTCCTGGAGTGAAAATTATCTTTCCAATTCCCTTTGTATTTTTTGAGATTTCATGGGGTGGAAATTGAATCTTTTTCATGGGCCTAGGACGGGAGCAACGATAACCAATTTGGCAGGGCACTAGCCCACAGTGCAGGTCGCTGCACACTGTCTGGGGCCTCTTCTTTAGGAGTCCATGGCAGTTGCCCGAAATGAACATCGACCTCAGGCTCCTGTGACCCATACTTCATTGAAACATGTAAGATTCTGAGGGAGATTGACAAGGTAGATGCTGGGAGGATGATTTCCCCCGGGCTGGAGAGTCAATAACCAGGGGGCACATACTCAGGATAAGGGGTCGGCCATTTAGGACTGAGATAAGGAGACATTTCTTCACTCAGAGGGTGGTGAATCTTTGGAATTCTCTGCCCCAGAGGGCTGTGGAGGCTCAGTCGTTGAGTTTATTCAAGGCAGAGATCAATAGATTTTTGGACTCTAGGGGAATCAAGGGTTATGGAGGTCGGGCAGGAAAGTGGAGTTGAAATTTAAGATCTTATTGAATGGCGGAGCAGGCTCGAGGAGCTGTATGACCTACTCCTGCTCCTAATTCTTTTGTTCTTATTTTTTGAGCTGGATTACTAAATTTGTTTGTTCTAGTTGCAACGGGCATATTTGGGTCTGGAGCCATGGCTCAGTGTGTAGCCTGCTCAAACAGTACCTTGACGATTCAAGTCCCACCCCCGAGCCTTGAGTACAAAATCTCGGCTGACATTCCCAGTGCAGTACTAAGACCTCGACCAGGCCAACATCCCCAGCATCGAAGCACTGACCACACTTGATCAGCTCCGCTGGGCAGGCCACATTGTCCGCATGCCCGACACGAGACTCCCAAAGCAAGCGCTCTACTCGGAACTCCTTCACAGCAAACGAGCCAAAGGTGGGCAGAGGAAACGTTACAAGGACACCCTCAAAGCCTCCCTGATAAAGTGCAACATCCCCACTGACACCTGGGAGCCCCTGGCCAAAGACTGCTCTAAGTGGAGGAAGTGCATCCGAGAGGGCGCTGAGCACCTCGAGTCTCATCGCCGAGAGCATGCAGAAATCAAGCGCAGGCAGCGGAAGGAGCGTACGGCAAACCAGTTCCACCCACCCTTTCCTTCAACCACTGTCTGCCCCACCTGTGACAGGGACTGTGGTTCTCGTATTGGACTGTTCAGCCACCTAAGGACTCATTTTTAGAGTAGAAGCAAGTCTTCCTCGATTCCGAGGGACTGCCTGTGATGATGAGTACTGAGTGAGTGCTGCACTGTCGGAGGTGCCGTTTTTCTGATAGACATTAAACCAAGTCTGCTTTCTCAGGTGGACATAAAAAAATCCCAGGGCACTATTTCGATAGAAGAGCAGGGGAACTCTCCCCGGTGTCCTGGGCAATATTTATCCCTCAACCAACAATACTAAAGAACAGATGATCTCATTGCTGTTTGTGGGAGCTTGCTGTGCGCAAACAGTGATTACACTTCATTGGCTGTAAAGCGCTTTGAAATGTTTTAAGGTGAAGAAAGATGCTATACAAATTAAAATTCTTTTGTTTTTTTCTTGCTCTTTAAGCCTGGCTCTCCCAGTACCAGATAATGATATCTGTGATCATGGAAGCATACCATATGCAGGCAATTTATCTCCGTAGGGTGTGCAATTAAAATCTCCTCCCATAGTTAGCATCCCTTCTATATATTTAGAAGTTTAGAAGAATGAGGTGTGATCTCATTGAAACATACAAAATTCTTACAGGGCTTGACAGGGTAGATGCAGGGAGGATGTTTCCCCCGGGCTGGGGAGTCTAGAACCAGGGGTCACAGTCTCAGAATAAGGGGTCGGCCAGTTAGGACTGAGATGAGGAGGAATTTCTTCACTCAGAGGGTGGTGAATCTTTGGAATTCTCTGCCACAGAGGGCTGTGGAGGCTCAGTCGTTGAGTATATTCAAGACAGAGATCAATAGATTTTTGGATATTAAGGGAATCGAGGGATATGGGGACAGTGCAGGAAAGTGGAGTTGAGGTAGAAGATCAGCCATGATCTTATTGAATGGTGGAGCAGGCTCGAGGGGCCGAATGGCCGACTCCTGCTCCTAATTCTTATGTTATTATATGGAACAGGGGAATGAGTAAGTGTGCTACGGAGACAAAGGAGTTTATTTTACAGTATATTATAATATTATGCTTAGAAACAGATTTCAGTGATTCAAAGTCTGCATGATTGTGGTATTTTCTAGAAGGAAAGAAAGACTGGCATTTAACAACCTCAGTACATTCCAAAGCACTTTACAGCCAATGAAGTATCTTTTGAAAGTGTAGTCACTGTTGTAATGTGGGAAACGCGGCAGCCAATTTGCGCACAGCAAGCTCCCACAAACAGTAACGTGATAATGACCGGATAATCTGTTTTAGTGATGTTCGATAAATATTGGCCCCAGGACACCGGGGAGAACTCCCCTGCTCTTGTCCAAAATAGCGGCCGTGGGATCTTTTGCATCCACCTGAGAGAGCAGATGGGCCTCGGCTTAACATCAAGCTCCAATTCTGCCCTCTTGAGCATCCCTGATTATAATCACTCAACCTTTGGTGGCCGTGTCTTCAGCTGCCTGGGCCCCAAGCTCTGGAACTCCCTCCCTAAACCTCTCTGCCTCTCTACCTCTCTTTCCTCAATAAAGACGCTGTTTGAAACTTACCTCCACCTATCTTAATATCTCATTCTGTGGCTTGGTGTCAAATTTTGCTTGGTAACGGTCCCGTCCAATGCCTTGGGACGTTTTACTATGCTAAAGGCGTTGAATAAACGCAAGTTGTTGTTGTATCACCATGCGCTGGGTGTTGAAGAGAACATAAGAACATAATAGGAGCAGGAGTAGGCCATTCGGCCCTTCTAGCCTGCCTCACCATTCAATAAGATCATGGATGATCTACCTCAACTCCAACTTCCTGCACTATTCTTATATCCCTTGGTTCCCTTAATATCCCAAAAATTAGCAATCTCTGTCTTAAATATACTTAATGACTGAGCCTCCACAGCCCTCTGGGGTAGCAAATGCCAAAGATTTACAACCCTCTGAGTGTATAAATTTCTTCTCATCTCAGTCCTAAATGGCCGACCCCTTATTCGACCCCTAGCTCTAGACTCCCGAGATAACATCTACCCTGTCAAGCCCTTTAAGAATGTTATACAGTTCAATGAGATCACCCCTCATTCTTCTAAACTTGAGAGAATATAGGCCAAGTCTACTCAATCTCTCCTCATAGGACAAACCCCACCAATCCCAGGAATCAATCTGGTGAACCTGTGTTGCACTCTCTCTAAGGCAAGTGTATCCTTCCTTAGGGCAGGTTACTGCTCCAGGTGTGGTATCACCAAGGCCCTATATACTGGCAGTACCACTTCCCTACTCTTACTAGATGAGGAATTCACAGGGGTGAGCCCAACCTCTGCAATTCCTGCACGTTCCCTGAGCATCCCTCATTCCATAAATCATAGCCTGGAGTTTCCGCTCAATTGCGTTGGTTTTCTCGGCGCAATTCCCCCGATATTGTCGTAAAATCGTCATTTTTAGTCATTTAAAATCATGTTACTCACAAGCGGTGGACTTATACTGTTTGCCTTCCTGGCTGGGGCCAAGCAGGGTAGAGGAAACTGAAGGTTGTGATGGGGAGCTGGCATTAGGTCTCTTTGTCTGATTGCCGCACATTTTCCCCCTCCTCACAGCCCCCCCCCACACCCCCCCGCCCCTCCCCCCCGCCTCTGTGCTCGATCAGGGGTGGAATAGCTGAGGAAAATCCAGACCCACACCCATGGAGTCACTCGTAGAAATGTATCCCCGAACATTGATTGATATTCTCTCTGTTTAACCAGTGTAATCCAAACATCCCCGAGCTGTGTGACTGATTCCTTGTCAGTCAAATGCCGTGATTTCCACAATTTCGGAAAAAGATATTCTGCCTGTATGCTTGAGGGGGGCAGGTAATAATCAGCAAATGCAGAGGATTTACAGCTTGATAGTCCGCACAGTTGATTGGATCCAAGGCTGAAAATGGAATAAGTGATAGCAACAGCATTTCTGTTCAAACTCCTGCCTCTCACATTCTGGTGGCTGCTGAACAATTTCAAAAGCCTTCGTCAATTGAGCTACTCCATACAGAAGATTAAGGAGTCAAATCAGGGAACGGTTACCGCACAGAAGGAGGCCATTCGGCCCGTCGAGCCCGTGCCGGCTCTCTGCAAGAGCCCCTCAGCCAGTCCCACTCCCCCGCCCTTTCCCTGTAGCCCTGCAATTTTTTTTTCCCTTCAGATACTTATCCAACTTCCTGTTGAAAGATAAAATTGAGTCTGCCTCCACCATCCTTTCAGGCCGTGCATTCCAGATCTTAAGCACTCGCTGTGTAAAAAGTATTTCCTCATGTCGCCTTTGGTTCTTTTGCCGATCACCTTAAATCTGTGTCCTCTGGTTCTCGACCCTTCCGCCAATGGGAACGGTTTCTCTCCATCTAGACCCCTTATGATTTTGAACATATCGCCATCAAATCTGCTCCAGTCTATCCATGTAACTGAAGTTCCCCATCCCTGGAACCATTCTCGTAAATCTTTTCTGCGCCCTCTCTAAGGCCTTCACATCCTTCCTAAAGTGCGCTGCCCAGAATTGGACACAATACTCCAGTTGAGGCAGAACCAGTGTTTTATAAAGGTTCATCATAATTTCTATGCTTTTGTACTATATCATCATCATAGGCACGCCCTCGGAATCGAGGAAGACTTACTTCCACTCCTGAAGTGAGTTCATTGGTGGCTGAACAGTCCAATACAAGAGCCACACCGCAGTCAAGGCCACCTACGGGCCAAACACCCAAGGCCCCACCCCACTGCTGGCCAAGAACGGGGAAACACTCATCAAGGACACCGAGGCAGTCAGGGCCCGCAGGAAGGAGCACTTCAAAGATCTCCTCAATCGAGACTCTGCCTTTGACTCGAGTGTTCTCGACTCCATCCCACAGCATGCGACCCGCCACCACCTCAGTGAGACCCCAACACTGCACAGGGTAGAAAAAGCCATAAGGCAGCTTAAAAACAACAAGGCTACGGGTGCAGACAGAATCCCTGCTGAGGCATTGAAGTATGGTGGAGAGGCACTGCTGGCGCGAATACACGACCTCATCTCTCTCATCTGGAGGGAGGAGAGCATGCCAGGAGATCTCAGAGATGCAGTGATCATGACCATCTTTAAAAAAGGGGACAAGTCCGACTGCGGCAACTACAGAGGAAACTCCCTGCTATCAGCCACTGGGAAAGTTGTTGCTAGAGTCCTCCTCAACCGTCTTCTTCCCGTGTACTCTATACCTTGATTTATGAAGCCCTAGATCCCATGAACCTTTTTAACTGCTAAGCTATCAAAGTGTTTAAGACGATTAAAGGAATTGAGATCGAGGGAGACTATTTCCCCTGGTGAGGAGCAGTCCAGAACAAGAGGGCAAACTCTTAAAGTTAGAACGAGTTCGAGAGTAATGTCAGGAAGTCTTTCTTGAGAAAAGCAGAAAGCTGGAACTCTCTCTAGCCAAAAAGCTGTTGAAGTTGTGGGGGGGGGGGGGCGGGTTATTTGAAAATTTCAAGACTGAGATTGTCAGATATTTGTTAGGTAAGGTTATTGAAGGATATGGAACCAAAAAGGTTAGATGGAGTTATTATACAGATTTCTTTGGCAGCACCTCCCAAACCCGCGACCTCTACCACCTAGAAGGACAAGGGCAGCAGGCGCATGGGAACACCACCACCTCCACGTTCCCCTCCCAGTCACACACCATCCTGACTTGGAAATATATCGGCCGTTCCTTCATCGTCGCTGGGTCACAATCCTGGAACTCCCTCCCTAACAGCACTGTGGGAGCACCTTCACCACACGGACTGCAGCGGTTCAAGGAGGCGGCTCACCACCACCTTCCCGAGGGGCAATGAGGGACGGGCAATAAATGCCGGCCTTGCCAGCGATGCCCACATCCCGTGAACACATTTTTAGAAAGCCGTAATCTAATTGAATGGCGGGAACAGGCTTGAACGATCGAATGGCCTCCTCCGATTCCTGCGTTCCTAACTCCCTCCTGATTCTTGAGAACGCTGGTGCCAGTGCAGGGTTGAGGGCCAGTTGCAGTGTGTGCCAAGCGAGCAGATGTAAAATTGGCACGGAATAAGGGCTGATTTAGGAGAGCAGGCCCTGTACCAATTTCTTCCTGGCAATTTAGTGCTCTTCTATTTTTAGCCAGTTGAAGTGTTTATGCTCATTTCAAGTGCAGGCCCCACTAAATCCCCAGATTGGCAGCATCTCGTTGGCAGTATTTATGTTTGTAAAATGTATTCGTTTATGGGACGTGGGCATCGCCAGCAAAGCCAGCATTTATTGCCCATCCCTTAATTGCCCTCGAGATGAACCGCTGTTTTTTTTGAAGCAGTTTTGGTACAACTGAGTGTCTCGCTGGGCCATTTCAGAGGGCAGTTAAGAGCCAATCACATTCCTGTGCGTCTGGAGTCACCTATAGGCCAGACCGGGTAAGGACGGCAGGTTTCCTTCCCTAAAGGACACTATTGAGCCCGATGGGTTTTTAACCACAATCACATAGTTTCATGGTCACTGGTTACTGACACTCGCTTTTTATTACAGATTTAGTTAATTAATTGAATTTAAATTCCCCAGCTGCCGTGGTGGGATTTGAACTCGTGTCTCCCAGATCATTAGCCTAAGTCTCTGGATTACTGGGCCAATAGCATAATCACGCGCTCATTCTATACTCACTGTACGCCCATTTAGAATGGGAATGAGAGAGGAGAGGCAGGTGATTTTATAATAAAGCCATTGCATTTATTTATTTAATGTTTACAATTCCCCTTTTGATAGTTAAAAAAAAAACATTTTTCCACATTTCTGAAAGTTTTACTAAAGATATTAATTTCACCCCTCCCCCCTTAAAAATTGAGGTGAGCAACAAAAGGACAGTCACCCCCTTGAGTCTGTTCTGCCATTCAATGGGATCATGGCTTCATTTAGATTGAAGAGTCAGTGATAGATGATAGCATTCTGACCACGACCCCATTTTAACCTTTAGAGGCGAGGTCGTGCCTTGGCCGAGGACCAATGTGACCACTGGCATTTGCATGTGGCAGGAGGGGAGGAGGTCCCAGCATGCCTGGGTGGAGGAAAATTGAGGTTAGGTTGGGGCAGAATTGTGAAGAAAATTCTGGATTACTAGTCCAGTAACATAACCACTATACTACCGTGCCCATATCATGTACAGCAGACACCTCAAGTCGCTAGAGAAATACCACCAACGATGTCTCCGCAAGATCCTGCAAATCCCCTGGGAGGACAGACGCATCAATGTTAGCGTTCTCGACCAGGCCAACATCCCCAGCATCGAAGCACTGACCGCACTCGATCAGCTCCGCTGGGCAGGCCACATTGTTCGCATGACACGAGACACGAGACTCCCAAAGCAAGCGCTCTGCTCGGAACTCCTTCACGGCAAGCGAGCCCCAGGTGGGCAGAGGAAACGTTACAAGGACACCCTCAAAGCCTCCCTGATAAAGTGCAACATCCCCACCGACACCTGGGAGTCCCTGGCCAAAGACCAGTCCGCCCTAAGTGGAGGAAGTGCATCCGGGAGGGCGCTGAGCACCTCGAGTCTCGTCGCCGAGAGCATGCAGAAATCAAGCGCAGGCAGCGGAAGGAGCGTGCGGCAAACCTGTCCCACCCACCCTTTCCCTCAACAACTGTCTGTCCCACCTGTGACAGGGACTGTGGTTCTCATATTGGACTGTTCAGCCACCTGAGAACACATTTTTAGAATCTCCCTCGATTCTGCGGGACTGCCTATGATGATGAATCACAGAAGCAGGTCATTAGTCCCACTCCTCGACCGTCAGTGCAGCTGTAAACATTTCCTTGTTGCAGTCTCTCTGTTGATGTGGTCTGACATTCTGTAGTAATGGCAGGTTTAATCTCTCCCCACCCCGCCCCCGCCAACCCCCTCCTCCACCCATCTCCCGTCCCCTCTTGTCCAAACATCTTCGAAATATCTTGGTCTCAAGTTTCCGATATCTGGTAACAAAGACTGCAGTGTATGAGGATCGGTTACGGCAGCCAATCAAACCAGAGATAGCTTCTCTGCCAACTAAATCCAATATAAAAGTGTCTGATGAAGCCGGGAGATTACAGTCCGCCAAGGCCTCCAGTCTGACAACCTCTGTTCTTCAAGTTGTCTATTTTAATGGAGGTGTCTTTATCGCTCTTTGAGCAGGTAATGCACTCAGTATAGACTGCCATTGTACTCAGCACATTCACATAATGCCCCCATTACCACCTTGCATTTTACTTAACCTTTGAAGTGGATTGTTGACTCCGGCCATTGTCGTTGTTCCCAGAGTAATAAAGATCTTTGATATATATCTATTTACTTATGCAGGTGTTATTCTCCTAGGGCAGGGCGATGTATTACATACAATTATACAGAATTTACAGTTCCTTCACGGCAAACGAGCCAAAGGTGGGCAGAGGAAATGTTACAGGGACACCCTCAAAGCCTCCCTGATAAAGTGCATCATCCCCACCGACACCGGGGAGTCCCTGGCCAAAGACCGCCCTAAGTGGAGGAAGTGCATCCGGGAGGGCGCTGAGCACCTCGAGTCTCATCGCCGAGAGCGTGCAGAAATCAAGCGCAGGCAGCGGAAGGACCGTGCGGCAAACCAGTCCCGCCCACCCCTTCCCTCAACCACTATCTGTCCCACCTGTGACAGGGACTGTGGTTCTCGTATTGGACTGTTCAGCCACATGAGAACTCACTTTTCGAGTGGAAGCAAGTCTTCCTCGATTCCGAGGGACTGCCTGTGATGATGGCATCGACATTATTCGCCTCCACCACTCCCTGTGGCAGCGAGTTCCACATTCACACCACTCTCTGGGTAAAGACCTTTCTCTTAAATTCCCTATTTTTATTTATTATCTTATATTTCTGACCTCTAGTTTTGGGCTGCTCCACAAATGGAAACATTGGGGCAGAAATTTGCATTGTTGGCACCTCCCGGGGGTGTGAGGGGAAGGGGCACTCCGCTCGCGGGGGTGGGGGGGCGAGAATTAAAGGGGAGGTGCGCGCCGCTGCCCGCCGCCATGTTTCTTTTTGCCGACTTCCTGGTCGCGCCATTCCCCGCCGATTTCGCGGGGTCCCGTGCCGCGATGGTGTGGCCATGACACCTCGCATCCCCGGTGGCACCCCCCCCCACCAACCCTGCAGAGCTCCCGGCGAGCCAACGCTATGCGGAGAGGCCTCGTTGCGCCGGACAATTCGCACGCTTACCGCCCCGGTCCTGCCCCCCGCCGAGAGGGAGTGGAGTGCCCAACAATGCGCTCCACTTCCTCTCGGGAGTGGTAATCCCAATTTCGGGGCCAGGGCGGGACTTCCACTCTGGGCGTTGGAAGCCCCGCCTCTCCTCGGTTACCACCCCCAAGCGGGACGTTACTGAATTTCGCCCCCTTTTTCGCTACATCTCGTACATTGTTAAATAGACTTGACAGCACAGAAAGAGGCCATTCAGCCCAACTGCTCTTTGCTGGCATTGAGGCTAAACTCGTTTCCCCCGCTCCCCTTCCTTCCCCCACCAATGGCAACCACGTGGCTCCTGTAAAGTCCTGACTCTGCAGTACAGACTCACACGAGGTACATGCTGAAGACAAGGTCACTCAGGACCTGCACCTTTATTTCACAGCTCTCCGATGTCGCACTTGCCTGAGACCTGCCTTTATATACCTGTGTGGAACAGGTATGCAGTGTCTCCTGTAAGTGCACCCCTGGTGGTAAGGTATGCTTGTGGTTACAGGTCATCTCTAGTTACAGTCATGTATAGTATGGTAAAATACAGTTATGTACAGTAATGTGAGATACACGACATCACCCTCCCCCAAGGTCTTATTGTCTTTATAGATTCAGTCTCTCAGGTGGTCTACGCTCTCGCATGGAGCGTCTTAGTTGTGGTTCAGTTGTTTGCCTTGGTGACTGTTTTTCTTTCGGTGTGATTGCTGGTATCTCGCCTGAGCTGTCTGTTGAGATTGCCCTTTCCTCAGGTTGTTCCCTCTGTCTGTCCACCGGGTGTGGTGTGAGTTCCATATTGTAGTCTGCCTCTGGTTCTGCAGTGATGTTGCTGAATCTACTTTTTACTTGGTCTACATGCCTCCGGCAGGTTTGGCCATTGTCCATTTGTACCACCAGTAACCTGTTTCCTTCCTTGCCTGCTACTGTCCCTGCAAGCCATTTGGGACCCCTGCCATAGTTTAGCACAAACATTTTGTCCCCTATCTCATTCCACCTCCCCCTCGAATTTCGATCATGGTACTCAGTTAGCTTCCTGCGCTTTGCCTCAACGATTTCATGCGTGTCTGGGAGGATTAACGAGAGCCTAGTCTTCAAGATTCGTTTCATCAATAGTTGCGCGAGGGGAACCCCAGTCAATGAATGCGGACGAGATCTGTATGCCAGCAGCAGTCGCGATAGGCGGCTCTGCAGTGTGGGACCTTGGATTCTGAGCATGCCTTGTTTAATGATTTGCACTGCTCGCTCTGCCTGGCCATTGGAGACCGGCTTGAACGGTGCCGTCTTAACGTGATTTATGCCGTGGTCAACTATAAAATCTTGGAATTCTGCGCTGGTGAAGCACGGACCATTATCACTGACCAATATGTCAGGAATGTCGTGCGTTGCAAACATGGTTCTCAGGCTCTCCACAGTGGTGGAGTTGGTGCTCGAGTTTAAAATGGTGCACTCGATCCACTTTGAAAATGCATCGACGACTACGAGGAACATTTTGCCCATGAATGGGCCCACATAGTCTACGGTTTGGTGTGTCAGGGCCAGGGGCTCAGGGGGGCCTCCCTGGGGGCATTACTGAGTTAGGCACAAATGGTGCACCGTCGGACGCAGAGCTCCAAGTCCGCGTCAATGCCAGGCCACCAGACGTGGGATCTGGCTATGGCCTTCATGAGAACGATCCCCGGGTGCTCGCGGTGGAGCTCCCGGACAAACGCCTCTCTGCCTCGCAGAGGCATAACGACTCGGCTGCCCCACATCAGGCAGTCTGTCTTTAGTGATAGCTCATGCATGTGCCTATAGAAAGGTTTGATCTCCTCGGGGCAGGCATCGCGAGCCTCTACCCAGTCACCGGTTAAGACACATCTTTTGACTAAGGATAACGTGGGATCGCTGGTCGTCCAGGCTCTGATTTGGCGAGCCGTCATGGGCGAACCTGTGGACTCAAAGGCATTGATTGCCATGACTATCTCACAGTCCTGTTCGTCAGACCCTTCCGTGGTCGCCAGGTATAGCCTGCTAAGCGCATCGGCACAGTTGTCTGTGCCTGGTCTGTGCCTTATGGTGTAGTTGTAAGACGCCAGCGTGAGTGCCCACCGTTGAATGCACGCCGAGGCGTTGCCGTTTATTGCCTTGCTCTCGGATAGCAGGGACGTGAGGGGCTTGTGGTCGGTTTCTAATGTGAACTTGGCCCCGAAAAGGTATTGGTGCATCTTTTTGACACCGTACACGCACGCGAGCGCCTCCTTCTCCACCATACCGTACCCGCGCTCCGCCCGCGAAAGTGAAGGCATAAGCAATGGGTTGTAATTTACCCTCACCATTGACATGCTGTAAAACGCACCCGACCCCGTTGGAACATAGAAGGTTGCGTGCCTTATTGAAGGCGCGTTCCTGGGCGTCCCCCCAAAACCAATCGCACCCCTTTCTGAGTAGCACGTGGAGAGGCTCCAGCAGCATGCTCAAGTTCTGCATAAAGTTCCCAAAGTAATTGAGTAGCCCGAGAAAGGCACGCAGTTCCGAGACATTCCGGGGCCTGGGTGCCAGACGAATTGCTTCTGTTTTGGATTCTGTTGGGCGGATTCCATCAGCGGCAATCCTTCTGCCCAAAAATTCAACCTCGGACGCGAGAAACAGACATTTGGATTTCTTAACTCTTAGGCCTACCCGATCCAACCGCTTTAGTACTTCCTCTAAATTGAACATAAGAACATAAGAACATAAAAATTAGGAACAGGAGTAGGCCATCTAGCCCCTCGAGCCTGCTCTGCCATTCAACAAGATCATAGCTGATCTGGCCGTGGACTCAGCTCCACTTACCTGCCCGCTCCCCGTAACCCTTAATTCCCTTATTGGTTAAAAATCTATCTATCTGTGACTTGAATACATTCAATGAGCTAGCCTCAACTGCTTCCTTGGGCAGAGAATTCCACAGATTCACAACCCTCTGGGAGAAGAAATTCCTTCTCAACTCGGTTTTAAATTGGCTCCCCCGTATTTTGAGGCTGTGCCCCCTAGTTCTAGTCTCTCCGACCAGTGGAAACAACCTCTCTGCCTCAATCTTGTCTATCCCTTTCATTATTTTAAATGTTTCTATAAGATCACCCCTCATCCTTCTGAACTCCAACGAGTAAAGACCCAGTCTGCTCAATCTATCATCATAAGGTAACCCGCTCATCTCCGGAATCAGCCTAGTGAATCGTCTCTGTACCCCCTCCAAAGCCAGTATATCCTTACTTAAGTAAGGTGACCAAAACTGCACGCAGTACTCCAGGTGCGGCCTCACTAATACCCTGTACAGTTGCAGCAGGACCCTGCTTTTGTACTCCATCCCTCTCGCAATGAAGGCCAACATTTCATTTGTCTTCTGATTACCTGCTGCACCTGCAAACTAACTTTTTGGGATTCATGCACAAGGACCCCCAGGTCCCTCTGCACCGCAGCATGTTCTAATTTCTCCCCATTCAAATAATATTCTCTTTTACTGTTTTTTTTTCCAAGGAGATGGGAGTCGGTGTCCCTGCCCGTGATGAGTATGTCGTCTTGAAACACAACTGTCCCCGGGATGGACTTGAGCAGACTTTCCATGTTGCGCTGGAATATAGCAGCTGCCGACCTGATGCCGAATGGGCATCGATTGTACATGAAAAGGCCTCGATGTGTGTTGATGGTGGTGAGTAGCTTAGACTCTTCGGTCAGTTCTTGCACCATAAACACAGATGTGAGATCTAGTTTTGAGAAAAGTTTTCCTCCAGCCAATGTAGCAATTAAATCCTCCGCTCTGGGCAGTGGGTATTGGTCCTGTAGGGAGACTCTGTTTATGGTAGATTTGTAATCCCCACAGATTCATACGGATCCATCAGGCTTCGTGACTTGGACGATGGGACTTGCCCAGTCGCTAAATCCCACGGGTGAGATAATGCCTTCCTGCAGAAGCCTGTCCAATTCATGTTCAATCTTTTCCCTCATCACATAGGGTACAGCTCTAGCCTTGTGATGGACCGGTCTAGCGTCCTGTGTGATGTAGATTTTGACTTTCGCCCCTTTGAAGATGCCCACACCTGGCTGAAAGAGATGTTCAAATCGACTTAGAACTGTTGAGCAAGAGGTCCGTTCCTCTGACGACATGGCGTGAACATCATCCCATTTCCAATTTAGTTTTGCCAGCCAGCTTCTCCCCAGCAGTGCTGGGAGATCTCCGGGGACAATCCACATGGGAAGTCAGTTCACCGTCCCTTTGTATGTGACTGAGAGCATGACGCTGCGAAGGACTGGGACGATTTATTTGGTATAGGTCCTTAGTTTGGTGTCGATCCTTGTGAGTTTTGGCCTGTTGCTTTTGTGCGGCCACAGCTGTTCAAATTGTTGAACGCTCATGAGAGATTGACTCGCTCCCGTATCCAGTTCCATGTTGACGGGTATCCCGTTGAGTATGACTCTCATCATTATTGGAGGCATCTTGTTGTAAGAGCAGTGGCCATTGATCGTGTTGACCTGCTGTACCTCGGTGTCCCGGACACTGTCCCCACCGTCTTCTGGTCCGCTTTCCGACCCTTCCGATTCGTATACCAGCCGAGCTGCTGTTTTTCTACACATGCGGGCCAGATGCCCTGACTAGTTGCAGTTTCTGCAAACGGCATGCTGAAATTGACAGCCCCTTGATGAGTGCCTTCCCCCACATCTCCAGCACAGACCGCTTCCATTGTTTCCGAAGGATGAGCTGCGTCTGGCTAATTTGTCTTGAGCTTCTCTCAGTTTGTAGTTGATTGCTCGCACTGTAGGTTGATGAGGTGTGAATGGCCGTTCATGTGGCCCTTGATGGCTTCTGGCACCACTGCCTGCTGTTGAAGGCCTGCTCTCCTGCCTTTGTCTGTGTGTGGGGGTAGCGGCTTGTTTCACGCTGTGAACCCCTTGTTCCAATGTTTCGTTAGTTGTCGTACCCGCAGTATAGATCAACCTCGTTTCTTCTTCCCCTGCCAAGAATGTCTATGCGACCAGTGCTGCTGCCTCTAGGGTCAAGTTCTTGGACTCTATGAGCTTTTGGAATATGCCTGCGTGGCCTATTCCTTCAATAAAAAAAGTCTCTCAGTACTTCTCTTCTTAGTTCATCGGAGAACTCACATAAACTAGCCAGCCTCCGAAGTTCCGCCACAAAGTCGGGTATGCTCTGGCCCACACAGCGTCTGTAGTTATAGAACCTGTGTCTGGCCATGTGTAGGCTGCTCGCTGGCTTCAGGTGGTCTCTTACCAGTGTGCTCAACTCTTCAAATGACTTGCTTGCTGGTTTCTCGGGTGCCAGCAGGTCCTTCATTAAGGCGTATGTTTTCGAACCACAGCTGGTCAAGAGATGGGCTCTTCTCTTGTCTGCCTTATCATCGCCCAACCAGTCTTTGGTTACAAAGCTTTGCTGGAGCCTTTCTATAAAGTCCTCCCAATTATCTCCAGCATTGTATTTTTCATCTGAGCCATTGATCGCCATTCTGTGGATTCTGTGATCCCGTAACTCGTCGCCACTGTAAACTCCTGTCCCTGCAGTACAGACTCACATGAGGCACATGCTAAAGTCAAGGTCACTCAGGACCTGCACCTTTATTACACAGCTCTCGAATGCCGCACTTGCCTGAGACCTGCCTTTATATACCTGTGTGGAACAGGTATGTAGTGTCTCCTGCAAGTCCACCCCTGGTGGTAAGGTATGCTTGTGGTTACAGGTCATCTCTAGTTACAGTCATGTATAGCATGGTAAGATACAGTTATATACAGTAGTGTGAGATACATGACAGCTCCCATTCTCTGGACTTCTCTCCACCTCTCTATTTCCTCCTCCTCCTCCTCCGTTGAGACAATGCCCCCCTCTCCGCCATCTTGAATTTTCTCTGGATTTATTAGTGAGCGTCATATAGTTATGGCCCCTAGTTTTGGATACCACAAGTGGAAACAACTTCTCTACGTCTACCCTATCAAACCCTTTCATAATCTTAAAGAACTCTCAGCCTTCTCCTTTCCAGAGAAAAGAGCCTCAGAACAAGGTAATCACTGGAATCATATTTACAAAGGAAACTTGAATCTGGAGACTGTTGCTAGATAGTGAGAGACATCTCTTTGTGGTTACTGTCCTTTGATCCACATATTCATTTTAATGAGGCTCGAGATTTTCTCCCTGTTAGACTGCACAATATTTGTTACCATTGCTACTTCTGTCGTGAGAATTTCAATGTTCTACTTAAACCATTGTTCAAATTAAATACGGTAACTGGAGACAGTATCTTGAACTGTGTGCTTGGACTGAAATGAGATTGAAAAGGTAAACAGCAACTTCCAACAGTCGCAGTCAAGATGTCTCAAACTCCTTCCTCATTTCCCAGGAAGGAATTTTAATCATGATCTTTCTGCAAACATGTGTCTGCTGTAGCTCAGTGGGTAGCACTCTCTCACCTCTGAGTCAAGGAGAGTTCGGGTTCAAGCCCTGTTCTCCAGACTTGAGCACAAAATCCAGGCTGATGCTCCAGTGCAGTGCTGAGGGAGTGCTGCACTGTCGGAGGTGCCGTCTTTTGGTAGCGGCGTTAAACCTGCTCGCTCAGGTGGACATAAAAGATCCCACGACACATTTTCAAAAAAGAGCAGGGGAGTCCTGGCTAATATTTATTCCTCAACCAAAATCGTAAAAAGCCGATTATCTGGCAGTTCTGACGACGGGTCATCGACCTGAAACGTTAACTCTGTTTCTCTCCACAGATGCTGCCTGACCTGCTGATATTGCCAGCATTTTGTGATTTTATTATCTGGCCATTATCATATTGCTGTCTGCAGGAGCTTGCGATAAGCAAATTGGCTGCTGGGTTTCCTACATTACAACAGTCACTACACTTCAAAGAAAAGTATTTCATTGGATGTAAATTGTTTTGGCAAGGGCAGCAGGCGCATGGGAACACCACCACCTCCCCGTTCCCCTCCAGGTCACACACCATCCTGACTTGGAAATATCTCGGTTGTCCCTTCATCGTCGCTGGGTCAAAATCCTGGAACTCCCTAACAGCACTGTGGGAGCACCTTCACCACACGGACTGCAGCGGTTCAAGAGGAAGGCCCCTCGAGCCTGCTCCGCCATTCAATAAGATCGTGGCTGATCTGATCATGGGCTCAACTCCACTTCCCTGCCCGCTCCCCATAACCCTTTACTCCCTTATCGCTCAAAAATCTGTCTATCTCCACCTATAATATATATTCAATGACCCAGCCTCCACAACTCTCTGGGGCAGAGAATTCCACAGATGTACAACCCTCTGACAGAAGAAATTCATCCTCATCTCCGTTTTAAATGGCATCATTGATCTAGACTTGAATATGATTAAGAAGTTTGCAGATGATACTAAAATAGGCTGTGTGGTTGATAATGAAGAAGAAAGCTGTAGACTGCAGGAAGATATCAATCATCTGGTCAGGTGGGCAGAACAGTGGCAAATGGAATTCAATCCGGAGAAGTGTGAGTTAATGCATTTGGGGAGGGCTAACAAGGAAAGAGAATACACATTAAATGGTAGGTCACTGAGAAGTGTAGAGGAACAAAAGGACCTTGGAGTGCATGCCCACAGTTCCCTGAAGGTAGCAGGCCAGGTAGATAAGGTGGTTAAGAAGACATCCGGAATGTTTGCCTTTATTAGCCAAGGCATAGAATATAAGAGCAGGGGGGTTTATGCTTGTATAAAACATTAGTTAGGCTACAGCTGGAGTACTGCGTGCAGTTCTGGTCACTGCATTACAGAAAGGACGTGATTGCACTGGAAATTTGTACAGAGGTGATTTACGAGGATGTTGCCAGGAGCAGAGAATCTTAGTTATGAGGACTGATTAGATAGGCTGGGTTTGTTTTCCTTGGAACAGAGGAGGCTGAGGGGAGACCTCATTGAGGTGTATAAAATTATGAGGGGCTGAGATAGAATGGATAGAAAGGGCCTATTTCCCTTAGCAGAGTGGTCAACAACCAGGGGGCATAGATTTAAAGTAATTGGTAGGAGGTTTAGTGGGGATTTGAGGGGATTTTTCTTCACTCAGAGGATGGTGAGGGTCTGGAACTCACTGCCTGAAAGGGTGGTAGAGACAGAAACCCTCACCACATTTAAAAAGTACTTGGATGTGCACTTGAAGAGCCGTAACCTGCAGGGCTACGGACCAACAGCTGGAAAGTGGGATTAGGCTGGATAGCCACTTGTTGGCTGGCGCGGACACGATGGGTCGAAATGGCCTCCTTCTGTGCTATAAACTTCTATGATTCTATGATTTCCCTTAGCAGAGAGGTCAACAACTTGGGGGCATAAATTGAAAGTAATTGGTAGAAGGTTTGGAGGGGATTTGAGGGGAAATGTCTTTACCCAGAGGGTGGTGGGGGTCTGGAACTCACTGTCTGAAAGGGTGGTAGAGGCAGAAACCCTCTCCACATTTAAAAAGGACTTGGATATGCACTTAAAGTGCCATAACCTACAGGGTTACGGACCAAGAGCTGGGAAGTGGGATTAGGCTGGATGGCACAGACAATATGGGCCGAACGGCCACTTTCTGTGCTGTAAATTTCAATCTTTCTATGAAAGACAAATAAGATGTAAACATAAATGTTTCTATACATTAAAGACATTTAATACTCAACTAAACAGAGTTGAGAACAAGGAACAACTAAAGGAAACGAAGGCTGCTATTAGATCAGCAAAAAGGCTAATGGAAAAAAAGGATGATAGACAGCTGCGGAGGTAATGGAGAAAGCTTTTCCAGTTATGTGAAGAATCTGAGGACTGTGAAAGACTGTATTGGGCCATTGAAGGGTGTTCATGGACAAGTTATAAAGTGCTCACTGGGTATGGTGGAACGATGAAATGATACTTTGCAACAGTTTTCGCTCTTAGAGATGATGCTCGAGTATTAGAATGTAATAATGTTACTCACAAAACTAGTACAGGTAATATTAACATAGCTGAACATACTGTTTTAGATAGAATTGTGAACTGGAAAGTAGACAGAGCAGCCGGGCTGGATAATATCCACCCGAGGTTCCTCAGGGAGATGGGGCATGTGCAGTGTGAGCCCCAAGCCCCTATAGTTAATAGCTCACTGCATTCTGGGATAGTTCCCATGGACTGGAAGGCGGCTAATGTGTAATCCCCATCTTTAAAATCAGTGATAAGACAAGCTGGGCAACTATCGGCCCATTAGTTTGACATCAGTAATAGGCAAGATGCTTGAGGGGATCATTAGGGGTGCAATATATGAATTCTTGGATAGAGAGGGAGAAATTAGGGACATCCAACTTGGCTTCATAAAAAGGTCATGTCTTACAAATCTAATTGTACCTTTTGAAGAAGTTATAGATTTGGTGAATGAGTGAAGCCCAGTAGACATTGTCTACTTAGACTTCCAAAAAGCTTTTCACAAGGTACCGCACAAGAGGCTTCTCTATAATATGAAAGCCTCTGGTATTAGTGGTAATATACTGAGCTGGATACAGAACTGGCTGGCAGGATGCAGACAAAGAGTTGTTATAGATGGATTTGGATCTGTTTGGAGACCGGTCACCAGTGGTGTCCCGCAGGGATCAGTGTTAACATAGAAACATAGAAACATAGAAAATAGGTGCAGGAGTAGGCCATTTGGCCCTTCGAGCCTGCACCGCCATTCAATGAGTTCATGGCTGAACATGCAACTTAAGTACCCCATTCCTGCTTTCTCGCCATACCCCTTGATCCCCCTAGTAGTAAGGACTACATCTAACTCCTTTTTGAATATATTTAGTGAATTGGCCTCAACAACTTTTTGTGGTAGAGAATTCCACAGGTTCACCACTCTCTGGGTGAAGAAGTTTCTCCTCATCTCGATCCTAAATGGCTTACCCCTTATCCTTAGACTGTGACCCCTGGTTCTGGACTTCCCCAACATTGGGAACATTCTTCCTGCATCTAACCTGTCTAAACCCATCAGATTTTAAACGTTTCTATGAGATCCCCTCTCATTCTTCTGAACTCCAGTGAATACAAGCCCAGTTGATCCAGTCTTTCTTGATATGTCAGTCCCGCCATCCCGGGAATCAGTCTGGTGAACCTTTGCTGCACTCCCTCAATAGCAAGAATGTCCTTCCTCAAGTTAGGAGACCAAAACTGTACACAATACTCCAGGTGTGGCCTCACCAAGGCCCTGTATAACTGTAGTAACACCTCCCTGCCCCTGTACTCAAATCCCCTCGCTATGAAGGCCAACATGCCATTTGCTTTCTTAACCACCTGCTGTACCTGCATGCCAACCTTCAATGACTGATGTACCATGACACCCAGGTCTCGTTGCACCTCCCCTTTTCCTAATCTGTCACCATTCAGATAATAGTCTGTCTCTCTGTTTTTACCACCAAAGTGGATAACCTCACATTTATCCACATTATACTTCATCTGCCATGCATTTTCCCACTCACCTAACCTATCCAAGTCACTCTGCAGTCTCATAGCATCCTCCTCGCAGCTCACACTGCCACCCAACTTAGTGTCATCCGCAAATTTGGAGATACTACATTTAATCCCCTTGTCTAAATCATTAATGTACTTTGTAAACAGCTGGGGTTGGGTCCATTGCTTTTTACTATTTTTATTAATGATCTGGATGTAGGTGTTGGCGGCACAATTTGCAAATTTGCAGACGATACCAAGATCTGTGCGAGTGTTAGAACTGTAGCAGAGGCTTGTCTGCTTCAGGCAGATCTTAATGTGCTGGGAGACTGGGCTCAAGACTGGAAAATGATGTATAATTTAGATAAGTGCAGTGTTATGCATGTGGGCAGGGCAAATGCTCAACATTCATACACCCTCCAGGGAAAGGCATTAAAGATGGTGGAGCTAGAAAGAGATCTGGGTATTCTACTGCATATATCTCTGAAGATAGATGAGCAATACTATGCAGCAATAGCTCGAGCAAGTCGGGTATTGGGGTGCACTCATAGGACCATTGAGTACAAGATGAGGGGTACTGTTTTGTTCTTGTACAAGGCCACACTTGGAATCCTGTGTCCAGTTTTGGTCTCCTCACGTGGTGGGCAATATTGAAGCTTTGAGGAGGGTGCAGAGGAGAGCCACTCGACTAATTCCCAATATAAAGTGTTATGTTCAGAATAACTCCACAAGACTGTATTGTAAGCTCAAACTGTTGTGACCTTGGTCTCTTTAATGTGACTCCAGAGTGAGGAAGCAGCCTGGTGAATCGCCTTTTATATCTGCTTGCCCCAGGGTGCACAGGTGACCCTTAGGTCTCCCACAGGTGTGCCCCCTAGTGGCAAGTCTTACATATTGGTGAGGTTTACATACATACATAACATAAAGCATCTTAGTTATCAAGATAGACTAAAAGAGTTGGGACTCGACATTTGAGAGAAGTGTAGACTTAGGGGTGATCTGATTGAGGTTCATAAGAGGATTAAGGGAATTGACGGTGTTACAGCTGACAGTTTATTTGAATTGAATAGGTTAGGGAGGACCAGGGGTTTATAAATTTAAGTTGTATAAGGCTCGATCCGGGTTAGATACCAGGAGGAGGTTCTTTTCCCAGAATCTCTGGAACAAGCTGCTGTCTCGTGCGGAGGATGCTGACTCGCTGAATTCCTTCAAGCGAGAGCTGGAGGTGTTTCTGGCTGGGGTGGAGATTGCCTCTGACAGAAGGTAGATACTGCAGGGACTTCAGGGCCATAGTGATCTCCTGGACTAGTTTCGATCGCCTCGGTGGGGTCGGAGAGGAATTTCCCAGACATTTTCCTCCCAAGTTAGCCTGGTCTTTTAATCTGTTTTTTTCACCTCTCCCTTGGCGATCACATGGTGGGATGGTGTGTATGTGTTGTGATACACAAGGTATGGCCATTGTGTGGGACAGGCTAGATGGACCAGGTGGTCATTACCTGTCCGTCATTGTTCGTATGTTCGGAATCTCTCAGTTCTGGTATCATTCTAGCAAATCTTTTCTGCTCCTTCTCCAGGTCCTCTACGTAGTTGAGATCTAATGTGACTGGGTGGTCTTGAGAGTGTATTAAAAGGGTTTTGCCATGCGAGCTGCAGTGAGATCATTCCGAGCACTAATATAAATTGGATTTGAGTCACCAGGATTATGTTGTACACGCGGGATGATGTACAAAATAAGGCTTAACAGCAAGCTGGGAAGAACATTAACTCTAGAGACTTGATCCTAACGTGGTCTCAGCTGTCTAATGCATCTGCCTCATTCAGTTTTCAGCTTCAGGCACTTGAGCATTACCGAGAAACAGTTCCCAGGAAACCCTTCACGGACAACCTCTGCTGTACTGCCATTTCCAGTCTCTTAGTAATATGAGAAACTCAATGCTATCTAACCAACACAAATGTTCTGTTGTATTCAGGAAGATGTTAATAAACATTCAGAATGTTTGTGTCATTAGCAAATGCAATTCATTATCGATCAGTGCGAGGTGGTGCATTTTGGTAGGAAGAAAAACAAAGACTTGGATTTATATAGCGCCTTTCACAACCACCGGATGGCTCAAAGCGCTTTACAGCCAATGAAGTACTTTTGGAGTGTTGTAATGTAGGAAACGCGGCAGTCAATTTGCGCACAGCAAGCTCCCACACACAGCAATGTGATGATGACCAGATAATCTGTTTTTTTGTTATGTTGGTTGAGGGATAAATATTGGCCAGGACACCAGGGAGAACTCCCGTGCTCTTCTTCGAAATAATACTATGGGATCTTTTATGTTCATCTGAGAGGGCAGACAGAGCCTCGGTTTAACGTCTCATCCGAAAGACGGCACCTCCGACAGTGCAGCACTCCCTCAGCACTGCACTGGGACTTTATGTGCTCAAGTCTCTGGAGTGGGACTTGAACTCACAACCTTCTTACATTAACTAGGTGAGACTTCATCACCTCCACCTGCTCATTACTCTCGATCTAAACTAATTACCACAATTATTTAATTCAAATGTAAAAAAAAATTCATTCCTGGGATGTGGGCATCGCTGACAAGGCCGGCATTTATTGCCCATCCCTAATTGCCCATGAGAAGGTGGTGGTGAGCCGCCTTCTTGAACAGCTGCAGTCCGTATAGTGAAGGTCCTCCCACAGCGCTGTTAGGGAGGGAGTCTCAGGATTTTGACCCAGCAACGATCAAGTCAGGATGGTGTGTGACTTGGAGGGGAACTTGGAGGTGGTGGTGTTCCCATGCGCCTGCTGCCCTCGTCCTTCTAGGTGGTAGAGGTCGTGGGTTTGGGAGGTGCTGTCAAAGAAGCCTTGGCTTCTATTTTACTTGAAATACGTCAAAAACACCAGTAACGTTAACAAGCGCTGGATTATATAACAAAGCTCTAACGATAGAGAACTAATTACTCGGAGCCCTAAGGTCCTACGCAGGCTGTTCACCAGCGATGTCGCTGGAAGAGATACAGCACATGGCCGGACCCTGTAGAAAATTTAAAGGGTCTGCGCAGGGGAAAGAAATGACAGGGAACATTGCTGATAATGCCTACATTAGCTTTGGAAATGATACTTTCTCATTGAACACAACCGGACTGCAAAGCAGGATCTATTGGCCAATTTCCTCAGTTGTTAATTCACAAATGCCTGCGTGCAGACCCAAGCTCATTACGAGACACTTTCTGGAGCGATGATTTAGAGGTGTGTTGGAAAAAAAAAAGAGGAACTTTAGCAGCGGCTTGAAATGTTGGCTTAGTTTCCCTCAGGACTGTCTTGGGAGCTATGATCTGAAGGCTGGATTTTTAAACACGCTATTTAAAAGCGCTATTATAGCTCACTCAGTAAATTTACTGAGGTGTACGAAAGCAACCCCCTCCAACCTGACCCCACCACACAGCACTGTCACCCAGTCATCAAGATCCATGGCACAGCCCTGGACACCGTGGACCATTTCCCATATCTCGGGAGCCTCCTATCAAAAAGAGCAGGCATCGACGACAAGATCCAACACCGCCTCCAGTGCGCCAGTGCAGCCTTCAGCCGCCTGAGGAAAAGAGTGTTTGAAGACCAGGCCCTCAAAACTGCCACCAAGCTCATGGTCTACAGGGCTGTAGTAATACCCGCCCTCCTGTATGGCTCAGCGACATGGACCATGTACAGTAGACACCTCAAGTTGCTGGAGAAATATCACCAACGTTGTCTCTGCAAGATCCGACAAATCCCCTGGGAGGACAGACGCACAAACATCAGCGACCTCATTCAGACTAACATCCCCAGCATTGAAGCACTGACCACACTTGATCAGCTCCGCTGGGCAGGCCACATTGTCCGCATGCCAGACACAAGACTCCAAAAGCAAATGCTCTACTCGGAACTCCCTCACTGTAAATGAGCCAAAGGTGGGCAGCGGAAACGTTACAAGGACACCCTCAAAGCCGCCCTGATAAAGTGCAACATCCCCACCGACACCTGGGAGTCCCTGAGGTGGCCCAAAGACCGCCCTAAGTGGAGGAAGTGCATCTGAGAGGACGCTGAGCACCTTGAGTCTCATCGCCGGGAGCATGCAGAAACCAAGCGCAGGCAGCAGAAGGAGCGTGCGGCAAACCAGTCCCACCTTCCCTTTCCCTCAACGACTATCTGTCCCACGTGTGACAGAGTCTGTGGCTCTTGTATTGGACTGTTCAGCCACCAAAGAACTCACTTCAGGAGTGGAAGCAAGTCTTCCTCGATCCCGAGGGACTGCCTATGATGATGATGATGATAGTTCACTCTAATTGAGGAGGGGGGTGTGGAGGGGAAGGGACAAGTTTGCTGCTAAATAAATTCTCTTCAAACTTGTGGGGGGCAAATCTTGGAGTAATCCTGCCCCCAAATAAACAACAACTTGCATTTATATAGCACCTTCAACATAGTAAAATGTCCCAAGGTGCTTCACAGGAGCGATTATCAAATAAAATGTGACACCGAGCCACCTGAGGTGGTATCAGGGCAGGTGACCAAAAGCTTGGTCAAAGAGGGAGGTTTTAAGGAGTGTCTTGAAGGAAGAGAGAGAGGGCTAGGGAGGGATTGGTAGAGTTTAGGGCCTTGGCAGCTGAAGGCACGGCCGCCAACGCTGGAGCGTAGGAAGGCGGAGACGGGCGAGAAGCTACAATTGGAGGAGCGCAGAGATCTCGGAGGGATGTAGGGCTGGAGGTGATCACAGAGGTACGGGCGTGAAACTCGCAGAGGTGTTGCGCTGAACGCCCGTTGGTAGCAGGGTGAGGGGCCGAACCACCGTCAAGCCTCATTAATGCTGAGTGGGTCGCGGGAGGGCAGGCAACCCACAGGCTGTCACATTGAGGTCTGGGATGAGGGGGAGAGGCTATCCTGGTGGGGGGCTCGGGGTGGGGGGGGGGGGGTCCGATGCGGCCAGAGATTCTTTTGCAGTGTGGGGAGGGGGAAAATGTCCTGAATCTAATGGGAATTTTTTTTTTTTTTTTAAAAGAAAGAGTTAGGGCTAGAATTTGGCCGGCTTTGTGACCGTGTTTTTGCCGCGATTTGACCCTCCGCGGTGAAAACCGGGTCGGCGGGATACTCGGGGTTTCCTTTTTGCGGCGGCGATTCCACGTACCACCGGGGAGAGGAGCGCCGATGTGCAACAGCGGAAATAGCGTTTGTGACAGATTTTTGGCTCTCTCGGGGCCCGTGCGCCACACCCAGAATACCGACAGGGTCAAACCTGCAGTGCAGTCCTGCCAGCAGCGGTCAGTAAGAAGACCCGCAAAAAATGGTAAGTTAAAGTTTTTATTTTTTAATTCTTTTTCAGCGATTTAGTGGGCAAGGGTTTTGTGAATGGTTTTTTTTGTTCTTTGCAATTTTTTTGTTGTTATTTTTCCTCCCTCCCAAGGCCTCTCTCGCAACGCTATCGGCCCCAGACTAAAGTTGCCGAAATTCGCCGTTTGCGCCGTGAATCCTCTTGCAATGCCGGTTTTTACTGCTGCGCAAATTAAAGGCTGAAAAGCTGGCCGACACATGGTAGCGAAGCGAAAACGCTAACTTTTCCGTCAAACTACCGTTTTCACTGAAAACTGATATTCTAGGCTAATGATTTCTCCAGCGTCTGTCAAGACCACCGGACGTCTCAAAGCGCTTTACAGCCAATGAAGTACTTTTGGAGTGTAGTCACTGTTGTAATGTGGGAAACGTGGCAACCAACTTGCGCACAGCAAGCTCCCACAAACAGCAATGTGATAATGACCCAGATCATCCGTTTTTGTTATGTTGATTGAGGGATAAATATCAGCCCCAGGACACCGGGGATAATTCCCCCTGCTCTTCTTCGAGATAGTGCCTTGGGATCTTTTACGTCCAACTGAGAGAGCCTCGGTTTAACGTCTCATCCAAAAGACGGCACCTCCGACAGTGCAGCACTCTCAGCACTGCACTGGGAGTGTCAGCCTAGATTATGTGCTCAAGTCTCTGGAGTGGGACTTGAACCCACAACCTTCTGACTCAGAGGCGAGTGTGCAATGTGATAATGACCAGATCAACTTTTTTTTATCACATTATCACATTGCTGTTTGTGGGAGCTTGCTGTGCGCAAATTGGCTGCCGCGTTTCCCACATTACAACAGTGACTGCACTTCAAAAAAAAAGTACTTCATTGGCTGTAAAGCGCTTTGGGACATCCTGAGGTGCGAAAGGCACTATAGAAATGCAAGTCTTTCTTTCTTCTTTCTATTTGTTAGACTGTAAGTACAGCATGAGTGATGTATTCATTTTAAGCTCCCAAATGCACCAGTTCAGTCTGTAAAAAAAATCTCCGGTGGAAGATGATATAATTTTTTAAAAAATGCCAAAGTACATATAATAAAAATAGCGGAAGCAAAATTAAATTTGTGATAATATTAATGCTCTGGAACTGTTTGAATATTGAAGAAAAAGATCTGAATAACAGACCATTTTAGGGCAATCATATCTCTGAGAAATAAAAGATGAACTAGGGAACTGAAAGTTCGCAAACAGATTAATAATGTAACACGGCATAGAGATGATAAACAACGGATTTATATTAAGTTGCATTAATCAATTTACAATCCTATCATGCCTGTCTGAGCACATCATTGATAGCGTTTGAGCCTTGCTGCACATTGCTAATTCCTTGTCCGCCTTGACTGTGTTAGCTGTACCTCAGTGGGTAGCACTCTCGCCTCTGAGTCAGAAGGTTGTGGGTTCAAGTCCCACTCCAGGAACGTAAACACATAAGTCTAGGCTGACACTCCAGTGCAGTGCTGAGGGAGTGCCGCACTGTCGGAGCGGCAGTACTGAGGGAGTCATCATCACGATCCTACAAATCCCCTGGGAGGACAGACGTACCAACATTAGCGTCCTCGACCAGGCCAACATCCCCAGCACTGAAGCACTGACCACACTCGACCAGCTTCGCTGGGCAGGCCACATTGTTCGCATGCCAGTCACAAGACTCCCAAAGCAAGCGCTCTACTTGGAGTTCCTTCACGGCAATCGAGCCACAGGTGGGCAGAGGAAACGTTTCAAGGACACCCGCAAAGCCTCCCTGATAAAGTGCAACATCCCCACCGACACCTGGGCGTCCCTGGCCAAAGACCGCCCTAAGTGGAGGAAGTGCATCCGGGAGGGCGCTGAGCACCTCGAGTCTTATGGCCGAGAGTGTGCAGAAAACAAGTGCAGGCAGCGGAAGGAGCATGCGGCAAACCTGTCCCACCCTCCCTTTCCCTCAACGGCTGACTGTCCCATCTGTGACAGGGACTGTGGTTCTCGTATTGGACTGTTCAGCCACCAAAGGACTCATTTTAAGAGTGGAAGCAAGTCTTCCTCAATTCCAAGTGACTGCCTATGATGATGATGATGATCATAGGCAGTCTCTCAGAATCGAGGAAGACTTGCTTCCACTCTTAAAATGAGTTCTTAGGTGGCTGAACAGTCCAATATGAGAACCACATTTTCTGTCACAGGTGGGACAGATAGTCGTTGAGGGAGGGACAGTACTGAGGGAGCGCTGCACTGTCGGAGGGGCAGTACTGAGGGAGTGCTGCACTGTCGGAAGTGCAGTAATGAGGGAGTGCTTCACTGTCGGAGGGGCAGTACTGAGGGAGTACTGCACTGTCAGAGGGACAGTACTGAGGGAGCGCCGCACTGTCAGAGGGGCAGTGCTGAAGGAGTACTGCACTGTCAGAGGTGTCGTCTTTCGGATGAGATGTTAAACCGAGGCCCCGTCTGCTCTCTCAGGTGGACGTAAAAGATCCCATGGAACTATTTCGAAGGAGAGCAGGGGAGTTATCCCTGGTGTCCTTGCCAATATTTATCCCTCAATCAACATAAAACAGATTATCTGGCCATTATCGCATTGCTGTTTGTGGGAGCTTGCTGTGCGCAAGTTGTTTTCCGTGTTTCCCACATTACAACAATAATTACACTTCAAAAGTACTTCATTGGCTGTAAAGCGCTTTGAAACATCCGGTGGTTGTGAAAGACACTATATAAATGCAAGTCTTTCTTTCTCAGTGGGTAGCTCAGCGCCCTCATCCCTGAGGCAGAAGGTTGTGGGTTCAAGCCCCACTCCGCAGACTTGAGCCCAAATCCAGGCAGACGCTCCAAGTGCAGTAACTGAGGGAGCGCTGCACTGTCCGAGATTTGGATCAGGCGTTAAACCGAGGCCCCGTCTGCTCTTTCAGGTGTATGTGAAAGACCCCAAGGCACTATTTCGAAGAAGAGCAGGGGAGATATCCCCGGTGTCCTGCCCAATATTTATCCCTCAACCAACATCCACAGCGAATGAGCTGGTCATTATCACATTGCTATTTGTGGAAGCTTGCTGTGCGCAATTTAGCTGCTGTTACAATAGTGAATGCAATTCTAAAGTGCTTCATTGGGTGTAAAGTACTTTAAGATGTCCTGAGGGTCATGAAAGATGCATGCCCGACACGAGACTCCCAAAGCAAGCGCTCTACTTGGAACTCCTTCACGGCAAGCGAGCCCCAGGTGGGCAGAGGAAACGTAACAAGGACACCCTCAAAGCCTCCCTGATAAAGTGCAACATCCCCACTGACACCTGGAAGTCCCTGGCCAAAGACCGCCCTAAGTGGAGGAAGCGCATCTGGGAGGGCGCTGAGCACCTCGAGTCTCGTCGCCGAGTGCATGCAGAAACCAAGCGCAGGCAGCGGAAGGAGCGTGCGGCAAACCAGTCAAAATTTATCCCTCAATCAACATCACTAAAAACCCTTTCCCTCAACCACTGTCCCACTTGTGACAGAGACTGTAATTCCCGTATTGGACTGTTCAGTCACCTGAGAACTCACTTTTAGAGTGGAAGCAAGCCTTCCTCAATGACGCTTCCAGTGCAGTACTGAGGAAGCGCTGCATTGTCGGAGGTGCCGTCTTTGGGATGAGACGTTAAACTGAGGTCCCATCTGTCCTCTCAGGTGGATGTAAAAGATCCCATGGCACTATTTCGAAGAAGAGCAGGGGAGTTATCCTCGGTTATCCTGGGCCAATATTTATCCCTCAATCAACATCACTAAAACACAGGTGATCACAAAAATCTAGGCTGATGCTCCTAGTGGCACCGGGGGAGCGCTGCAATGTCTTTCAGATGAGACGTTAAACCGAGGCCCCGTCTGCTCTCTCAGGCGTACATAAAAGATCCCATGACACTATTTCGAAGAAGAGCAGGGGAGTTCTCCCCGGTGTCCTGGGTCAAAATTTATCCCTCAATCAACATCACGAAAAAACAGATTATCCGGTCATTATCACATTGCTGTTAGTGGGAGCTTGCTGTGCGCAAATTGGCTGTTGTTTTTACCCACATTACAACAGTGACTACACTTCAAAAGTACTCATTGGCTGTAAAGATTTTTGAGACGTCCTGAGGGCCGTGAAAGGCGCTATATAAATACAAGTTCTTTATTTTTTTCCGTTCTTATTACTTTGCAGTGGTTGCAGCTCTCAACAGAGCTTCTGCTGTGTTGACCTTTACTGCACGGACCACAGATCAGCCCCCTCCCCACCCTACACCCCCTCCACCCTACCCCCCTCCCCACCCCTCCCTTCCCACCCCTCCCCCCACCCCTATCCCCTCCACCCTACCCCCCTTCCCATCTCTCCCTCCGTACTCCCCCCCCACCTGTCCCCCCTCCCCTCCCCACCACCCCCCCTCCGCTGTCCCCACCCCCCTCCTCCCTCCTCCCCCTCCCCACCCCCTCCCCTTTCTCCCTCCTCCCCCCCTCACCCCACCCTCCCCTCCCCCACTCCCTCCCCCCTCCCCACCTCCCTCCCCCCTCCTCCCCCTCTCCACCCCCTCCCTTCCCCCCTCCCCCCTCCCTTCCCCCCACCCCACTCCCTCATGTAAAAAATCCTCGCTCCCGAGTGAAAGTAAAGAGCTCATTTTTCAACTCTGCAAGTTATTGATTTCTAATCAGTCGAAATATTAAAGGAAATAGTAAATCATCTAACTGCAGGCATTTAAAACAAAGTCAGATGTTTCAAAAGATTGGATAGACGGAGGGTCAGCGGGGTTACTTTACATAGCTGCCATTAATATAATTAAACATCTCTGCTCTGCGGCCCAGCGGATTCAGTTACCATCGTTTCATCTTTCAAAGCTTGTAGCCCTGTGAGGCTCGCACTGATGATTAAACTCTCGGCTCAAAGACAATGCAGGATTCTCATCGGTTTTACAGCTTACTCTGCAAACCGAACAACAACAATAACTCGAATTTATAAAGCGCCTTTAGGTAGATTCAAAATGGGCGGGCGGTAATACACCAGCAGGTCCATCAAGCCAGCCCCCCACATCGTGACGGCTGGAGTGTTGTGATAAGTCACTTTCTACTCTCTTCCCCCGCCCCCCCCCCCCACCCCGCCCCCAGCCATGCAATCTCCTGGGAGAGGCAAAAATAAACAAGGGAAAAAATGCTCTGTGAAAATTTCTCTCTGACCCACCTCGGGCGATTGAAACTAATCCGGACAAAATGTTGTCAATAAATTCCCAGCCCCAGCCAGGAACCAGTTCAGCTCCCTCCTGGAGATGAAATTTCTCCAATTGAATATTGGGAGGACCGAAGCCATTGTTTTCAGTCCCCGCCATGAACTCCGTTCCCTAGCCACTGACTCCATCCCTCTCTCCAACTCCTGTCTGAGGCTGAGCCAGACTGTTCGCAACCTTGGTGTCATATTTGACCCTTAAATGAGCTTTCGACCACATATCTGCAGCGTAACGAAAACCGCCTATTTCCACCTCCGTAACATCGCCCGTCTCCGCCCTTGCCTCAGCTCATCCGCTGCTGAAACCCTCATCCATGCCTTTGTTACCGCTGGACTTGACTATTCTAACGCACTCCTGGCTGGCCTCCCACTTTCTACGCTACGTAAACTTGAGGTCATTCAAAACTCAGCTGTACATGTCCTAACTCGCACCAAGTCCCGCTCACCCATCACCCCAGTGCTCGCTGACCTACATTGGCTTCCGGTTTAGCAATGCCTTGATTTCAAAATTCTCATTTTTGTTTTCAAATCCCTCCATGACCTCGTCCCTCCCTATCTCTGTAAACTCCTCCAGCCCCACAACCCCCCGAGATGTCTGCGCTCCTCTAATTCTGGCCTCTTGCGTAGCCCTGATTATAATCGCTCAACCATTGGTGGCCGTGCCTTCTGTTGCCTGGGCCCCAAGCTCTGGAACTCCCTCCCTAAACCTCTCCGCCTCTCTACCTCTCTTTCCTCCTTCAAGACGCTCCTTAAAACCTAGCTCTTTGACCAAGCTTTTGGTCATCTGCCCTAATTTCTCCTTTTGCGGCTCAGCGTCAAATATTTTGTCTTATAACACTCCTGTGAAGCACATTGGGACGTTTTATTATGTTAAAGGTGCTATATAAATACAAGTTGTTGTAGTTGTTGTTGTACAGGGAGTCAGAACCGAGCTACATAAGGAGACATTAGCATAGGTGACCAAAAGCATGGTCAAAGAGGTAGGTTTTAAGGAGAATCTTAGAATCTTAGGGCATAATCTTAGCAGAAGGGGCCGCCCATTTAAAACTGAGATGAGGAGGAATTTTTTCTCTCAGAGGGTTGTAAATCTGTGGAAACCGCTGCCCCAGAGAGCTGTGGAAGCTGGGTCATTGAATAAATTTAAGACAGAGATAGACAGTTTCTTAACCGATAAGGGATTAAGGGGAGCGGGCGGGGAAGTGGACCCGAGTCCATGATCGGATCAGCCAGGATTGTATTAAATGGCGGAGCAGGCTCGAGGGGCCATATGGCCTACTCCTGCTCCTATTTCTTATGAAAGGTGGAGAGATGGCGAGAATTAGGGAGGGAATTCCAGAGTTTAGGATCTCGGCTGCTGAAGGCACGGCAGCCAATGGTGGAGTGATGAAAATTGGGGATGTGCAAGCGAACAGAATTAGTGGAATGCAGAGATCTCGGAGGGTTTTAGGGCTGGAGGAGGTTACAGAGATAGAGGGGATTGAGGCCATGGAGGGATTTGAATAATGATGTGTTCCAATATAGACCAATGAGCCAATTTGTACCCACATCTCTCATTTTTTGAAATTCATCAATGGGAATAATTTCTCCAGCTTCAACAATTCAAAGGGTTTTTGTTGCTGCACCCCATCCTTCAACATGAAGGGATTTTATGTTATTTGAAAACATTGCGTCTACATCACCGACAGGTTCATGAGATTTATTTCATAACCAAGATTTAGAAGGTGTCAGCCGTGGCTCAGTGGGTCACATCTGGCTTCTGAGTCAGAAGGTTGTGGATTCAAGTCCCACTTCAAAGACTTGAGCACAAAATCTAGACTGACCCTCCCAGTGGAGTACTGAGGGAGTGCTGCACTGTCGGAGGTGCCATCTTCCAGAGGCCCCGTCTGCTCCCTCAGGTGGTTGCAAAAGATCCCAGGGCATCCCCTCCACCCTACCCTATTTTGAAGAAGAGCAGGGGAGTTATCCCCGGTGTCCTGGCCAATATTTATCCCTCAACCAACATCCCTAAAAACAGATGATCTAGGTCATTATCTGTGGAATTCTCTATCACAGAAAGTTGTTGAGGCCAATTCACTAAATATATTCAAAAAGGAGTTAGATGTAGTCCTTACTACTAGGGGGATCAAGGGGTATGGCGAGAAAGCAGGAATGGGGTACTGAAGTTGCATGTTCAGCCATGAACTCATTGAATGGCGGTGCAGGTTCAAAGGGCCGAATGGCCTACTCCTGCACCTATTTTCTATGTTTCTATGTTTTATTAGAAACATAGAAACATAGAAAATAGGTGCAGGAGAAGGCCATTCGGCCCTTATCACATTGCTGTTTGTGGGAGCTTGCTGTGCGTAGATTGGCTGCCGCGTTTCCCACATTACAACAGTGACTACACTCCAAAAGTAACTGATTGGCTGTAAAGCTCTTTGGGACATCTGGTAATCATGAAAGGCGCTATATAAATGCAGCGCTCTCTCAGCACTGCACTGGAGTGTTAGCCGACCCACTGAGCCACAGCTGATACTGAGTCTGAACACTGCCCATTCCTTGGCTACAATGAATTTCTAGCCTAGACAGTTCTGATGTGGCTCTGACTGGTAATAAGTAAAACGTAAAATAGTAAAAAGTAAATAAGTAAGAAGGTTTATATAATTATAAGCTGTAGTGGAGCTTGAAATGGCTGGGGGAAGGTGGAGAGTAAGAATTATTTTACTATATATACATATATATATATATATATATATATAAAAATCAGAGACAATGGGAAGAGACAGAGAATTATCTGCAAACCATGGGGGTATTAAATGACTCTTTAAAATCATGAATGGTTTAGAAAGAGTAAATAAGGAGAAATGGTTTCCACTGGCAGAAGGGAATTCAGAAGAAACATCTTTACCCAGAGAGCGGTGAGAATGTGGAACTCGCTACCACAGGGAGTGGTTGAAGCGAACAGTATCAATGCATTTCAGGGGAGGCTGGACAAACATATGAGGGAGAAGGGAATAGAGGGTTATGCTGATAGATTTAGATGAGGAAAGACGGGAGGAGGCTCGAGTGGTGCATAAATGCTGGCATGGACTGGTTGGGCCGAATGGCCTGTTTCTGTGCCGTATATCCGATGTAAACCAGAAGACACAGATTGAACATGATTGGCCAAAGAACCAGAGGACATTTGTTTTACGCAACAAGTTGTTGTGATCTGGAACGCGCTGCCTAAAAGGGCAGTGGGAGCACATTCAATAGTAACTTTCAAAAGGGAATTGGATAAATACTTGAAGGGAAAAATTTACAGAGCTATGGGGAAAGAGCAGGGGATGGGGGGGAGGGAGTGGGACTAATTGGATCGCTCTTTCACAGAGCCGACACAGGCACGATGGGCCGAATGGCCTCCGTCAGTGCTGCATCATTCTATAATTCTGTGATATAGGAACTAGCTTAAAATTTTATTGGGATGATTGAACCTGAAGCAACTTAAGTCGGTTCACGGACTCCCAGGCCGCTGGAATTTCTGCGGTCTGGAGAAGTCTGTGTTCCATGTTTATGTTGTATGTGTGAGGTTGCAGCCCCTCTTCCAATATTTGAAGGGGCTGCTCCTCAAATTCTGGTCGCACTTCAGTCCTACACCCCTGATCTTTGGGCACCCTGTGCGGAGGGGAGCGGGTAGGTCCGAGGGCCTCCTCGTAGGGCTGCTCCCGGGCACGGCCAAGGGGGGCCATCAGCCGGTCCAGGCAGCGGGCGGTCGAGGGGGTCGTTCAGCCCGACTGCCTGCCTCTCTTCCGCGGTTACATCCGAGCCAGGGTATCCCTGGAGCTGGAGCACGCGGTGTCCACCGGTACGCTCGCGGCCTTCCGCGAGAGGTGAGCGCTGGAGGGACTGGAGTGCATCATCACCCCCGGCAACCAAATTCTAATTTGATTTGATAAAGTTCCCATGTGAATTTGGATTATGTGTTCTAGTGCCTTTTAAAAAAAAAAGGGGGTATTTGATTTAAACGTTCTTACAAAAATAATTGTAGCAACTGAGTTATTTCTCCACAGCTGAAGGCACGAATGGACAATTCTTACATATTTACGTAGCATATAAAAGAATGACAGAAATCTTTGCAGAGAGATTTGATTGTTTGCAACCAAAAATCATGTGTCAGCATTGTATCTGAGTAGCCAAACAATCAGGCAGTCCCCTTCGTATCAGGTTATGTAAAGGGGACACAGAGGGAAAGGTGTCCTTGTGAGTTAGTGCATATCCAACATCTGCTCCACAAATTGAGGTGACAATCTCGGACAAAAGCCCGAAGTAAAAAGGCCGTAAAGAAACTGTGGCTCTGGATCGACTAGGGCAGGGTACTTGCTTGTTCTACTAATTTATGCTGAGCTTAAAGCACAGAATGTTGTGTCCTCACGACATCAGTGAAGAAATAATATATCTGATTGTGCCGATGTGCCCATCCTTCTTGATAATTACAAATGATAGAGGTGCAAGGATTTAATGAGTGTATTTGAATAATTGCAAGCTGTAATTAATTATCGCTGCAGTGTTGGGTTGAATGAGACAGGGACATAATATAAAAATGACATTTTAATTTGGCTCCATTCCCATGCTGTATTTTCAAGAATCATTACTGAAGTATGAATTGAACTGTTCGCTTAATGTATATCTGATGATTGCAATTTATTCCATCTATTTATTCGTAGCAGTGAAGGATCCAGATGTTTCATATTGGAGGTCGCTCTATACTTCTTAATTTTCAAATCATGCTCAAAGCATATTAACAACTGCTGCAATTTAGATCAGGTAATTTGTCCCCATTGTCATTTGCATAAAGCTAATGTACGATATTATATGAGTAAATGAAGTGTGCAGGTAGATGAAATAATACATGTCTTTCTCTTACGGGATTGTCAACGCGTGTGATTTCACAGCGAAGCCCTTCTGGCAAAAATTGCCCGTTTGAAGTAATCACGAATGGCTTTATATTAAAAAAAACTGGAACAAACATGAACCCCTCCCTCCCCCTCCCTCCTCACCATCCCAAGATACAGCAGGCTATGGAGTTCCCTAAAGAGCTGCTGTTTGGATGGAGCAACTATGGGCTGGGTTTTCCAGGTGCTTTGAGCTCCTGGGTTTCGCCCCCCCGAGAGCGGCGTGAAGTGGGGCAGGCGAGGTCTCCTGCGTCCGGTCGCAAGCTCCGGGTCGGGTTTTTGCCGCGGCACTGAGCAGCACCGCCGGGTGTGCAACGCCTCTGGCTGCGAACACCGTCCGAGTTTTGACTGGAACCCGACCTGCACGCCTGGAATCGCGCCCCACAATAACGGTCCAGCCATGTCGGCGGCAGTGAGGACGGTAAAAGTGCTGTACCGCTAAGTGCGAATGTTTGTTCTGTTAATTTTGTTTAGCAATCTGTCTTGTGGTAGCGTGGGCAATGTTGTGGGAATGTATTTGTGTTTTTTTTTAAGGTTCCCTCCCCCTCCCACCGCCAAAGGCCTCTCTCGAAGCGCTCATGGCCCCCGCACTTTAGTTCGCGAGTTTCCCATTTTTGCGCCCCGAAAGTTGTACAACTCCTCCCTCCGCGTTGTGCTTCCTGACGCAGGGCCCAGATGGCGAAAATATCTTACTGAGGCGCAACTTATTCCCGGCCGTTAACTTTCCCTCCCTGCCTCCGCTTTCACCTCAAACAGAAAAGCCTAAAATCCAGCCCTGTGAGCTCGATCCTTGCTGAGCTGAGCCCATGGTGCTGATAGACATTGGAAGGCAAAATCAGCGTGCAAGAATGATATACGATTGTGAGGGGGTTTTAGAGTAGATAGGGCCAGACTGTTTCCACTACCAGGAGGGTCGATAACCAGAAGACACATTACCATCTCAATTTGGCCCATCATCCCTTTTGTCTCTCTAATCTCTCCTGCCTTCCACCCTATCCCAGACCTTCCCTTTTGTTCTTTCCTCCCCTCCCCCTTTCAGCGCTGGTTAAGAATCCGTTCTTTTCCAACATTCGCCAGTTCTGACGAAGGGTCACCGTCATGAAACGTTAACTCTGTTTCTCTCTCCACAGATGCTGCCCGACCCGCTGAGATTTCCATCCAGCATCTTCTGTTTTTATATGCTTGGCAGAGGAGACTGGGGACGGGGAGATGAGGAAGGCATTATTTTAGACGCAGCGAGTTGTTGTGATCTGGAACGCGCTGCCTGAAAGGACGGTGGGAGCAGATTCAAGAGCCACTTCCAAAACGGGAATTGGATAAATACTTGTAAAGGAAACATTTGTAGGGCTGTGGGGGAAGAGCAGAGATGAGCGGGGCTAATCAGATTGCTCTTTCGAAGAGCCGGAACAGGCACGATGGGCCGAATGGCCTCCTTCTGTACTGTACAGTTCTATGACTGAAGAGCCAAAAAGATTTGGTATATTAATATTTCTAAAACGCCAAGCGCAATTCAGCGAGAGAAAATAATCCGCCACCCAATAGCTTGACAATCCTGTAGATGTTATAGTGAAGAAGCCAACAGCTTCATTGCACAGGGCAGCTGCTCTGTCCCTCCCCCCAAATGCAGCCCAAGGCTACGACTCGAGATGCTATTCCTGAATGTTCTTGCGGAGAGACACTGACTAACCAATCAGGCCTCAGTTTATTTTCTCCCCCCGCAACCTGCCTGAGCTCACGTGCATGGGGGTGTCAGCTGCAACTTTGTTTGTGACTCCACGAGAGTAAAACCCAGGAGCACTGACCTTCGCAAAGCCCTCAGCCTGATGTTCCTTACATGCCCGCTCCCTTATTGATTGGGCACGACGTGGCCTCTGAGTCGATGTTGTAGCAAAGCACGTTTGACGTTTGGATGAACACCAAGGGTCACTGGCATGTCACCAGCCACATGCACCGACGACCTGATTATGGGAAAATATATTTCAATAGAAGTTACTTTCTGCATCCCTACACTTTTTGTTTCCAGCATTGAGTCAATTTCTCCTCTCCCTCGCCAAGCCGTCGACTTCCACCTCCGGAATATCGCCCGTCTCTGCCCCTCCCTCATCCCATCCGCTCCTGAAACCCTCATCCGTGCCCTTGTTACCTCCAGACTCGACTATTCCAACTCTATCCTAGCCGGCCTCCCTGTCTCCCACCCTCCGTAGACGGCAGCTCATCCATGTCCTAACTCTTAACTCGGCTACCCGCGTCCTAACTCGCATCGAGTCCCGCTCACCCATTACCCTCTGTGCTCGCTGCCCCGTATCCTAACTCGCACCAAATCCCGCTCATCCATCACCCCCTGTGCTCACTGCCTGTGTCCTAACTCACACCGAGTCCCGCTCACCCATCACCCACTGTGCTCACTGCCTGTGTCCGAACTCGCACCGAGTCCCGCTCACCCATCACCCCCTGTGCTCGCTGCCCCATGCCCTAACTCGCACCGAGTCCCGCTCACCCATCACCCCCTGTGCTCGCTGCCCCGTGTCCTAACTCGCACCGAGTCCCGCTCACCCATCACCCCCTGTGCTCGCTGCCCCATGCCCTAACTCGCACCGAGTCCCGCTCACCCATCACCCCCTGTGCTCGCTGCCCCGTGTCCTAACTCGCACCGAGTCCCGCTCACCCATCACCCCCTGTGCTCGCTGCCCCGTGTCCTAACTCGCACCGAGTCCCACTCACCCATCACCCCCTGTGCTCGCTGACTTACATTGTATGGCAACGCCTCAATTTTAAAAGGCTCATCCTTGTTTTCAAATCCCTTCATGGCCCTCGCCCCCCTCCCTATCTCTGTAAACCATCAGCCCTGTGCTTGCCGACCTCCGCTGGCTCCTGGTCCTTGTGTTCAAATCCCCATCTCGGCCTCGCCCCCCCCTCCCTATCGCTGTGACCTCCTCCCGCCCCACAATCCTCCGAGATCTCTGCACTGCTCCAATTCTGGGCTCTTGTACATCCCCCACTTCCTTTGCCCCAACACTGGCGGCGGTGCTTTCGGCTGCCTGGACCCTGAACTCTGGAATTCCCCTCCTAATCCTTTCCGTCTCTCTATCTCGTGCTCTTCCTTTAAGATGCTCCTCAAAACCTACCCTTATGATCAAACCTTTAGTCGCCTGTCCTAATATGTGGCTAAGTGTCTAGGTTTGTTTGATAACACTCCTGTGATATGCTTTGGGATGCTAAAGGAGCTTTATAAATGCAAGTTGTTCTTGATGTTAAGAAATAGGAGTAGGCCATTCGGCCCCTCGAACCTGCTCCGCCATTCAATAAGTCCACGGCTGATCTTCGACCTCAACTCTACCTTCCCGCCCTATCCCCATATCCCTCGATTCCCCTAGTGCCCAAAAATCTATCGATCTCAGCCTTGAATATACTCAACGACTCAGCATCCACAGCCCTCTGGGGTAGAGAATTCCAAAGATTCACCACCCTCCGAGTGAAGAAATTTCAGTCTTAAATGGGCGACCCCTTATCCTGAGACTGTGACCCCTGGTTCTAGGCTTTCCAGCCCAGGGGAAGCGGCCTCTTTTGCAAGGGAGTTATCCCCGTTGTCCTGGGTAATAGTTATCCTTCAATCAACACTTAAAACAGATTGCCTGGTCAATTATCGCATGGCTGTTTGTGCGACATTGCTGCGTGTAAATTGGCTGCTGTGTTTCCTACATTACAAAAGTGACTACACTTCGAAAGTACTTCATTGGCTGTAAAGTGCCCAATTCCCAGCCTGCCATATTTTCCATCCGCAATAAATGGTAAATTAAACGACCCACACTAAGCTCCGTGCCCGATTAGTGCTCGAGGCATATTGTCCTGGAATTCCCGGCCTCCCCGGGTCGGTACAATGTTTCTACGGACCTGGGAAGACATCGGAAAAGCCGGTTTTCAGCGCACAACGCGCATGGGCTGAAAAACGGCTTTTCTGATCTGTCAAGCTGGAGCTCGACAGATCCTCCATATCTCAGGAGCGAGGACATTTGCAAGGGCAAGGCTGCAGGATTTACCCGTATCTTGCCCAGCAAATGTCCTCAAAACTCTTGCGCCTGAAAAAGCAGGTGCATAGGCAACTTTTACAGGAGTAAGTGTTTAAAAACATACACAAATATAATAAAATTAAATTAAATAAACACATTTTATTGTTAAAAACTCTGCCCACTAAGGTAAGTTTATTTTTAACCCGAATTACAAAACTTTAAAAAAAATCGGAAAAATTTTGTTTTTTTCTAAGGCATTTTATTAACTTTAATTTCAATTACTTTTAATTATGTGAAGTCTGGTTTTTATTTTTTATTAATGTGTTTTATTCCCCTGGAGGGAAACTGGAGGGGTTAATAGCAATGAGAACTGGTAGATACGGAGTTATTGCTATTAATGGGAAAGCTGTGGAATACTGTACCTGATTGGCTGAGCAGTCACACGTGACTGCACCTTCTCCGGGGGAACCTGGAGGATGGCAGTGCGCTCCGCAGCACGGGAAGAGAAGGCCCCCCCCCCCCACCGGAATCCCACGCTCCTCCCGGACCACCAGGTACTTTCGTAGAAATGTTTCAGGCCGGAGGAAATTGCCCGCGGGAAGCCTCCGACTGCAATTTGCGGGCCAATAAGCTACGAGCCTGAAGTGTCACTTCACAACATCTACCCCGGCATCTGATTCTACTGTTGGATAGAGTTAACCGTACACTATAGGGTCCAGATCTTGCTGGATCAAGGCATCTTGCTGCCTGCCCCATTGGTTAGACGTTCTCCCACACGCTGCAGCTCAGAATCCTTTTGGGCCGTGACTTGCTGGCAGTGCGAGCGGGTAACGGGGCATCTAGGACCCCGGGGAGCGACGGGACCCAAGGTCTGTCTCCTCAACCAGTGAGATTTAAGGATTGAGAAAGAATCAGAGGAACGACGGAGAAGGGAATCGGGTGGATTAGAGTCAAATCAGGAACAGAAAGAGAAATAAAGAGAGGGGAAGAAAGATTGGATTAAGAGAAAGAAAAAGAAGAGACAGGAAGGAAAAGTGAGAAAAATCCCCAAGAAGAATTTACTACCTGCAGGAATGAGACTGAACCGTTTAAATTGTTCCCTTCCTGGGTCGGAGCGGTTAATTGAAAGAAAGAAATACAGACGTGGATTTCATGATCACCGGATGTCCCAAAGTGTTTTACAGCCAATAAAGTACTTTTTGAAGTATGTTCTAGTGTTGGAAATGTCATCGCATTAATAGTTATCACGTTGTTAAAAAGGTGCTTATGCTGTTAATTACCAGCCCTAACTTTCTGTGGCGAATTTAATGGGCAATTTACGCGTTAATCCAGCAAGTTCTTAAAAATATTGGGGAGGATGTGGGCGAGATGGTGTTTGTGCAAAGTAAACGGGGGAGCAGCTTAAATCGAGCGGCACATTCTGGAGATTCACGGCATCTGTCTTCATCCCCTGAATGCGCTGACTGATGGGCACAATAATAAGAGCATGTGTCATCAATACACCGCTACTGCTCCAGCAAGATTTGGCCCAATGTCTTTTTCTGGACGCACCTGTTACCGCAAGGTGCTATGGGCAATTATTGGGTTCTGGACAGAGTAGATCGAGAGAAACTGTTCCCATTGGCAGAAGGGTCGAGAACCAGAGGACACAGATTTAAGGCGATTGGCAGAAGAACCAAAGGCGACATGAAGGAAAACTTTATTACGCAGCGAGTGGTTAGGATCTGGCCTGAGAGGTTGGTGGAGGCAGACTCAATTTGCGGCTTTCAAAAGGGAGTTGGATAAGTACCTGAAGGAAAAAAATTGCAGGGCTACGGGGAAAGGGCGGGGGAGTGGGACTGGCTGAGGTGCTCTTGCAGAGAGCCGGCACAGGCTCGACGGTCCGAATGGTCTCCTCCTGTGCTGTAACCATTCTGTGATTTGCAACAGACAGACGAGTGCTCTAAGGTCCGATTAAGGGAATTAATCTTATGCTCTTTTGTGGTAGAATATGATGCATAAAAAGCTGGAGAAAATCCCAGTGCCAAAACCTGTGCCTGTGACAGCATGGTTTGGAGTCATGCGGGTTAACAATGTGAATGTCAGATCACATGGTAATGCAGGAGGCTTTATATTGCCTGCAGCCGAAAATATTACCAACGCTTCAATTGTCTGATCTGAGCACAGACAGAAAAGCAACTGCTAATGTTGAGCTGCATCCTGCCCACCAAACGTTTCCATCCAATTTTGCGCTGTTAGAAATGGTCCTGTTCCTACAAAGCAAAGCTTGTGGCTGAAACCCGAATTAACCCTATCCTGAGCGCCAACATCCCATCATCAAACGATCTGCTCGCGCTGCCCCGCACTCGAGGAAACGCTGCCTGTGAAATGGCTGAGGAGAGAGCTGCATAAATCATTGTGGGAATAATTACATAAGAACATAAGAAATAGGAGCAGGAGTAAGCCATTTGGCCCCTCGAGCCTGCTCCACCATTCAATAAGACCATGGCTGATCTGATCATGGGCTCAGCTCCACTTCCCTGCCCGCACCCCATAACCCTTCACTCCCTTATCGCTCAAAAATCTGTCTATCTCCGCCTTAAATATATTCAATGACCCAAGCCTCCACAGCTCCCTGGGGCAGAGAATTCCCCGGATTTATGACCCTCAGAGAAGAAATTCCCCCTCATCTCAGTTTTAAATGGGCGACCCTTTATTCTGAAGCTATGGCCCCTAGATTCCCCCACGAGGGGAAGCAGCCTCTCTGCATCTACCTTGTTGAGCCCCCTCAGAATCTTATATGTTTTAATTAAGTCACCGAGGACTGTCAAAATGAAACGGTGTAACGCTTGGCTTTGTAACACATGCAGAAGAGGCAATGTATCTGCGATCGGTTCGTGTCCTTGTTCAAATCGAAGCGGCTGTTCAAAGAACCCCACGGGGGGGTGGGGGGGGCGAAGGGTTTGACCTTCGAACTTTCCCGGTAGTGCCACAAGGGGACGATAACGAATCGCCAGCCCTTCTATGCAACGCGCCCCATTGTTTTAGTTCCATCGACTTCAGCGCCCCTCATCACCATGGGGGTGGCAATGACAAAACTCACTGCTGCTTCAGATGGCGGACAGTGATGTCCCTCACCACATACCATTCTCTTCTATAAAAAGGACGTGGAATTTGAACAGATTATCCTCCCCCGCAACACCCCATCTCCTCGCCCCCCCCACCACACTCACACTGACTCACACACACACACACACTCACACACACATACACACACACATTCATACACACACACACTCTCACACATACACACACACACACACACACACACACACACTCTCACACATACACACACACACACACACTCTCACACACACACACACACACACACACACATACACACACACACTCTCTCACATACACACACACACTCTCTCACATACACACACACTCTCTCTCTCACACACACACATTCACACACACACTCTCACACATACACACACACACTGACACACTGACACACACACACTGATTCACACACACACACACACTCACACACACACACACACACACATACAGACGTTCCTTCTCCTTTAAGAAGATAAACATCAATGAGCAGTTGTTTGCGTTTCGAAAGCTAGAGTGACCTTGAAAAGGAAAATACTCTGCCCAATCTGGTGGGCCAGTGTCAACCAGTCATCATCATCATCATCATCATCATAGGCAGTCCCTCGGAATTGAGGAAGACTTGCTTCCACTCCATTAAGTGAGTTCTTTGCTGAACAGTCCAATACGAGAGCCACAGACTCAGTCACAGGTGGGAGAGATATTCGCCAAGGGAAGGGGTGGGTGGGACTGGTTTACCGCACGCTCCTTCCGCTGCCTGTGCGTGGCCTCTTCAAGCTCTCGCCGTTGAGATTCGAAGAGCTCAACGCCCTCCCGGATGCACTTTGTCAACCATTATCCTCATCTCCTCACACCCTGGAGTGTAATCGGTTACCCCATAACCCCTCTCCACCTCCACACTGGTTCCTTAAACACCTTGGGTCAGAAATTGGTTGGCTTAGCGCCACCCATTAGGGACCTTGCGAAGACTGTTGCTAACGTTTCTTCCATTTCCTTGCAGTTTTTGCCTGGTCCGCCTCGCCCCCCACCGCTTTAGGCGCTGGAGTATCCCATGCCTCAACTTCAGTACGGCTCCCGCGGTAACGATGTAAGAATCAGCAGAAACACCGACAGACTTCAACGCATTTTGGACTTTTAAGTTTTGGACAGTGCTTTCCATATTTTCTGTTCCTGCAGAAGAGCTCACAGCATGACCTGGGACAGGGCCAAAGCATGTTCCACAGGAATACACATCAGATGGGTGGGGTGGGTCAATGGCTGAAATCACAGGAAAATGGCTGATGGGACCCTTTGTCATGTAATGGGAACCCATTAGTGAGAGAGCAGGTAAACTCGTCAGTGCTCAAGCCATCGGAATGACTGAGAGCCCCGGAGCATGGGAATATCAGGATAAAAGAAAGCTATTGACCACCCAGACTCATTGGAGCCTTTATCCCTAGAACAGCCCAGCAACAAAGGCACAGAATTCATTGTTCTTTCAGTTGGACTGCCTCAGGCAAAGGACTGGTTTTTGACGCAAAGAATTCAGAAGCATTTTCAGGCATAAGAGAAACCACAGTTGCAGCTATCTCTCTCTCCTCTTCTACGCTGGCTCGCTTCGTTCAATGCACTCAAGGACTGAGCACGCCGTTTGGGATGGAGAGACGAAACCACCATCTATGAGCAAAGGGAGCCTCGCTCATCGGGAGAAGCAGCGAGTAAGCCAGAGGGGTAACTGGTGAGCATTATCCCAGCCCACGCATCTGTAAGACCACCGCATAGTGTGAAGGGGTGCCGTGTGTCCCAACCAAGCCTTAGGGGTTTAGTGGGGAGGTTTCTGCGCGGATCATAGGCGCACGCACAGTCTGTTGGACAGATTCGGTGGTGCCCTATTGAGCCAAGCACGGGTGTTTTAGTCGTGGGTACTTCGCGATCGGGGCCTGTTCAGACGGGCCAGTGTTGTGTGTTGTACTGTGTTTTTTGTGTGTTTCACGCCACCAGGGTGTTTTTTACTGGCTGCAGTTGTGTGCTTTAACTTGAATAAAAGCATTGTGACGGTTGAGACCGAAAGCTTTGTCTCGCTGTGTATTCTCTTCAGCACTATAATTCCGGGTCTACAACTGTTGGAAGCGGGGTGATTCGAAACCACCAAGGACAAAACCACTTACAACGCCCTGTTAGCACCCTGAGAGCACTCCACTCCTGCCTGGGAGCTAGAAGTGAATATCCCGGTTGGAGGCGGTAAACATCGCCCGGTGCTAAAGTTAGCGGCTAGGCAGTGTTTTACTGCCTCAAACCTGGCATCGCCCGGTGCTAAAGTTAGCGGCTAGGCAGTGTTTTACTGCCTCAAACCTGGCGATACCGAAATCTTTAACACCTTGACATTCAGTCTCTCTGATACGTGAGGGAGGGCTGCGGGTCATCACGTAGCGAGTGAACAGATTTGGATTGGGGTCTTTTCTATTGCTTGAGAGAGCAACCCCCCCACCCCCCCACCAGTCCCCCATGCTCAAGGAACGAAATGTGACGGGGCCAGAAGTGACAGGAGTTCGAGGAATTTGCCCAAAGGGGGCGCTCCACTCAGCAGGGGCTGTGTAATGTGTCAGCAGTGGTGGCTGGAGGGGTGTTCAACGATCGTCTTCACAATTCCACACAGAACCTAAACAACGACTACTGCGAATACGGGCAATCGGAGAGGAAAGAAGCAAATGTTGGAAACACACAGTGGGAGGTCCCACAGCATCAGAAAGGAGAAAAGATGGAAATACATATGAGCCAAAACTTTCCACTTTGGGTGCAAATTGCGCTCAAAGTTGCGTTGGTTTTCGGAAGTGTTATTTTTCTCGCAACCTTCCGTTCAAAATCATTTGGGTATTGCTGAGCATAAAGTCTACCATGAACCAGTGCAATTGGGCAGCATTTAGAATGTAACCCTACCTCAACTCCACTTTCCTGCACTATCCCCATATTCCTCAATTCCCTTAATATCTGCCCGTGAAACATTACCCCGATCAGCCCCTTTACGGCCAGTTACGGACTTGCTGTGTGTTTCTGACATTCCCTGTCCTTATTCCAAAGAGAACAAGTCTGTTGCTGAATATACCAAACCAAGAAAGAAAGAGTGTGCATTTATATAGCGCCTTTCATGACCTCAGGACGTCCCAAAGCACTTCACATTCCATTAAGTACTATGTTTTGAAGTGTAGTCCCTGTGGTAACAGCAGCCAATTTGCGCACAGCAAGCTCCCACAAACAACAATGAGATAATGACCAGATAATTAGTGATGTTAGTCGAGGGATAAATATTGGCCAGGGCACCGGGGATAACTCCCCTGCTCTTCTTCAAAATAGTGGCCATGGGATCTTTTACATCCACCAGAGAGGACAGATGGGGCCTCGGTTTAACACCTCATCCAAAAGACGACACCTTCGACAGTGCAGCACTCTCTCAGCACTGCACTGGGAGTTTCAGTCTAGCTTATGTGCTCAAGTCTCCAGAGTAGGATTTGAACCCGCGACCTTCTAAACTAAGACGCTTTAAACACGGGTCAATTTCCCACTGTTTCAAATGACCATAAATCATTAAATTCAAATTTCCAACTTGCCACAATGGCCTTTGAACCCTTCCACTCCGGTTCGCTAATCCAGTATCAAAACCACGCCAGCACTGACCTTCATGAGTAGCACATATCAGAACTCACCTCCCTCCGACAATCCAGATATGAGGTTATCTGATGTGTCACAGAAAGCCTTGGGTAGTCTGTACCGAGCAAGCTAATTAATTGAGGTAAACCTTTGTGAGGCCAAAGATCATTCATAAATATTTCAGGCATGTCCTCATTGAGGGATAGACTGTGACTGGAGAATCCCAGGATTTGGCCAGCTGCCAATAACTGCCAGCTCCAACTTTCAATTAGCCCGCACGACTAGACTAGACGCTGACTGAAGATGTATGTTTCCTTACGCTTGGCTGCTTTTTGATGGGACATAGCACCGGTTTTCCTTGAGTCCACGATGAGTCTCTTTGGCAAGATAAACATTTGCTTCCATTCTCTGAGCCAGATATCAGTGCATTTAGCAAAGGCAACCAGGACAGCTGTTCACCACTTTGACAGGCCGGTGTGTGCCTTAATCTTTTATTTATGCAGCTCATTGTTGCCCCATCCGTTAAATCCTTCCTCTTTGTTCCTATTTTGGCTTGATCATTACTGGGGTGCCTTGTATAGAGATTCTGGTGGGGGTGTCTGTCTCTCTCTTTAAGATGCACCTCTTTGACCAAGCTTTTGGTCACCTGCCCCAATATCTCCTTATGTGGCTCGGGGTCAAATTTTCATCTGATGATGCTCCTGTGAAGCGCCTTGGGCCGTTTTTACTACATTAAGGGCGCTATGTAAATGGAAGTTGTTGTCGATGTTGATCAGCAGACAGGTAACCCGTAACCCGCGGCGACATCTGAGGGAGTGCACTGTCCCAACCGGCCACCTGAGCTGAGACGGAGAAAGAAAGAAAGAAAGACTTGCATTTATATAGCGCCTTTCACGACCACCAGACGTCTCAAAGCGCTTTACAGCCAATGAAGTACTTTTGGAGTGTAGTCACTGTTGTAATGCTGTAACGGAGGAGAACTAATGTGAAGCAATGAGGAGGCGTTAAATGGTATCCCTATTTCTCCTCCCCTCACCTCTGGCTCTTTTGCCAATCACCTTCAATCTGTATCCTCCAGTTCCCGATCCGATCCTCCTGCCTGCGGAAACAGTTTCTCCTTAGTTACTCTACCAAAACCCCTTCATGATTTTGAACAAGTCTATCAAATCTCCCCTTAACCTTATTGAAATATATAAGATTCTGAGGTGGCTTGACAGGGTAGATGCAGAGAGGATGTTTCCCCTCGTGGGGGAAATCTAGAACGAGGGGGCATAGTTTCAGAATAAGGGGTCGCCCATTTAAAACAGAGATGAGGAGGAATTTCTTCTCTCAGAGGGTCATAAATCTGTGGAATTCTCTACCCCAGAGAGCTGTGGAGGCTGGGTCATTGAATATATTCAAGACTGAGAGATAGACAGATTTTTGAGCTACAGGGGAGTCGAGGGTTACGGGGAACAGGCAGGAAAGTGGAGTTGAGGCCAAGATCAGTTCAGCCATGATCTTATTTAATGGCGGAGCAGGCTCGAGGGGCCGTATGGCCGACACCTGCTCCTATTTCTTATGTTCTTACGTTTAACCTACCCCTGCTCGAAGGAAAACAACCCCAGCTTCTCCAGTCTCTCCACATACCTGAGTTCCTTCATCCCTGGTACCTGTAATATCTTCCTCACAACATCACAAACACACACATACAAGATGGCTCCAGTACACAGGAACCTTGTCACCTGATGCTATTATAGTATTGCACCAACGTCAGTGTTCTCGCTCAGGCCAACATCCCCAGCATCGAAGCATTGACCACGCTCGATCAGCTCCGATGGACGAGCTATATCGTCCACATGCCCGATACGAGACTCCCAAAACAATCGCTCTACTCCGAGCTCCGACACGGCAAGCGAGCCCCAGGTGGGCAGAGGAAACGCTTCAAGGACACCCTCAAAGCCTCCTGGAAAAAATGCAACATCCCCAACGACACCTGGGAGTCCCTGGCCCAAGGCCGCTCAAAGTGGAGGAAGAGCATCCGGGAAGGCGCTGAAGACCTCGAGCCTCTTCGCCGGGAGCACGCGGAGGCCAAGCGCAGACAGCGGAAGGAGCGCACGACAACCCAACCACCCCACCCACCCGTCCCTCCAACCACCGTCTGCCCCACCTGTGACAGAGACTGTAGATCCTGCAGCGGACTCAGTCACCTGAGAACTCATCTCAGTATGGAAGCAAGTCATCCTCGACTCCGAGGGGCTGCCTGAGAAAAAGACGACGACATGGGCAGTTGCATTACCACAGCAGTCCACTAGTTGAAGCTCTATATGACAGCACCGTTCATCGACACCTTTGATAGCCTTCCTAAATCGTTGCCTGGGTTAGCCACACATTTTTCTGAGCGTTTGATGCGGTCTTCTGAAGAACGCAGCTGCTATTGACTGCTCCGAGCAGCTCCCTTGCTGGAAACCGATGCCGAAGCTAATTAAATCATAATTACAATAATTTTTTTTCCTTCGTAACATTTTTTAATTGCCTGTTGTTTTTCAGAATTCAGCAGGAAGTAATAAAATGATGAAGTACCACACAGTAATAATTTGGCCATGACAACAATCTCGCCTGAAACAGAATGAGGCAGCACAACATCAGTGGGATATTTTGTTAACAGTCACTTAGAACAGAACACGTTCTCCTAATTGTCAAGTGGAAAATAACAAAGAGCGTGGACAACTTAAATCACACACAAAAATGAGAATGGATTTCTCTTCAGATGGGGTTGTTTTTTCTTTCCCCTGCACGGTTTCAATGAGGCAATTCTTATTTAACGAGATATAAAATTGCGTGTCCTTATTTTCCATGTTCAAATTGAAAGCCCGGGTTTATTTCTGTGGAAATGTTTCCTTATAGATTCTTACAGCACAGGAGGAGACATAGAAACATAGAAACATAGAAATTAGGTGCAGGAGCAGGCCATTCGGCCCTTCGAGCCTGCACCGCCATTCAATAAGATCATGGCTGATCATTCAACTTCAGTATCCCTTTCCTGCTTTCTCTCCATAGCCCTTAATGTCTTTGGCCGTAAGGGCCATATCTAACTCCCTTTTGAATATATCTAACAAACTGGCCTCAACAACTTTCTGCGGTAGAGAATTCCACAGGTTCACCACTCTCTGGGTGAAGAAGTTTCTCCTCATCTCGGTCCTAAATGGCTTACCCCTTATTCTTAGACTGTGACCCCTGGTTCTGGAACTCCCCAACATTGGGAACATTCTTCCTGCATCTAACCTGTCCAATCCCGTCAGAATTTTATATGTTTCTATGAGATCCCCTCTCATTCTTCTAAACTCCAGTGGATACAAACCCAGTTGATCCAGTCTCTCCTCATATGTCAGTTCTGCCATCCTGCCATTTAGGACTGAGATGAGGATAAACTCTTCTCTCAAAGGGTGGTGAACCTTTGGAATTCTCTGCCTCAGAGGGTTGTGGAGGCTCATTCACTGAGTATATTCAAGACAAGGGTCGATTAGTTTTTGGGAACGAAGGGAGTTAAGGGCTATGGAGATAGTGTGTGAAGGTGAAATTGAGGTAGAAGATCAGCCATGATTGTGTTGAATGGTGGAGCAGGCGTGAAGAGCCGAATGACCTACTCTCGCTCTTATTTCTTACGTTCTTATGTATTCAGCCCATTGTGCTTGTGTGGCTCTTTCAAAGACTCTTTCTAATTAGTCCCACTTCCCCCTGCTCTTGCAACTTTGCCCCCTTCAAGTATTTATTGAATACCCTTCTGAAAGTTATAATTGAACCTGCTTCCATCACCCTTTCAGGCAGTGCGTTCCAGATCTCGTTGTGTAAAAGAATTTCCCCTCATCTCCCCCTCTGGCCCTTTTGCCAATAACATTAAATCTGTGTCCTCTGGTTACCGACCCGCCTGCCACGGGAAAAAGTTTCTCCCTTTCTACTCTAACAAGACCCTTCATCACGTTGAACACCTCGATCAAATCTCCCCTTAACCTTCTCTGCTCCAAGGAGAACAATCCCAGCTTCTCCAGTCTATCCACTCAACTGAACTTCCTTATCCCCTGTAAACCATTCTGGTAAATCCCATTTTCCTGCCCTTTCCCTGTATCCTATTCTAGCCTTTAGTGCAGTATCTTAGAAACATAGAAAATTGGAGCAGTCGTAGGCTATTCGGCCCTTTGAGCCGGCACCGCCATTCAATATGATTATGGCTGATGAGGGAGCAGCGTGCGGCGGTCCGGCCCGGAAATCGGCCCTGTCCCAGCCTGCAAGACCATCTGTAGGCCGGGGCCATTGGAGGGAGCAGTGTGCGGTGGCATACCACTGCAGGGAGCAGCGCGTGCTGCTGCAGGAGGGCGACGGCTGTGAAGCCAGGTCGCTGATTGCAGTGTGGGCAGGTACAGCAGGAGGGGCGAAGGAGCGGCAAGAGTCTGTAGAGGGAAGTGACCGGGGCCCAGGAGAGGCGTGAATCTTCGGCCGAGAAGAGGCGAGGGCCCAGGGGCAGCACGGGCCCAGCCCACACTGTGATATGTGTACGCGCTCGGTCTGTGCAGCAGAGCTGGTCTCCAGTTAGTCTTGGGTAATCCTTGCCACTGGACCAAGACCTAGCTCTGTCAAGCCCGTGTGATGGCTGGTGTGCAACGCACAGGCATCTTCCACATTTCAGGATGTAGTTCGGGATCTGGAATATTAGGTCCTTCATTGAAACACCTGTGAACTCATATCTTTCTGGCGTGGAAGCAAGTCATCCTCATTTCGAGGGACTACCTATGGTGGGCTTGTCGTGTATCTGTAAAGCATGCACTCCCATGTTCCGCCACCAGGGAGCTCATCCCCTGAAGTCCCAAGGGATCCCAGCATCCCTTGGGAGCAGTGCATATAAGCCGGCCCCTAAGGCCTGTTCCTCACTCTGGAGTGTCTTAATAAAGACTGAGGTCACTGTTACTTTAACCTCTCTGTGTGCAGCATCATCTGTGTTAGGAACTGGCGACGAGAATATGAATCCAACGCAAAGATGCAGCAAACTGGGCATCCTGGAGAAGTTCCCAGAGGGTGAGGATTAGGAAGCCTATGTCGAACGGCTAGACCAGTACTTTGTAGCAAAGGAGCTGGATGGAGAAGGAAGCGCTGCAAAAAGGAGAGCGGTCCTCCTCACAGTCTGCAGGGCACCGACCTACAGCCTCATGAAGAATCTTCTGGCTCCGATGAAACCCACAGATAAGTCGTATGAGAAGCTGTGTACACTGGTTCGGGAGCATCTTAACCCGAGGGAGAGCGTGCTGTTGGCGAGGTATCAGTTCTACACGTGCCAGCGATTTGAAGGTCAGGAAGTGGCGAGCTAAGGCGACTTGCAGGACAATGTGAATTTGATGGCTACCTGGAGCAGATGCTCAGAGACTTTTTTGTACTGGGCACTGGCCACGAGATCATCCTACGAAAACTTTTGACTGTAGAGACACTGACCCTCAGTAAGGCCATTGCGATAGCACAGGCGTTTATGTCCACCAGTGATAACACCAAACAAATCTCTCAGCACACAAGTGCTAGCAATGTTCATAAAATAACTGGAACTGTGTTTGCGAGCAGAAATGTACAGGGCAGAACCCACGATCTGCAACTGCCAGTAGGCCTCAGGTGACCCAGATGACTCAGAGTCCCTAACAAAGGATGAATGCAAGGCAATTCACACCTTGCTGGCGTTGTGGAGGCTTCCATTCTGCCTATTCATGCCGCTTCAAAGGGTATGTTTGCAAGAGCTGTGGAACAATGGGGCACCTCCAACGAGCTTGCAAACGAACTGCAAGCTCTGCAAAACCTGCTAACCACCACGTGGCAGAGGAAGATCAGTCCATGGAGGATCAAAGCAATTTCGAGCCTCAGAGAAAGGAGGCAGATGCTGAAGTACACGGGGTGCACACATTTTAAACGAAATGTCCACCTATAATGCGAAACATAAAATTGAATGGCTTACCCGTAGCCATGGAACTGGACACTGGCGCTAGCCAATCCATCATGAGTAAAAAGATATTTGAGAGACTGTGGTGCAACAAAGCATTCAGACCAGCCCTGAGCCCCATCCACATGAAACTGAAAACGTACACCAAAGAGCTTATCACTGTTCTGGGCAGCGCCATGGTCGAGGTCACCTACGAGGGCACGGTGCATGAACTGCCACTCTGGATTGTCCCGGGCGATGGCCCCACACTGCTTGGAAGGAGCTGGCTGGGCAAAATCCTCTGGAACTGGGATGACATCCGAGCGCTATTACATGTTGATGAGGCCTCATGTACCCAGGTTTTTCACAAATTTCCTTCCCTTTTTGAGCCAGGCATTGGAAACTTTTCTGGGGCAAAGGTGCGGATCCATGGTCCCAGAGGCACGACCCATTCACCACAAGGCGCGAGCGGTACCTCACATGATGAGGGAGAGAGTGGAAATCGAGCTGGACAGGCTGCAACGCGAGGGCATCATCTCCCCAGTGGAATTCAGCGAGTGGGCCAGCCCGATTGTTCCAGTACTCAAAAGTGATGGCACGGTCAGGATTTGCGGCGATCATAAAGTAACAATTAATTGTTTCTCGCTACAGGACCAATACCCGCTACCTAAAGCAGACGACCTACTTGCGACATTGGCAGGAGGCAAGACGTTCACCAAGCTCGACCTGACTTCGGCCTACATGACGCAGGAGCTGGAGGAGTCTTCGAAGGGCCTCATCTGCATCAACACGCACAAGGGATTGTTCATCTGCAACAGATGCCCGTTTGGAATTCGGTCGGCTGCAGCGATCTTCTAGAGAAACATGGAGAGCCTACTCAAGTCGGTACCACACACGGTGGTCTTTCAGGACAACATATTGGTCACAGGTCGGGACACTGCCGAGCACCTACAAAACCTGGAGGAGGTCCTCCAGCGACTGGATCGCGTAGGGCTGTGGCTGAAGAGGTCGAAATGCGTCTTCATGGCAACAGAAGTGGAGTTTTGGGGAGAAAAATCGCGGCGGACGGCATTCGGCCCACAGACGCCAAGACAGAGGCTATCAGGAACGCGCCCAGACCACACAATGTCACGGAGCTGCGGTCGTTCCTGGGACTCCTCAACTATTTTGGTAACTTCCTACCAGGGTTAAGCACCCTTTTAGAGTCCCTACATGTGTTATTGCGCAAAGGTGAGAACTGGGTATGGGGAAAAAAACAAGTAATTGCTTTTGAGAAAGCCAGAAACATTTTATGTTTCAACAAGCTGCTTGTATTGTATAACCTGTGTAAAAGACTTGTGCTAGCATGTGACGCATCGTCGTACGGAGTCGGGTGTGTATTACAACAAGCTAACGTTGTGGGGAAGTTGCAACCTGTTGCCTATGCTTCCAGGAGCTTGTCTAAGGCCGAGAGGGCCTACAGCATGATTGAGAAAGAGGCATTAGTGTGTGTGTTCGGGGTAAAGAAAATGCATCAGTACCTGTTTGGCCTCAAATTTGAGCTGGAAACCGATCACAAGTCCCTCACATCCCTGTTCGCTGAAAACAAGGGGATAAATACTAATGCCTCAGTCCGCATACAAAGGTGGGCACTTGCGCTATCAGCGTATAACTATACCATCCGCCACAGGCCAGGCACCGAGAACTGTGCGGATGCTCTCAGTCGGCTACCATTGCCCACCACGGGGGTGGAAATGGCGCAGCCTGCAAACTTGTTGATGGTCATGGAAGCATTTGAAAATGATAAATCACCTGTCACGGTCCGCCAGATCAGGACTTGGACCAGCCAAGATCCTCTGCTGTCCCTAGTAAAAAACTGTGTACTGCATGGGAGCTGGGCCAGCATCCCCGTTGAAATGCAAGAGCCAATCAAGCCGTTCCAGCGGCGAAAGGACGAGCTGTCCATTCAGGCAGACTGCCTGTTGTGGGGTAACTGCGTAGTGCTACCCAAAAATGGCAGGGAGATGTTCATCTCGGATCTCCACAGCACACACCGGGGTATAATAATGATGAAAGCGATAGCCAGATCCCACGTGTGGTGGCCCGGTATCGACTCTGACTTAGAGTCCTGTGTATGGCAATGCAGCATGTGTGCTCAGTTGAGCAATGTGCCCAGAGAGGCACCACTAAGTTTGTGGTCCTGGCCCTCCAGACCATGGTCGAGGATCCATGTCGACTATCTCGTTTCTCGGTAAAATGTTCCTGGAGGTAATGGATGCTTTTTCAAAATGGATTGAATGTGAAATAATGTCGGGAAGCACCGCCACCGCCACCATTGAAAGTCTGAGGGCCATGTTTGCCACCCACAGTCTGCCTGACATACTGGTCAGTGACAACGGGCCATATTTCACCAGTGCCGAATTTAAAGAATTAATGAGCGCAATGGGATCAAACATGTCACCTCGGCCCCGTTTAAACCAGCCTCCAATGGGCAGGCAGAGCAGGCAGTACAAACCATCAAACAGAGCCTTAAACGAGTCACAGAAGGCTCACTCCAAACCCGCCTGTCCCGAGTACTGCTCAGCTACCGCACGAGACCCCACTCGCTCACAAGGGTGCCCCCGGCTGAGCTACTCATGAAAAGGACACTTAAAACCAGATTCTCGCTGGTTCACCCCAACCTGCATGATCAGGTAGAGAGCAGGCAGCAGCAACAAAATGTAAACGATGGTCGCGCCACTGTGTCACGGGAAATTGAGCTGAATGACCCTGTCTATGTGCTAAACTATGGACATGGTCCCAAGTGGATTGCGGGCACGGTGATAGCTGAAGAAGTGAATAAGGTGTTTGTAGTCAAACTAGAGAATGGACAAATTGGCAGAAAGCACCTGGACCAAACGAGGCTGCGGTTCACAGACTGCCCTGAACAACCCACAGCAGACATCACCTTTTTCGATCCCACAACACACACCCAAAGGATCAACGACACCACGACGGACCAGGAAATCAAATCCGTCTTGCCCAACAGCCCAGTAAGGCCAGGCTCACCCAGCAGCCCTGCAGGGCCAACAACACGCCAGCCCAGCGAGGGCACAGCCAACACACCAGAACAGACATTTGTACCGAGGCGGTCCACCAGGGAAAGAAAGGCTCCCGACCGCCTCATCTTGTAAATAGTTTTCACTTTGACTTTGGGGAGGAGTGATGTTGTGTATCTGTAAAGCATGCACTCCCATGTTCCGCCATCAGGGAGCTCATCCCTTGAAGTCCCAAGGGATCCCAGCACTTTAACCTCCCTGTGTGCAGTCTCATCTGTGTTAGGAACACAATAGGGCTGATCCTCTATCTCAACACCATATTCCCACTTTTTCCCCATACCCCTTGATGCCTTTGTTTCTAGAAATCTATCTATCTCCCTCTTAAATATATTCAGTGACTTGGCCTCCACAGCCTTCCGAGTGAAAAAATTTCTCCTCATCTCAGTCCTAAATTTTCTACCCCATATCCTGAGACTGTGACCCCTTGTTCTGGATTTCCCAGCCTGGGGAAACATCCTCCCTGCATCCAGTCTGTTCAACCCAGTCAGAATTTTATACATTCCAATGAGATCCCCTCTCATTCTTCGAAACTCTAGTGAATACAGGCCGAGTCGACCTAACCTCTCCTCATAAGACAGTCCTGCCATCCCAGGAATCAGTCTGGTGAACCTTCGCTGCACTCCCTCTATGGCAAGTATATCCTTTCTTAGGTAAGGAGACCAAAACTGCACACAATACTCCAGGTGCGGCCTCACCATGGCCCAGTATAACTGTAGTAAGACATCCTTGCTCCTGTACTCAAATTGTAACCTCCCCGTTTCTTGAACTTCAAGGAGATGTTTTTTGTATCAGTTTCGTCGTTTTAACTGATTATCAAACTGTATTTTTATTCTTTACATTAATATATTACACACTATACTCATATTGAACAGCCTATATTAATATATTATATTCTATATTAATATTTATGTTAAACCGAGGCCCTGTCTGCTCTCTCAGATGGATGTAGAAGATCCCATGGCACTATTTTGAAGAGGAGAGGAGTTCTCCCCAGTGTCCTGGCCAATATTTCTCCCTCAATCAGCATCACTAAAACAAATGGGGGTGAAATTGCCCATTTTTATAGCCCCGTTAGTGCCTCCGGGGGGGCACTAATGGAACACAAATTTTCGCTCGGGGAGAGGGCAGCGATGCGCCCCGCAGTCAGCACCCCGGGTCGCCGCGCGACTGGTGATGACGTCGTTGCCATGCGCGATGATCCCTCACCGCCCTGTGCCCCCCCTCAGCGTTGACAGACCTGATATCTGGAAAGGGCGCGTGGTGGCGGATTGACAACCGGATACCGACCCGCTGACAAAAGCTTTTTTCTCACCCGACCCGCCACCAAACACGTCCGCTGACCCCCCGGAAAATTCACCCCTACACTTCAAAAAGTACTTCATTGGCTGTAAAGTGCTTTGGGACATCCTGAGGTTTTGAAAAGCGCAATAGAAATGCAAGTCTTTCATTCAATATATTACAGCGTATGTTAATATATTGTACTATATATTAATAAGAGTATATATGAATATATTAGAGTACGGTTATCATTAGCATGTTATATTTCTGTATGTTTTACTTGACACTACATGGGAGAGCTAACCAGGAGGGTTGCACTCTCATCTCTCCGCTTAATAATAAAATATATATTAGCATTTTGCTGTAACAACCTAATTACTGATCAGAGGGTACGGTAACATAGTGGTATTGTTACTGGACTAGTAATCCAGAGGGCTGGACCAATGATCCAAGAGATGCTAGTTCAAATCCCACCACGGTAGCTGGGGAATTTAAATTCAGATAATTAAATAAAAATCTGTAATATAAAAAGCTAGTAATGGTGACCATGAAACTACCAGATTGTTGTTAAAAATCCATCTGGTTCACTAATATCCTTTAGAGAAGGAAATCTGCTACCTGGTCTGGCCTATATGTGACTCCAGACCCACACAGCAATGTCATTGACTCTATAATTGGCAAGTGTGCCACTCAGTTCCAAAGTGCTACAAAGAAGACCTCCACCATTAATGGCCAGCCTCGACAGCGACGCCCACATCCCGCCAATGAATTAATAAAAAGTCACTGCTGGATCAGCAGGTGTTGAATCGATTGGATCCAAAACTCGCCACCAAGTCCCGCTCACCCATCATCCCCTGTGCTCGCTGCCCCGTGTCCTAACTCGCACCGAGTCCTGCTCACCCATCACCCACTGTGCTCACTGCCCCATGTCCTAACTCGCACCGAGTCCCGCTCACCCATCACCCCCTGTGCTCGTTGACCTACATTGGCTACCGGTTAAGCAACGCCTCGATTTCAAAATTCTCATCCTTGTTTTCAAATCCCTCCATGGCCCTGGCCCCTCCCTATCTCTGTAATCTCCTTCAGCCCCACAACCTCCTGAGATGTCTGCGCTCCTCAAATTCTGCCCTCTTGAGCATCCTTGATTATGATCGCTCAACCATCGGTGGCCGTGCCTTCTGTTGCCTGGGCCCCAAGCTCTGGAACTCCCTCCCTAAACCCCTCTACCTCTCTTTCCTCCTTCAAGACGCTCCTTAAAACCTACCTCTTTGACCGAGCTTTTGGTCACCTGCCCTAATTTCTACTTATGTGGCTCAGTGTCAAAATTGTCGTCTCGTAATACTCCTGTGAAGCGCCTCGGGACATTACACTATGTTAAAGGCGCTATATAAATACTAGTTGTTGTTTTTGTTTACAAAACAAGCGAGTGGGATGATCGGGAAAGGCAGCTTTAAGAGCCGTTTATCGCAGTGCAACATTACAAGGGCCCCAAACACTGAGCAGATTCTCAGCGAGTTGTCCAGCCATTTCAGAGTTTGGTAAACAACACACCTTTCACACGCATTACGCGATAAAAACAAAACCCCCTCATGAGTTTGGATCCGAGTGATTCTTTCAGATGCAATTAAAAGGCAGCGTCTGCCGAATTTCACAGGGACTGAATGGTAATGGAATTAAGGTGGCTGTAACCGCATTAAATCTGGGTAACCGCACAGTGCTGCCTTTTCCCCCTCCTGGCATGACTTGATTAAGGTTTCAGAAACATGGCGCGTAGACTTCAGGCCCACATGGATGGTTGGATTGAGACAGAGAGTGCAGTATGATAATGAAATATTTTGACACAGTCTGTAAAAATCATTGAAAAGGACAACATTGGAAGGGACAGCCGTGCCCTCTGCAGTGAGTGTAATGATGTTATCCATTTACATTACCACAAACAGGCAAAAGCTCCTTGCTGTGCCACAGCTGATTGTCAAAAAATAGGACAGCAGCGACATAAGTTAAAATTGGACATGACTTGCGAGTCAGCTGTATTTCGAAGGCAAGGACAGACTGTGTGGATAACTATTCATATTGGAGGAGTGCAAGTATAAATAAATAAAGAAGGGCGAGACAGGGAGAAATGTTTTTACGCGGTGACCTGGAACACGCTGCCTGAAAGGTTCAATAGTAACTTTCAAAAGGGGTGGGGGGGATGAGATAAAATATTTGAAGGGGAGGAGGGCTGCAGGGAGAGAGCAGGGGGAGTGGGACTAATTGGGTCACTCTTTCAGAGAGCCGGCGCAGGCACGATGGGCCGAATGGCCTCCTCCTGTGCAGAATTGTGCAGATTCTCCCCTCCTGAGCATCCCTGATTATAATCGCCCCACCATCGGTGGCCGTGCCTTCAGCTGCCCTGGGCCCCGAGCTCTGGAACTCCCTCCCTAAACCTCTCCGCCTCTCTTTCCTCCTTCAAGACGCTCCTTAAAACCCACCCCTTTGACCGAGCTTTCGGTCACCTGCCCCAATTTCTTCTTATGTGGCTTGGTGTCAAATTTGTCTCATAGCACTGCCGTGAAGCGCCTCGGGACGTTTTACTATGTTAAAGGCGCTATATAAATGCAAGTTGTTGTTGTATCATTCTATGGCTCTGTGATCATTTCCCTCCTTTATATTTCAGACCCAGTCTCGGGCTACATTTCCTCTCTCACTGCAGATGGTTCTTCTCGCTGCGGCTGTTCACAGGAAAGCTCAAACAACTCTTTGAGGTTTCAGTTCCCACACAGCGCCAGCCGTCTCGCAACGATTTCACCTCCAGATGAATCACCGCCTTTAATTTTTTTGCACTTTATTCACTTTTTGTTTCTGCTCGGTTGCTTATCTCCTCTGTTCAAAATTGATGTGATTGGTGTGTAATTTCCTTGTTAACAAAGAAGAAAGCTTTCTGTTGAGTGAGTCACGCAAGATCTAAACTACTGAAGTGCGCTTGGCTGTGATTGTAATTATTCCGAAACGACTTTGCCCGCTCTGAGCGCAATTAGCCCCGTGTGTCTCTCTCGCTTTGTCTCTGAATTCAGCTGCTCGCTCTTACCTCAATAAGCAATCAAAGTCTCCTTAATGCCCTGGTTTTCCATCCATCAATTTCTCCTCAATCCCTGTTTGAAACATCCCGTAAGCCAGGGGAAGCCTCGCCAAATGGAATGTTTAGGGGGAACACAGGGAAAGGAGGAAGCCATCCAGCCCCTCGAGCCTGTTCCACCATTCACAGGATTACATGGGATATACGGCACAGAAACAGGCCATTCAGCCCAACCAGTCCATGCCAGCGTTTATGCTCCACTCAAGCCTCCTCCCGTCTTTCCTCATCTAACTCTATCAGCATAACCCTCTGTTCCCTTCTCCCTCATATGTCTATCCAGCCTCCCCTTAAATGCATCGATACTATTCACCTCAACCCCTCCCTGTGGTAGCGAGCTCCACATTCTCACCGCTCTCCGGGTAAAGAAGTTTCTTCTGATTCCCTATTGGATTTATTGGTGACTATCTTATATTGATGGCCTCTAGTTTTGCTCTTCCCCACAAGTGGAAACATTCTCTCTGTATCCACTTTCGCAAAACCTTTCATCATTTTAAAGACCTCTATTAGGTCACCCCTCAGCCTTCTTTTTTCAAGAGAAAAGAGACCCAGCCTGTTCATCCTTTCCTGATATGTATACCCTCGCATTTCTGGTATCATCCTTGTAAATCTTCTCTGCACCCTCTCCTCCAGTGCCTCTATATCCTTTTTACAATATGGCGACCAGAACTGTACGCAGTATTCTAAAGTGTGGTCTAACCAAGGTTCGATACAGGTTTAGCATAACTTCCTTACTTTTCAAATCTATACTTCTAGGAATAAACCCGAGTGCTTGGTTTGCTTTTTAATGGCCTTGCTAACCTGTGTCGCATCTTTTAGTGATTTGTGTATTTGTACTCCGAGATCCCTTTGTTCCCCCACCTCACCTAGACGCGCACCCTCCAAGTAATAAGTGACTTCCCTATTCTTCCTACCAAAATGTAATATCTCTCATTTATCTGTGTTGAACTTCATTTGCCAATTATATGCTCATTCTGCAATTTTATTAATTTCCTCCTGCAATGTGTTGCACTCCTCTTCCGTAGTGACCAATTTGGTGTCATCCGCAAATTTAGAAATTGTGTGTTTTTGATTCCAAAGTCTAAATCGTTAATATAAATTGTGAACAGCAGTGGTCCCAGCAGTGATCCTTATGGAACACCTTCTGCCACTGTGAATACCAGTTTTACTCCTACTCTGCTTTCTGTCCTGAAGCCAGCTAGCGATCCACTCTGCTACTTGTCCCCTGACTCTGCATTCTCTGACCTTGTTCATCAGTCTATTATGGGGTACCTTATCGAAGGCCTTTTGAAAATCTAGATACATTACATCTACTGTATTACCATTGTCTACTCTCTCTGTTAGCTCTTCAAAAAAATTCAATGAGGTTGGTCAAGCAAGTCATTCCCTTTTGACAACCATGCTGACTATTCATTATTATATTTTTTGTTCATAAAATGTTCTATTTTCTCTTTTAGTTGGGATTCCATTATTTTTCCTACCACCGATGTTAAGCTGACTGCCCTATAATTCCCTGGACATATTCTATCCCCCTTCTTAAATATAGGTATCACATTAGCTATCCACTAGTCCTCTGGCACTACATCTTTTTCTAACCAATTATTAAATATTTGTAGTCATGCCTCTGCTACCTCTTCCCTAGATTCTTTTAAAATGCGTGGATGCAATCCATCCGGACCAGGGTTTTTTTCCTCTTTGAGTTTGATTGATTTATTTAATATATCCCCTCTTTTTATTTAAAACAACGTATCTCATTACTAATCTTATCATCCATTACTCATCTTTCATCATTCAATTAGATCATGGCTGATCTGTAAACCCTAATAGTCGATGATGTCTCATTAACACATACATTTTTGAGTTGCTGTGCATTGCATGGAGTTACTGTAACTGTGGCTCAGTGGGTAGCACTCTCGCCTCACAGTCAGAAGGTTGTGGGTTCAAGTCCCACTCCAGAGACTTGAGCACATAATCCAGGCTAACACTCCCAGTGCAGTGCTGAGGGAGTGCTGCACTGTCGGAGGTGCCGTCTTTCGGATGAGACGTTAAACCGAGGCCCGTCTGCTCTCTCAGGTGGATGTAACAGGTTCCACGGCATTATTGGAAGAGGAGCAGGGGAGTTCTCCCCGAAATCCTGGCCAATATTTATCCCTCAACCAACTAACGCACATTATCTGGTTATCACATTGCTGTTTGTGGCTGCCACAACAACAACAACTTGTATTTATATACTGCCTTTAACGTAGTAAAAGGTGCCAAGGCGCTTCACAGGAGTGTAATAAAAACAAAATTTGACATGAGCCACATAAGAAATTACAACAAATTGATCAAAGAGATAGGTTTTAAAGAGCGTCTTAAAGGAGGAAAGAGAGGTCGAGAAGCGGAGAGGTTTATGGAGGGAGTTTCAAAGCTTGGGGCCCAGGCAACAGAAGGCACGGCCACCGATGGTTGAGCGATTATAATCAGGGATGCTCAAAAGGGCAGAATTAAAGGAGCGCCGATATGTCCGGGGCTTGTGGGGCTGGAGGAGATTACAGAGATAGGGAGGGGCGAGGGCCACGGAGGGATTTGAAACCAAGGATGAGAATTTTAAAACTGAGGCGTTGCCAGACCGGGAACCAATGTAGGTCAGCGAGCACAGGGGGGTGATGGGTGAGTGGGACTCAGTGCGAGTTAGGACATGGGCAGCAGAGTCTTGGATGACCTCAAGTTTAAGTAGGATAGAATGCAGGTGACCAATCAGGAGTGCATTGGAATAATCAAGTCTAGAGGTAACAAAAGCACGGATGAGGGCTTCAACAGCAGATGAACTGAAACAAGGGCGGACACAGTCGATGTTACGGAGATGGTAATAGGCGGTCTTAGTTATGTGGCGGATATGTGGCTACACTTCAAAACGTGCTTCATTGGCTGTAAAGCGAGTTGGGACATCCTGTGGGTTGTGGAGGGCACTATATAAATGCAGGCCTTTCTTCCTTTGTATTCCGAGTTAAGGTTTACAGCCTACTCTCTCAAGGGTGAGGAGACTGCTGTCACACTCACGTTGATTGGAGCAGTTGGGAATAGGGATCAGCAAACGGGGACAGAGTGGGATCACACTTATCCAAACAGTTTGGGAGAACGTCTGTGAACCACAGAAAACAAGGATGTACAGGCTGAGTCCCCCGTCTCTTGAAAAGAGAAGGCTGAGGGGTGACCTAATAGAGGTCTGTAAAATGATGAAAGATTTTGATAGAGTGGATACAGAGAGAGTGTTTCCACTTGTGGGGAAGAGCATAACTAGAGGCCATCAATATAAGATAGTCACCAAGAAATCCAATCGGGAATTCAGAAGAAACTTCTTTACCCAGAGAGGGGTGAGAATGCCATAGGGAGTGGTTGAAGCGAATAGTATCGATACATTTAAGGGGAGGCTGGACAAGCGCATGAGGGAGAAGGGAATAAAGAGTTTGGAAGCTGGGACATTGAACAAATTTAAGACAGAGATAGACAGTTTCTTAACCGATAAGGAAATAAGGGGTTATGGGGAGCGGGCGGGGAAGTGGAGCTGAGTCCATGATCAGATCAGCCATGATTGTATTAAATGGCGGAGCAGGCTCGAGGGGCCATATGGCCTACTCCTGCTCCTATTTCTTATGTTCTAATGTTATGCTGATAGATTTAGATGAGGAAAGACGGGAGGAGGCTCGAGTGGAGCATACACACCGGCATGGACTGGTTGGGCCGAATGGCCTGTTTCTGTGCTGTAAATACTCTGTAATTCAGCCAACAAATAATGTATTCCTTCCAACACCATTCTGAATTCAATACTAATTTAACAAGGAAATTGCTAGTAATTTCTCAGTCACCCTCTCCCAGGGAAGGATCAGCCTTGCAAGGAGAGGAAAAGAGATAATCAGGACGACAATGGGATCATGGAATAGACCCTGTAGTACGACAATATAATTATACACATGTTGGCACGTTGGAAGAAAGTATTTGCCCCAGATTAAAATAACAGCTAATAAAAGCCAGCGCAGAGGGAGAAAAACACAGGTACGAGAAGCAATTATCATTTTGCCTTTTAGCTGTGAGATTCAATTTCTGGTTTTAAAAACAAAATCAATAAAACCAAACCTATTGCTTGAACCGGAGGACAGAATCTATGATTCATTGCTTTTGATTTTTATTTTATTAATAATACAGCTGCTGACTTGTCAATTGAACACCTCTTAAAGATGTCTTTATTAACTCTTACTGTGGTGAGATTTTTGCAACCAATTTCTGCTACCTCGCGTCGACAGGAATTATATTCCTCACAAAATGTAAAACAGTCAATTTAGGCTTACTGATCGGGTCATTTAAAATACCCTCTTTTGAAAAGCCACAGCAGCACTTCAATAACTCTAATGACAATCGGAGATGTCTTATTAACATAAGAAATAGGAGCAGGTGTAGGCCATTTGGCCCCTCGAGCCTGCTCCGCCATTTAATAAGATTATGGCTGATTTTCGACCCTAACTCTTCCTTCCCGCCTTGTCCCCATTCCCTTAGTTTCCGAAAATTTAGCGATCTCAGCCTTGAATATAATCAACGACTGAGCCTCCACAGCCCTGTGTGGAATTCGAAAGATTCGCCGCCCTCTGAGTGAAGAAATTTCTCCTTATCTCAGTCCTAAACACCGACTCCTCTCTCTCTCTCTCTCTCTCTCTCTCTCTCTCTCTCTCTCTCTCTCCCTCTCTCTCTCGATGGGCTAGACTTTCGGCACGTCATCGCCCACCTATCACCCATATAAGCAGGTTATCGCCCATTTTTGCTGAAAAGTGGAAAGTAGAACCGGATCATCGCCGGCCCAACTTTCGACACACATGAATGTGCTGCATTGGCCGGCCTAAGGCATCGCCCAGATGATCGGCGACTGCAACTTTCGCTATACTGCCCACACTTCACCGAGCTGAAAAGACCTGACCTTAAGTCGGCGCTACTCAGCAGTACTCGGCACGACGGACGCCATTTTGAACGTCGGAGGATCTGTGCTTAGAAACATATAGAAACATAGGAAATAGGTGCAGGAGTAGGCCATTCTGCCCTTCGAGCCTGCACCGCCATTCAACAAGATCATGGCTGATCACCCACCCCAGCACCTCCCCCCCCCCCACGCCCCCTCCACACTCCCCCGACCCCCCCCCAGCCGCAAGGACCACATCCAACTCCCTCCCGAACACACCCAATGAACTGGCATCAACAACTCTCCGCGACAGGGAACCCCACAGGCCAACAACTCCCCGAGTGAAGAACTCTCCCAATCCCAGCCCCAAACAGCCCACCCCCCCCATCCCAAGAGTGTGCACCCCCCTCCCCCCCCCCCGGCTCCGGACCCACCCAACACCGGGAACACTCCCCCCACACCCAACCCGCCCCATCCCATCAGAATCCTTCCCAGACACCCTCAGATGTCGAGCCCCCAGCCCCGGCCACCCCTGAGCCATGCCCCCGCGACGCCAACCACACCACATCCACCAACCGCCATCTGCACAGTCAACCCGTCCACCCCACTCCGAACACTCCCCGCACCGAGGCACAGAGCCCCCAGGCCCACCCCTCCAATACACTTCGATTCCCCCCCCCTCCCCAGACCTTCGCTGCAATGTGGCCCCTCCTGTCCCCCACACTGGGTTTCTACGCCCCCCCACCTACAACACTCTCCCCTCCATCCCGCGCCCCCGTCTCCCCTCAACTTCCCTCTGTCTCCCCGCACAGGCTCCCATCTTCGGGGCATTAACCTTCTGGGGCAGGGAATTTTAGCCCCCAGCGTGGAAGTACTGCTCCCGCCGCAGAATTGGCCTTGCCACCCCTCAATGGATGCGGAGTGAAATTTCCCACACTCCACTTCCTTTGGGGGCATTTACCGGGGCACGACTGGATGCTCCTGTGACAGTTCGAACTGGTGCTCTCTACTCTCCCGTTCTGTGACAGTTCGAACTGGTGCTCTCTACTCTCCCGTTCTGTGACAGTCGGAACTGGTGCTCTCCAATCTCCCGTCCTGTGACAGTTTGAACTGGTACTGAAAGGCTGCTTCACGTGCTTAAGAGGAGAATCAATTTGTGAGTGATTTTAAGGGCCTTTTTGACTCTTGGCAATCATCTAATCACAATTGTATCTGTTGAGGACAAATTAAGGGCATTTATAGCGATTTATAGTTTCTCCACCAGTATTGCTCACTAATCACATGCTGCAGACTGAAGATGGGAGAAGGTATATTGTGTACCCAATCAAAGAGAAGGCAGACTGCTGCGGAAGAGATGTTACACCCGGCGCAGTTACAGGGAAAAGCGATCATACCTGGACTTGCTCGATAACATGTGCATTAGAAGGCTGCGATTCCGAAAGGAGGTCATCAGTGAGATATGCCAGCTAATTAAGGGAGATCTGCAGCCTACCAGCACCATCACCACTGCACTGCCCATTGGAGGTAAAGGTTACTGCGGCACTATCCTTCTACGCACTGGGTTCCTTTCAGGCCTCAGCTGACGACATTTGCGGTATCTCAGCATGCCACACATTGCTCCATTCGACAGGTGACTGAAGCCCTTTACGCTCGCAGGATGGACTTTATAAGCTCCCCTATGACCAGGGAGGCACAGACTGAGAGGGCTTTGGGTTTCTCACAAATAGCAAACTTCCCAAAGGTGCAGGGAGCAATAGACTGTACACACATCGCACTGCAAGCACCTTTACAGAATGCAGTGAAAGGGATTCCACTCCAAATAATCATGGCAGTAAATGCAAATTTTCCTGGCAGCATCTATGATGCGCACATCTTGCGTGAGAGCACTATCTCTGACCTGTTTAAGAATCAGCCACAAGGTCACGGTTGGGTGCTGGGGGATAAAGGATATGGCCTTGCCAGCTGGCTCATGACCCCCCTGAGTAAGACTCAGACAGAAGCCGAGAAGCGGTACAACAAAAGCCATATAGCCACACGCAATATCGTGGAAAAGAAAATTGGAGTTCTGAAGCAGCGCTTCAGATGCCTGGACCACTCAGGAGGCAACCTACAATATCACCCTGAGCAGGTCGCTGAGTTCATTGTGGTGTGCTGCATGTTGCATAACCTAGCTATCAGGAGAGGACAACAATTGCCAGATGGGACTGCCGGTCTGCCTCAGGAGAGAGGGGAGGCGGAAGAGGAGGGCGAGGAGAAGGAGAACGAGGACCTCAGGGAGGACAATCAGCCTGGCGATGAATCCATGCCCCCACAACCCTCACCCCCCCCACACCACTGGAAAACCCCCATGATAGTTATGCAGCTGCAAAACTCTTGCGTCAGCAACTCATAAATGAACGCTTTGCGTGAAGTTACATTGGTGACAGTTACAGATGCGTTACGTTTCATCCTGGCCTGGCCTGGGCTGGCTATGGCCTTTGTTTCCAACCCTTGTAGTGGCGTTTTACCGTACGTTATTAGAAGACACTTCAGGACAATTGTAAAGTTAAATAAAATAATTTAATAATGAAAGACAAATTTGAAAATTTTTAACTGAATCATATATAACACCCGCCCCCCCCCAACCTTTCCCTCACCCCGAACATTCAACAATATTTTTAACACAACAATAACATGGGAACATTTATTAACAAGAACTAACAATATAAACCCTCCCCCCTCCCTACCTGCGGCCATGCTCCCCTCCTGACCCTTGACCCCCCCCCCACACTTGTCATAACCCCCCCCCCCCCCCGTGTTAATCGGCGAGTAATGGGGCCAATACGTCTTGCAGCAGGGGACCTCAAGGCCTGCTGCTGTGGGGGGCGGGGGTTTGGGGGGGGGGGGGGGTTACGTTGGCAGAATCCCCTCAGTGGCTGGAGGAGAAGGCGCTTCCGAAGAAATGTCTCCTGAGCCAGAAGGAAGTTCTTCCTCCTGACTTGCATCTGTTCTGGTGGTTGGTGGGACGGTACCTTGGGGTGCAGTGTCGTCTCCCAACACTATCACATGCCGCAATTCATGGACAGCGTCGGTCGTTTGACCCATTGCCACAACTATGCGCTCGAAGCCCTCCGTTATTCGAGCGGACATTGCGGCAATGTTTCTGGTCAACCCTCCAATCGCCTGGAGGATCTCTCGACCGATGTCAACGCTCATCCTTGACAGTGCGATCATGTCCTCCGTTAGGATCTGCCCATCGCAGCGCGTGCCTACCTCGCTGACTCAACCTCCATGGGGTCGACGTGGGCACTGGATGCCTTGGAGTGCCCTGCTGCAAGCCGCTTGGCCCCGCTACTTCAGATGACATTTGCCCAACTTCCTCCTCCTCCTCCTCCTCCTCCCCTTCAGTAGTCTCCTCTGCACCTGTGGTGATGACCACCTGCAATGGGATAGGAGCAGCCTCCCATTGCACCTCGAGAGTCTGGGGACCTGCAAAACACAATTGAGCTTATTAGAACAGAAGGGTAGACATGAGAATACTTGCGCTGCACTGCGTTGGCATATGTAGGAGAAGCAACACTACTGCAATAAATGTGAACGAGAGACGTTGCATATATGATGGTTGTAAATCTATGGAATTCACTGCCCCAGAGAGCTGTGGAGGTTGGATCAGTGAATATATTTAAGGCGGAGATAGACAGATTTTTGAGCGATAAGGGAGTCAAGGCTTATGGGGAGCGGGCAGGGAAGTGGAGCCGAGTCCATGATCAGATCAGCCATGATCTTATTAAATAGCAAAGCAGGCTCGAGGGGCCAAATGGCCGACTCCTGCTCCTTTTTCTTATGTTGTCAACCTGAGAGTGGTACAGAAGCTGCATGCATAACATGACATCATTCATATATTATAATGAAATGCCGTTACATTACTTTCAATTACCACTGGTTTACCGCTGCTTTACACATTACTCACATGGCACAACAACGGGATCTGCACCACCATGGGTGGCAGAGCGACTGTGGCTGCCCACTAGTGCTGCAGCACGTTCCTCAAGTCAGTGAGTGGCTGTAGTTGAACAGGGCCTCCTCCAGTGCGCCTCTGCTCGGATCGATTCTGAGATATCTTCCACTGCAAAAGTGACAAGAGCATGGCATAAGCTAATTGACGAGCTACTATTACGGAAAGACAGCAGATTCTAACAGATTATATGCTAATACGGTTTGTATCGTCAATGGATGCATGGTTATAACATCTACGTTTGGAGAAAATATTAAATAACATTGTGTTTAGTAACTGATGCTCAACACCGAACATCTCGCGTACAATCTCTAGGAAGGGCCCTATCCACGGGCCGTGCCATTCGCCGCCTGAGGGGAGGTAGGCGTTTTACTTGACTCGATGGGGGTCCCCGAAAGGGGGGGGGTGGAATCAGGACCGCTGGTGAGCTTGCCAATGACAGGACTGTATTGGGAGGGGCCACCGTGTCCATGGGCTGTGCTCGGAGACCTCCGTGTGGCCCAGGGCAGACAGTGAGCCAGGGCAGCTCTCCCCCAGTCCAGGCTGGGTCACTGTGTGACTGACAGCAACCGGAGAGACTCACACAGTCTGGGTAAAGCTGACCGGACCCCTCAGTGCTCAGTCATGCCCCATCCACCAATGTAACCCAAAAGGAGACGGTGCCAAAATTAGACTTAAACGGCGCAGGTTCTCAATTGAGTCCAAATCATAGCAGGGAATCTACGCAAGAATACCCAGCTTAATTACTATCCGGTAGATTTACATATTCAGTGGATCATTACAATTTAAAATCTATTTAATACTCACTCTTGCCGAAGCAACCAGGCTGTTCCACCTCTTGCGGCACTGGTCGATTCCCTCCGCTCGTGGGGCACCGAGGACGCCACATCGCCGATCTCGGAGAGGGTTTTTACCCTCCTTTCCCCTGAAATTTCACTGTCCCCGATTCTTCACGAGACGTCTCAATTTAATTTATTTCTGATCACTCTCTCACAATCTCTCTCACCAAATACTTCCACCTCCTTCCACCACAAACACTCACTCTCCCTCCCTTTGTCTTCTGTGCATGCGCAAACGTAGGTCCCTTGCAGTCGGATTCGGGTGAATTTATAATGGGGAACAAAGAAACGACAGACCAATTGAACAAGTACTTTGGTTCTGTCTTCACAAAAGGAAGACACAAATAACCTTCCGGATGTACTAGGGGTCCGAAGGTCTGGTGAGAAGGAGGAACTGAAGGATATCCTTATTAGGTGGGAAATTGTGTTAGGAAAATTGACGGGATTGAAGGCTGATAAATCCCCGGGGCCCGATAGTCTGCATCCCAGAGTACTTAAGGAAGTGGCCCTAGAAATAGTGGATGCATTGGTGATACTTTTCCAGCAGTCTATCGACTCTGGATCAGTTCCCATGGACTGGAGGGTTGCTAATGTAACACCACTTTTTAAAAAAGGAGGGAGAGAGAAAACAGGTAATTATGGACCAGTTAGCCTGACATCGGTAGTGGGGAAAATGTTGGAATCAATCATTAAGGATGAAATAGCAGCACATTTGGAAAGCAGTGATAGGATTGGTCAAAGTCAGCATGGATTTATGAAGGGGAAATCATGCTTTACAAATCTTCTGGAATTTTTTGAGGATGTAACTAGTAGAGTGGACAAGGGAGAACCAGTGGATGTGGTGTATTTGGACTTTCAAAAGGCTTTTGACAAGGTCCCACACAAGAGATTGGTATGCAACATCAAGGCGCATGGTATTGGGGTAATGTACTGACGGGGATAGAGAACTTGTTGGCAGACAGGAAGCAGAGAGTCGGGATTAACGGGTCCTTTTCAAATGGCAGGCGGTGACTAGTGGAGTGCCGCAGGGCTCAGTGCTGGGACCCCAGCTCTTTACAATATATATTAATGTTTTGGATGATTGAATTGAGTGTAATATCTCCAAGTTTGCAGATGACACTAAACTGGGTGGCGGTGTGAGCCGTGAGGAGGATGCTAAGAGGCTGCAGGGTGACTTGGACAGGTTAGGTGAGTGGGCAAATACATGGCAGATGCAGTATAATGTGGATAAATGTGGGTTATCCACTTTGGGGGCAAAAAAGCGAAGGCAGAATATTATCTGAATGGCGGCAGATTAGGAAAAGAGGAGGTGCAGCGAGACCTGGGTGTCATGGTACATCAGTCATTGAAGGTTGGCATGCAGGTACAGCAGGCGGTGAAGAAGGCAAATGGTATGTTGGCCTTCATAGCAAGGGGATTTGAGTATAAGAACAGGGAAGTCTTACTGCAGTTGTACAGGGCCTTGGTGAGGCCCCACCTGGAATATTGTGTTCAGTTTTGGTCTCCTAATCTGAGGAAGGACGTTCTTGCTATTGAGGGAGTGCAGCGAAGGTTCACCAGACTGATTCCCGGGATGGCAGGACTTACATATGAGGAGAGACTGGATCGACTGGGCCTGTATTCACTGGAGTTTAGAAGGATGAGAGGGGATCTCATAGAAACATATAAAATTCTGACGGGACTGGACAGGTTAGATGCAGGAAGAATGTTCCCGAAGTTGGGGAAGTCCAGAACCAGGGGACATAGTCTTAGGATAAGGGGTAGGCCATTTAGGACTGAGATGAGGAGGAACTTCTTCACTCAGAGAGTTGTTAACCTGTGGAATTCCCTACTGCAGAGAGCTGTTGAGGCCAGTTCATTGGATATATTCAAGAGGGAGTTAGATATGGCCCTTATGGCTAAAGGGATCAAGGGGTATGGAGAGAAAGCAGGAACGGGGTACTGAAGGAATAATCAGCATGATCTTATTGAATGGTGGTGTAGGCTTGGGGGGCTGGATGGCCTACTCCCGCACCTATTTTCTATGTTTCTATGACCCCTGACCTCCCAAATCGCGGGAAAACCTCTTTGCAAAAAAAAACACACATGCGCAGAATGGCCATTGCTATGGACGCCAGCCTTCCAGATCGCTAAGGCCCATTCCATACGCTAAGGCCCATTCCATACGCTAAGGCCCATTCCACATCGCTAAGGCTATCGCCCAAAATAAGAAGCCGAAAGTAGTGCTCAAAAAAATGGGCAATCTTCCAGGGATCCTGAAAATTAAAAATTCACTTAGGCTGGAACATCGGCCATTTTTTTGCGATAGCGATCTTAGTGGAAAGTCTAGCCCCTATGATTCTATGCTGTGGGGCGCTCACACCAACACAGCAGCAGTTCTTCCTTGATCAGCGGGCAGTGATGATGGGGATCTCGACAGAGGATTAGGAGGTGACACTGAGTGAACCCTGCAGTACAGAACTCCTCAAAGCACAGGAGAAGTACCACCAACGCTGCCTCCACAAACAACGTCAGTGTTCTCGCTCAGGCCAACATCCCCAGCATCGAGGCAGTGACCACGCTCGGTCAGCTCCGATGGACGGGCCACATTGTCTGCATGCCCGACACTAGACTCCCAAAACAAGCGCTCTACTCTGAGCTCCGTCACGGCAAGCGAAATCCAGGTGGGCAGAGGAAACGCTTCAAGGACGCCCTCAAAGCCTCCTTGAAAAAAAATGTGACCTCCCCACCGACTCTTGGGAATCCCCGGCCCAAGGCCGCTCAAAGTGGAGGAGAAGCATCCGGGAAGGCGCCGAACACCTCGAGCCTCTTCGCCGGGAGCACGCGGAAGCCAAGCGCAAACAGCGGAAGGAGCGCACGGCAAAATGAAGCCCCCCCCACCCACCTGTTGCCCTCAACCACCGTCTGCCCCAACTGTGACAGAGACTGTCGGTCCCACATTGGTCTCATCAGTCACCTGAGAACTGGTGTTAGTGTGGAATCAAGTCATCCTCGACTCCGGGGGACTGCTTAAGAAAGAAAAAAAAAGAAATAGAACTCTTGCTGCACAGAGCTCGGGCTGGATTCCATTTGCCTCCCTTCCCCAGCTCAAAGTTCAGCCGAGAGAGCAGAAACCGAAGCAATTCAAGGGCATTGCCCAAGAAACAATATGCTAATTCCTCATCACAATCTGCTGCTGGCTAAACTAGCCCCAGGTGTGCAGTCACACACCCTCACACACACACACACTATAAATACTGGATTGCTCTTAGCACTAAATATGACACTGCGATACATGCTAAATAACTGTACTGACAGTTCATTCCAATATAATGCTTCATAGCTTGTGTGAATATTGCACCTTAAATATTTCAAATAACCTCATCAATTCAGATTCAAATCCATTTTTTGAGCAGATTTCGGTGGCTCGTGATGTAGATGAATGAAATAATAATTTTGAGGTGAGGAAATGGAACCGTTATCGACTTCGTAAAATTGCGATTCAGGAAAGTCGACAGCTGGAGGAGCAGAATTATGTGGGAGAAACATGGCAGTAATCAGGAGAAGATTGGGCAAATCAGCTTAGAGGGACTGACGTTTGCCAGCAGATTGTTCCTCATGAATGACTGGGTGCTTAGGGTCTGCACTGCAGCGCTCACGTTGATGAAAGTCGGAGGTGCAGTTTGTGATCAGCTATATTTCATAAAGAGAGGGCGGGATTTTCGGTTTGTCTAACGCCTCAGTTAGCGGCCAGAGGTGGCGTTGATGAGAGCATTAGAGCTTAGCGACCGGGTGCGCAGTGTTTAGCGCCTCGACGGAAAATTCATTCGAGGCTCACCGGGGGCACAAACCGCTAGCGCCCGGCTGCTGACGATCGCTCCGAACATGACGTATTCCTGGTGCAACTCCCACGCTTGCGGCCCGGTCGGTAAATTCGGTGCGGTGCCTCATTGAGCGCCCGCCAAGAACAACGTCTGGAAAAACAGTGGGTCCAGGCTTGCACAGTCGTTAACTGGCGGCTACTTAAAGGGATTAGGAAGCACTTCCCTCGGAGGTCACAGTCAGTGCAAGGTTTACACACAGCACGGTGTGAGTCTCAGTCACAGTCAGTGCAAGGTTTACACACAGCACGGTGTGAGTCTCAGTCACAGTCAGTGCAAGGTTTACACACAGCACGGCGTGAGTCTCAGTCACAGTCAGTGCAAGGTTTACACACAGCACGGTGTGAGTCTCAGTCACAGTCAGTGCAAGGTTTACACACAGCACGGTGTGAGTCTCAGTCACAGTCAGTGCAAGGTTTACACACAGCACGGTGTGAGTCTCAGTCACAGTCAGTGCAAGGTTTACACACAGCACGGTGTGAGTCTATCAGTCACAGTCAGTGCAAGGTTTACACACAGCACGGTGTGAGTCTCAGTCACAGTCAGTGCAAGGTTTACACACAGCACGGTGTGTGAGTCTCAGTCACAGTCAGTGCAAGGTTTACACACAGCACGGTGTGAGTCTCAGTCACAGTCAGTGCAAGGTTTACACACAGCACGGTGTGAGTCTCAGTCACAGTCAGTGCAAGGTTTACACACAGCACGGTGTGAGTCTCAGTTACAGTCAGTGCAAGGTTTACACACAGCACGGTGTGAGTCTATCAGTCACAGTCAGTGCAAGGTTTACACACAGCACGGTGTGAGTCTCAGTCACAGTCAGTGCAAGGTTTACACACAGCACGGTGTGTGAGTCTCAGTCACAGTCAGTGCAAGGTTTACACACAGCACGGTGCGTGAGTCTCAGTCACAGTCAGTGCAAGGTTTACACAGCACGGTGTGAGTCTCAGTCAGTCAGTGCAAGGTTTACACACAGCACGGTGTGAGTCTCAGTCACAGTCAGTGCAAGGTTTACACACAGCACGGTGCGTGAGTCTCAGTCACAGTCAGTGCAAGGTTTACACACAGCACGGTGTGAGTCTCAGTCACAGTCAGTGCAAGGTTTACACACAGCACGGTGTGAGTCTCAGTCACAGTCAGTGCAAGGTTTACACACAGCACGGTGTGAGTCTATCAGTCACAGTCAGTGCAAGGTTTACACACAGCATGGTGTGAGTCTATCAGTCACAGTCAGTGCAAGGTTTACACACAGCACGGTGTGTGAGTCTCAGTCACAGTCAGTGCACGGTTTACACACAGCACGGTGTGAGTCTCAGTCACAGTCAGTGCAAGGTTTACACACAGCACGGTGTGAGTCTCAGTCACAGTCAGTGCAAGGTTTACACACAGCATGGTGTGCGAGTCTCAGTCACAGTCAGTGCAAGGTTTACACACAGCACGGTGCGAGTCTCAGTCACAGTCAGTGCAAGGTTTACACACAGCACGGTGTGAGTCTCAGTCAGTCAGTGCAAGGTTTACACACAGCACGGTGTGAGTCTCAGTCAGTCAGTGCAAGGTTTACACACAGCACGGTGTGAGTCTCAGTCACAGTCAGTGCAAGGTTTACACACAGCACGGTGTGTGAGTCTCAGTCACAGTCAGTGCAAGGTTTACACACAGCACGGTGCGTGAGTCTCAGTCACAGTCAGTGCAAGGTTTACACACAGCACGGTGTGAGTCTCAGTCACAGTCAGTGCAAGGTTTACACACAGCATGGTGTGCGAGTCTCAGTCACAGTCAGTGCAAGGTTTACACACAGCACGGTGCGAGTCTCAGTCACAGTCAGTGCAAGGTTTACACACAGCACGGTGTGAGTCTCAGTCAGTCAGTGCAAGGTTTACACACAGCACGGTGTGAGTCTCAGTCAGTCAGTGCAAGGTTTACACACAGCACGGTGTGAGTCTCAGTCACAGTCAGTGCAAGGTTTACACACAGCACGGTGTGTGAGTCTCAGTCACAGTCAGTGCAAGGTTTACACACAGCACGGTGTGAGTCTATCAGTCACAGTCAGTGCAAGGTTTACACACAGCACGGTGTGTGAGTCTCAGTCACAGTCAGTGCAAGGTTTACACACAGCACGGTGTGAGTCTCAGTCAGTCAGTGCAAGGTTTACACACAGCACGGTGTGAGTCTCAGTCAGTCAGTGCAAGGTTTACACACAGCACGGTGTGTGAGTCTCAGTCACAGTCAGTGCAAGGTTTACACACAGCACGGTGTGAGTCTCAGTCACAGTCAGTGCAAGGTTTACACACAGCACGGTGTGTGAGTCTATCAGTCACAGTCAGTGCAAGGTTTACACACAATGCGGCACTCCCTCAGTACTGCCCCTTCGACGATTCGGGGTTCTGCGCATGCACAATGGGCCTGCAAAATGTACTGAGCAAACTTTTGTTATCGCCCGCTCCACCCCCATGCCAGCTCTGGTGTGCAACGGTTGATTTATCGGCCTAGTCAACTCTTCGAACGATTCTGACGAATTTCTGGGTGGGAGGCGCGAACTTTTTCAAGGCGCTATAAATACCGCTGCGCCTGGATTGAGGCCGTAACAGGGGCGCGCCCGAATTTCTCCCCCAGAGAGTGCCCTTTAAGCTGAGCCACTCAATGAAAAATAATGGAATTCGCCTCCTTGACTTTCATCTATTACTTCACAAGGCGTGGAATCGTGCTGGAAATATAACGGCGATTTAACGACACGCGCGCTGTTGTTAATGCGCAAATCGGCCAGCAAATTCAGGGGATCAAGAGACATGTTAAGAGTTGCGATCAATGTTCCCGTTAAGCTGCACGGCTACGCAGCGGTCTGGAGATCCCGTGCAGACCACTCACCCGCAGGTGCAGAAATTTGAATTGAGCGAGTGACCCGTTCGTTAAAGGGACCCCGCACCCCAAAAAATAAATGAGAGGGAACATTGGTTGTGAACCTCCAGAACTGGCTGGTCGACTTATGCCGCTTTCTCCCGTTGGGCCTGTTTTCAGATTGCTAAAGTGCTTCAGGAATCCCGAGGCTCAAGGCTCGACTGGAATTAGACATCAGGCCGTCCCGAGGCCGCTCCCGGGTGACGGATTTGGATCAGCTGCCTTGCCAGCATGGATGTCAGGTAGGCCCTGGGAGGAGGGAAGAGGTGAATGGGAGATGGGGGCGACGGGGGAGGGGCGGGAGAGAGTGGTGGATGGGAGAGAGTGGGAGCCGGTGGCTAATCGCAGGACATTCCTCCACTTCAGTTTCCCCCCCCCCACGCCCCACCCCGCACTCCCCCCACCCACCCCACCATCACATGAGGGTAAGTTCAAAAAAAAAGCTACTTACCTCTTTTGGTGCTGGGCCCTTGTAAGGATTGCTGGCTTGGAACCAGAAAAATTGAGCAGGACAGGCCCGACACTCAATGCTGACGAGTTTCAGGGAAAGCTCCTTAAACAGGCGTTAGACCCCTTCGTTAACATACTCAAAGAGCCTAACACCAAGTTAAGGCGGCCTCCGAGGATGCCTGCCGTGCTTCCTTTACCAACATGGCGGCATCGAGAAATTAGTCCTTTGTTTGTACCCCGGTAACCGGGCGCCAATGTAACCAAGTTGTGCCCACCCCGACTCTAGATGTTATCTCAGTTTCTAACAGTCAGACAGCACTATGAAAAAGTGCCTTTTACATTTAAAACGGAAAATGTTAAACCACACAATCATGTGATGTAATTTGAAGGGAAAAAGTTACGTGAAATGTTAAGGAAATAAATTGCATTTATATAGCGCCTTTCACAACCTCAGGACATCCCAAAGTATTTTACAGCCAATGAAATACTTTTTGAAGTATAGTCACTGTTGTAATGTAGGACACATGACAGCCAATTTGTGCACAGCAAGCTCCCACAAACAGCAATGAGATAAATGATCAGATAACCTGATTTTGTTTTAAAGTGATGTTGGTTGAGGGTTAAATATTGGCCGGGACACCGGGGATAACTGCCCTGCTCTTCTTCGAAACAGTGGCGTGAAATCTTTTTGAGAGGGAAGGCGGGGCCTCAGTTCAATGTCTCATCCGAAAGACGGTACCTTCGACAGTGCGGCGCTCCCTCAGCTTTGCCCCTCCAACAGTGCAGCACTCCCTCAGTACTGCCCCTCCGACAGTGCAGCACTCCTTCAGTACTGCCCCTTCGACAATGCGGCACTCCCTCAGTACTGCCCCTTCGACAATGCGGCACTCCCTCAGTACTGCCCCTCCGACAGTGCAGCACTCCCTCAGTACTGCCCCTCCGACAGCGCAGCACTCCCTCAGTACTGCCCCTTCGACAATGCGGCACTCCCTCAGTACTGCCCCTCCGACAGCGCAGCACTCCCTCAGTACTGCCCCTTCGACAATGCGGCACTCCCTCAGTACTGCCCCTCCGACAGTGCAGCTCTCCCTCAGTACTGCCCCTTCGACAATGTGGCGCTCCCTCAGCACTGCCCCTCAGACAGTGCGGCACTCCCTCAGTACTGCGCTCCCTCGGGAGTGTCAGGCTGGATTACGGGCTCAAGTGTCTGGAGCGGGGATACATGTTAAAGCATTTCTACATGTTTGCATCGGAGGAAATGATGTTACTGAAGGACGTGTTGAGTTTATTTATTATTCCGTCTCTTCTCCAGCTGAACAGTTGCTGTGAAAACTGCACTTGTTTAAATTGAGATAAAATTGCCAGTCAGATACTTATAAGTCTCGAGACTGCTGGGAGAGAACCGAGCAGGTCATCAGAGCTGTCAATTAGTTCCCTGTGACAAAGTAGAATCTAAAGCTACTTTAATGCCTTGCTAGTTTTGATTTCTCTGCTTTCATCATCACATTAAAACATCACCTGACGTTGGTAAAATAAGAAGGATAATCTCGGCAGCTGAGGTTTATCCTGTTCTCGGGTGCTGCTGCAACATGGTTTGAAGTTAGTTTATTTTGTAGATGCATAGATTCTGCTCAATCAAAGATCCCACCATATGGTTGGTGTAATATATGCACCTGTTGCCCATATTCCTGATCTTTGGGCACCCTGTGCGGAGGGGAGCGGGCAGGTCGGAAGGCCTCCTCGTAGGACTGCTCCTGGGCACGGCCAAGGGGACCATCAGCTGGTCCAGGCAGCGGGCGGTCGAGGGGGTCATTTAGCCCGACTGCCTGCCTCTCTTCCGCGGTTACAGCCGAGCCAGGGTATCCCTGGAGATATAGCACGCGGTGTCCACCGGTACGCTCGCGGCCTTCCGTGAGAGGTTGGCACCAGAGGGACTGGAGTGCGTCATCACCCCCGGCAACCAAATTTTAATTTGACCGTCATTTCAAAAAGTTTTATTTGTTAATTTGTCGGTTCTAGTGTCCTTTTAATAAGGGGGCACTTGATTTAAAGTTCTACTTAAAATGGTTGTAGAGCTGTTGAGTTGTGAATGGCTTGGCCAATCACATGATGTTCACAAGACTCAATAAAACCCCAGCCAGTTGGGTTTGGGGGATCTACGATGAGGTATGCAGTTGTGAGCCTGGTGGATGAACTGGTAATGTGTAGTGTGATTGTTAAACCTTTGTTAATAAACTAACTAGTTCTTAATAGCAATGTGTTGCTGTGAATTCTTAAGCAAGGGACCCATGAAGCAAATACATTGCAGTCGGGTAAAAATATCCCTGTGAGCAGTCATGGTGGAATTAGAGATCTGCTTGTTTTCCAACCGGACTGATCTGATCGGATATATTTTTTTCGTGTCTTATTTTGTTCCTCCCCCATTTCACATCTGTATCAGGCTAAGCCCCTCCCCCCTCCTCCTCTACCCCCCCTCCTCCTCCTCTCCCCCCTCCCACCCACTCCATCCCCCGCCCTCCCGCCGCTCACATCTCAGCACTTGGCCAGTTTGGAGACGTCAACTGCAATCAGTGTGAGAAATTAGGGCCCGCCATGCTCCTTCCACCCTCAGCCTTAAACGCTGATTTGGGAATTGCCAAAGGGAGATGCCTGCGATTGCCGAACTTAAGCCCCTCGATCACACAAATGAGGCTAAATCGCTGGAAATTTTCCCTCGGCCGAAAAAAAAACGATTTATTTTCTGAATGTTAAGGGCTGTGGACGTTTACTGAAGTTGGCATGCTAATTTACATGAGATTTTCCACACTATAGGGTAAGACATCAGAGAATCTCAATGCACTGCTTTCTCTCACAACGATACTTAAGTTGCTGTGATTTGGGCTGGGATTGGCTGGGTTCCCAACCAAGAACTGACATTCTGAGTCTCTACGATAAGACTACTGCCCCCTAGCATTCTTTTTCATGCAGCAGGTATCCCAGAACACATCGTAACTCAAGGTCCATGGCACTGACCAACATATCGAGAATCTTCGCTGCTGCATACTCTGTTTACAAGTGATCAAAATTTGCTTTCAACCCATAAACATGACGATTATTTACTTCGTCTTTTCCATTTTTCTAGTCATTTCAGATCATTCGTTATTGTGAACCAACATCACTAAAGCAGATTATCTGGTTATTATCACATTGCTGTTAATGGGAGCTTGCTGTGCACAAATTGTCTGCCGCATTTCCCACGTTACAACAGTGACTACACTTCAAAAAGTATTTCATTGGTTGTGAAGTGCTTTGGGACATCCTGAGGGAAGTGCTTATTTGTACTGCCAAAATGGACACCATGCTCCACCCTTTGTCTGTGATTGGTCCCTTGGAGGCGAAGCCACACCCTGAGGTTTCACAGGAATGTGTAACTGGAACCGCCCATCCCAAGGTCTCAATGACTTTGCAAATTGTAACTCGATCCACTTTGACTTCCTGAAGCGACAGAGGACAGAGCTCCCCAGAAGACAGCAAGGGCCAGCCAAAGTGTCTTACCTCAGTCCAAGTGCATCCCGCCCCCAGCCAATGTGTCTTACCCCAGCGCAAGTGTATCCTCCACACCGCCCCCCCCACCCCCCGCCCCCACCATAGATGGGGCAGGCATTGTGTACGGATTGTTAACAGCTTTATTGAGTATGAAGTGAATAGTGGGAGAGAATGGGGGGGGGCGGGGCGGGGCGGGGGGGGGAGAAGGAGAGGGTTGAGGGGGGAGAGGGTCGAGAGGGGGAAGAGAGGGTCGAGGGTAGGGGGGGGAAGAGAGGGTCGACGGGGAGGAGGGGGTCCGGGAAAGGGGAAGGGTCGGGGTGGGGAAGAGGGTCGGGTTGGTGAGGGTTGAGGGGGGGAGAGGGTCGAGGGGCGAGAGGGTCGAGAGGGGGAGAAGTCGGGGGGGAAGAGGTCGGGGGGAAGAGGTCGGGGGGAAGAGGTCGAGGGGGAAGCGGTCGGGGGTGAAGAGGTCGGGGGGGAAGAGGTCGGGGGGAAGAGGTCGGGGGGAAGAGGTCGGGGGGAAGAGGTCGGGGGGGAAGAGGTCGGGGGGAAGAGGTCGGGGGGGAAGAGGTCGGGGGGAAGAGGTCGGGGGGAAGAGGTCGGGGGGGAAGAGGTCGGGGGGGAAGAGGTCGGGGGGGAAGAGGTCGGGGGGGAAGAGGTCGGGGGGAAGAGGTCGGGGGGGAAGAGGTCGGGGGGGAAGAGGTCGGGGGGGAAGCGGTCGGGGGGGAAGCGGTCGGGGGGGAAGCGGTCGGGGGGGAAGAGGTCGGGGGGGAAGAGGTCGGGGGGAAGAGGTCGGGGGGGAAGAGGTCGGGGGGAAGAGGTCGGGGGGAAGAGGTCGGGGGGGAAGAGGTCGGGGGGAAGAGGTCGGGGGAAGAGGTCGGGGGAAGAGGTCGGGGGGAAGAGGTCGGGGGGAAGAGGTCGGGGGGAAGAGGTCGGGGGGAAGAGGTCGGGGGGAAGAGGTCAGTGGGGGAAGAGGTCAGTGGGGGAAGAGGTCAGTGGGGGAAGAGGTCAGTGGGGGAAAAGGTCAGTGGGGGAAAAGGTCAGGGGGGGAAAGGTCAGGGGGGGAAAGGTCAGGGGGGGAAAGGTCAGGGGGGGAAAGGTCAGGGGGGAAGAGGTCAGGGGGAAGAGGTCGGGGGAAGAGGTCGGGGGGAAGAGGTCGGGGGGAAGAGGTCGGGGGGAAGAGGTCAGGGGGAAGAGGTCGGGGGGAAGAAGTCAGGGGGAAGAGGTCGGGGGGTGATGAGGTCGGGGGGGGAAGAGGTCGGGGGGGGAAGAGGTCGGGGGGGAAGAGGTCGGGGGGGGAAGAGGTCGGGGGGGGAAGAGGTCGGGGGGAAGAGGTCACGGGGGGAAGAGGTCGTGGGGGGAAATGGTCATGGGGGGGAAGTGATCGGGGGGGAGAGGTCAGTGGTGTAGAGGTCGGGGAGGAGGTCGGGGGAAAAGGTCGGGGGGAGAGGTCGGGGGAGAGGTCGGGGTTGGGGCGAGAGGGTCGGGGTTGGGGGGAGAGGGTCGGGGTTGGGGGGAGAGGGTCGGGGTTGTGGGGAGAGGGTCGGGGGGGGCAGAGGGTCAGGGGGGGCAGAGGGTCAGGGAGGGAGAGGGTCAGGGAGGGAGAGGGTCGGGGAGGAGAGGGTTGGGGGGATGGGTAGAAGAGAGAGGTGAGAGGTGGGGGGGGTGGGGGAAAGAGGGTTGGGGCTGGAGCCTGAGCGGGCAAAGAGAGTTGGAGCCTCTGGTCCTGTTTCTCGGCACCACGTGGAGAGAATGATTCGGGCCCGGGAGGGGAGGGGCTGGGGTTGGTGGTGGAGCTTAACAGACACATGTCTGTCAAAAAAAGTGCAGTACAAATAGTTACACTGCATCCTGATGCCGTGAAAGCCGCTATATAAATGCAAGGTTTTCTTATTATACATCTGACTGTAGCTGGGATTGGAGGTGATCTAAGGATGGGCTTTGTTGACTCTCATCATTCCCAGTCCATTATGAGCTGGCACCTGGTACAATGCAAGTTGGGAGTTGCATCAGGAGTCAGTTTTCCTGACCCTAAGCAGTGTTCTCCACCCCACCTCCCCCCCTGCCCCAACCCTTCTGTTAGGTGTGTTCTTATGGGACCTTGCAGCTCCTGGTTCCAATTGGCCACTCTTTCTCTGCGAGCCTAGGCAGAGACGATTGGTGGGATATTTACCCACCGATGGTTTCTTTTTAAATTCGCTCCTGCGATGTGGGCGTCACTGGCAAGGCTGGCATGTATTGCCCATCCCTAATTGCCCCTTGAGAAGGTGGTGGTGAGCTGCCTTCTTGAACCGCTGCAGTCCGTGTGGTGAAGGTGCTCCCACAGTGCTGTTAGGGGGGGGGTAGTTCCAGGATTTTGACCCAGCGACGATGGAGGAACGGCCGATATATTTCCAAGTCAGGATGGTTTGTGACTTGGAGGGGAACGTGGAGGTGGTGGTGTTCCCATGCGCCTGCTGATCTTGTCCTTCTAGGTGGTAGAGGTCGCGGGTTTGGGAGGTGCTGCCGAAGAAGCCAATGAGCCTGATGCTCACTCAAACTCCGCAAACATGTGCACACCAAGCAAGGCACAGCCATTGGAAATGGGAACACGTGCGAACTTTAACCCCGCCTTAACCCAGGGACGGTGAGGTTACTGGAGCTGCCAATATCGGCACTGGCCTGACTATGATCTGCTCGATATTTGAACTTGCCCTCAGAAAGTGTGTGACGTTGAAAAGGCTGCACTTATTGCCCATCTTTATTTATCCCAAGAAGGGCGATTGCCTTCCCATAACAATTGTTTGTAAATATTGTTTTCGGTCCCCGCCACAAACTCAGTTCCCTGGCCCACCGACCCCATCCCCCTCCCTGGCAACTGTCTGAGGCCAAACCAGACCATTCGCAACCTTAGCCCCGAGTGGAGCCTCTAACCAGATATCTGCTCCACAACGAAGACTGCCTACTTCCACCTCCGTAACATCGCCCGTCTCCGCTCCTGGCTCAGCTCATCCGCTGCTGAAACGCTCATCCATGCTTTTGTTACCTCTCGACCCAACACTCTCCTGGCCGACCTCCCATCGTCCACCCTCCGTAAACATGAGCTCATCCAAAACTCGGCTGCCCCGTGTCCTAACTCGCACCGAGTCCTGCTCACCCATCACCCCCTGTGCTCGCTGCCCCGTGTCCTAACTCACACCAAGTCCCGCTCATCCATCACCCCTGTGCTCGCTGCCCCGTGTCCTAACTCGCACCGAGTCCTGCTCACCCATCGCCTGCTGTGCTCACTGACCTACATTGTCTGGCAAAGCCTCAATTTTAAAATTCTCATCCTTGTTTTCAAATCCCTTCATGGCCTCGTCCCTCCCTATCTCTCTAAACTTAAACCCCACAGCCCTTCAAGATCTCTGCACTTTTCCAATTCTAGCCTCTTGTTTATCCCCGATTTTAATCACTCCACCACTGGTGGCCGTGCCTTCAGCTGACTAGGCCCTAAGTTCTGGAATTCCCTCCCTAAACCTCTCTGCCTCTCTCTGCTCCTTTAAGATGCTCCTTAAACGCTGCCTTTTTGACCAAGCTTTTGTTGATCTGCCCTAATATCCCGTTTTGTGCTTTGGTGTCAAAGTTTGTTTGATATCACTCCTGTGAAGCACCTTGGGGCATTTTACTATGTTAAAGATGCACTATAATAATCCAAGTTGCTATTTCTTATTGCTTGAAGAAATGAGTCACATGCTGGGCCATCTTAGAGTGCATGAAGGGTCAACCACATTGAACCTCATTTGTAAAGAGTCATCATCATCATAGGTGGTCCCTCGAACGAGGATGACTTGCTTCCACAGGAGTTCACAGATGTTTCAATGAAGGGCCCGGTCCTAAACTCCAGTTGAGGGGGTGGAAGATGCCTGAGCGTGGATTTTTTTAACGCGTGGTGACCGTTGCACACCAGCCACCATATGGGCGTGACAGAACTGGGCCTTTATCCAGTGGCAAGGGTTAACCTGCAAGACTGGAGATCTGCTCCGGTGCATGGATCTAGTGAAAGTGATCCAGAACTGAATCCTTCTTTTGTAATAGCCATTCAATCACCCACCCTTAGGATGTCCCAAAGCGCTTTACAGCCAATGAAGTACTTTTTAAAGTGTAGTCACTGCTGCAATATAGGAAACGCGGCAGCCAATTTGCGCACAGCAAGCTCACACAACCAGCCATGTGAAAATGACCAGATAATCTGCTTTTTAGTGGACTCTAGGGGAATTGATGGATATGGGGATCAGGCAGGAAAATGGAGTTGAGGTCGAAGATCAGCCATGATCTTATTGATTGGCAGAGCGGGCTCGAGGGGCTGTATGGCCTACTCCTGCTCCTATTTCTTATATTCCTAATGATGTTGATTGAGGGATAAATATTGGCTAAGACACCGGGGAGATCCCTTGCTCTTCTTTGATATAGTGGCATGGGATCTTTTTAGTCCACCTGAGAGAGCAGACGGGGCCTCAGTTTAGTGTCTCATCCAAAAGATGGCATCTCCGACAGTGTGACGCTCCCTCAGCACTGCACTGGGAGTGTCACCTAGATTTTTGTGCTCAAGCCGCTGGAGTGGGGCTTGAACCCATGACCGTCTGACTCAGGGACCAGAATGCTACCCACTGAGCCACGGCTGAGGAACCAATTGTTCCACTGCTAAACTTCAAACAACAATAATATTTGAAACCTCTGTGATTCACTATTGTGATGTCCTTGCATGGACCTTTTAGAGAACCATAGATCCTTACAGCACAGAAAGAGGCCGTTTGTCCATCATGTCTATGCCGGCTCTTTGCTAGAACACTCCAAAGCTAATCACAGTAGCCTGCTCTCTCTCCCCATAGCTCTGCATTTTCCCCCTGTATGTCTCAGAGATGTGGACCATATATAGCAGACACCTCAAATCGCTGGAGAAATATCACCAACGATAGCTCCATAAGAGCCTGCAAATCTCCTGGGAGGACAGACGCACCAACGTCAGTGTTCTCAATTAGGCCAACATCCCCAGCATCGAAGCACTGACCACAGTTGACCAGCTCCTTTGGACGAGCCACATTGTCCGCATGCCCGACACGAGACTCCCAAAGCAAGCGCTCTACTCGGAACTCCGACACGGCAAGCGAGCCCCAAGTGGGCAGAGGAAACATTTCAAGGACACCCTCAAATCCTCCTTGATAAAATGCAACATCCCCACCGACACCTGGGAGTCCCTGACCAAAGACCGTCCTAAGTGAAGGAAGAGCATCCAGGAGGGTGCTGAGCACCTCGAGTCTCGTCGCCGAGAGCATGCAGAAAACAAGATCAGGCAGCGGAAGGAGCGTACGGCAAACCAGTCCCATCCACCCTTTCCTTCAACGACTGTCTGTCCCACCTGTGACAGAGTCTGTAATTCCCGTATTGGACTGTTCAGTCACCTGAGAACTCATTTTTAGAGTGGAAGCAAGTCTAACGCGATTTCGAGGGACTGCCTATGATGATGATTATGTATCTTCCTCTACTTCAAATGTTTATCTACTCTTCCTTCAAAGGACATTGTCTGCCTCACCAATTCATATTAATAAACATGGACACAAAAGCAAAATACTGCGGATGCTGGAATCTGAAATAAAATCAGAGGATGCTGGAAATCTCAGCGGGTTGGGCAGCATCTGTGGAGAGAGAAGCAGAGTTAATGTTTCGGGTCGATGACCCTTTGTCAGAACTGGAGAGTGTTTGAAAAGAACAGATTCTTTAGGAGGAGGGGAAGAATGAACAAAAGGGAAGATCTGTGATAGGGTGGAAGGCAGGAGAGATTAGAGAGACAAAAGGGATGATGGGCCAAATTGAGATGGTAATGGCAGGAGGTAGAAAAAGGATAGTCTGGATAGGGTGTGATTGGCCGAGTAATGACCAGCTGCCATTGGAGACAAAGAGAGAGAAAATTTACATAAGATTGGGGAGTGGGGGGGCGCGAAGGGAGCCAAATAGGGGCAAAGGTTATGGTCTGAAATTGTTGAACTCGATGTTGAGTCCAGAAGGCTGTAAAATGCCGAAACAAAAGATGAGGTGCTGTTCCTCGAGTTAATAAACATGGATTGGGTATGATTCTGTTTCCAGGCTGACAGATTTTCTTCTCAGATCTATTTCTACTTCTTTCTAGAGAGTTATTTTCCCACTGAGAATGTCCCTGATTATTTTAAAACTGTTTTCTGGCATTATGATTTGAAGGTGCTATTTAAACATCTTCCTCTCCCTCAATGGGAAGACCTCGAGAGGTGTTCTTTAAAACCCGCCATCGTCCCTTACTTACTCACGCACCGAAGCTTGCTATTTATCCCTTACTTATGCTGAGGAGACAGAGTTTGCCATTTAGAAGGATTTCTCAGTCACCTAATCGCTCTGATATGCTGATGCTTTGTGACCTTCTAGCTTAAGAACATAACATGAGAAATAGGAGCAGGAGTAGGCCATACTGTCCCTCGAGCCTGCTTTCCCATTTAATACATTCATGGCTGATCTAATCATGGACTTGGGTCCACTTCCCTGCCCACTCTCCATAACCCCTTATCGGTTAAGAAACTATCTATCTCTGTCTTAAATTTATTCAATGTCCCGGCTTCCACAGCTCTCTGAGGCAGCGAATTCCACAGATTTACAACCCACTGAGAGAAGAAATTCCTCCTCATCTCAGTTTTAAATGGATGACCCCTTATTCTAAGATTGTGCCCCCTAGTTCTAGTCTCCCCTATCAGTGGAAACATCCTCTCTGCATCCACCTTGTCAAGCCCCCTCATAATCTTATACGTTTCGATACAATCACCTCTCATTCTTCTGAATTCCAATGAGTAGAGGCCCAACCTACTCAACTTTTTCTCATAAGTCAACTCCCTCATCCCCGGAATCAACCGAGTGAACCTTCTCTGAACTGCCTCCAAAGCAAGTATATCCTTTCGTAAATATGGAAACCAAAACTGCAAGCAGTATTCCAGGTGTGGCCTCACCAATACCTTATATAGCTGTAGCAAGACTTCCCTGCTTTTATACTCCATCCCCTTCGCAATAAAGGCCAAGATACCATTGGCCTTCCTGATCACTTGCTGTACCTGCATACCAACCTTTAGCTTGAAGAACCTTCAATCACAACTGCACAGCTTTCTATGGGTATATTTTACGAGTGAGCGTGTCTTAACCATCAGGAGCGCACAATCAGAAAATCACTGGAGTGCAGTAGTGACTGCCCCGTAAAATAAATGTTCTGACATGTGCTCCCGCTCAGGGAGGATGTGTGCCTGCAGTACGCATTTGTAGAATTTACCCTCTGGTTCCTATTACCAGATCTTTCCTGTAACCTTAAGTGAATCGCTCTAAGAGATAGTACAAGTCGCAACCAATATTATACATCCACTGATAATTCAAGATGATTTTCAGTGCTTAAAATAGCTCAATTCAGCCAATAATTTGAATTAAAACAACAAATTAGCAGCATAAAAACTTTTAATTATTGAAATCATTTAAATGAAGCAATTTTGAATTGAGGGTAGACTGCTTTAGGAATTAATAAAACTGTTGAAAATGGCTGTAAATTTCTCTAATATATTAAAAGTCCAACATCTGTATGAATTCCTATCTCCATACTTCTGGTGGAAACTCTCTATGTAAACGTGTCACTCTGTAGGTACACCCTCTTGCCAGAGGAGGCGCTGCAGTGCGTGGTGAGAGGGTGTAATTACAGCCTTTACATAGAGTGTTCCCATTCGAAATGTGGACATTGCAATGCAAATATAAAAATAAGGATAGAATGTATGGGGTAGAACTCGGTGGACTCACCGCCTACTGCCGCCGAGTTTTCTGGGCAGTCTCCCCGCCGAGCGAGTTTGGTGGAGGGAGGGAAGGTCGCTGGGGACCACCCGCTGGCGTCCGCAGGCGCGCAACGTGCGTAAGTGTCCTCCCGCCCGCCGAGCTGCCAGTTTGGTCCGGGCGGGAGTCCGCTGCAGCAGGGGGAAGGACCGCCCCATGGAGGCCGGTCTAGCCTCAACGGTAAGTATGAACATCTGCCAAAAAAAGGGTAATAAACGTCTTTTCTTTCTTTATTTTTTTCCCAACGATTCAGGTGGATGGGGTCCCCTGAAGGTGTTCCAGATTCATGGCGCAAGTCCTTATTTTGCCGCCGGACTTTTTCATGAAAGTTCCGCCTAAAGTACCGGTAGGATCTCAGTGGCCCTTGGGCAGAACTTAGCTTCCACCAAGTTCGGGGCCTAAGACTTTAAAATGGGGCCTGGATTATATTTGCATGCGCAGGTCCATTATATCCCCCATCATCTAAATATTATAAAAGGATATCGAACCATTGGAAAAGGTGCAGAAATGATTTACAAAGATGATACCAGAACTGAAAGGATATAATTAACAGGAAAGGCTGGGCTTGAAATGATAAGGCCCTTGGGTGACCTGGTAGAGGTATTTCAAATTATGAAAGGGTTCGACAGGGTAGATGTAGAAGATGTTTCCATTTGTGGGCGGACCAAAATTAGAGGCCGTAAGTATAAGTTGGTCACCAATAAATCCACTAGGGAATTCAGAAGAAAGGTCTTTACCCAGAGAGTGGTGAGAATGTGGAACTCGCTGCCACAGGGAGTGGTTGAAGCGAATAGTATCGATGCATTTAAGGGGAGGCTAGATAAACACATGAGGGAGAAAGGAATAGAGGGATATGTTGATGAAGATGGGAGGGAGGAGGCTCGAGTGGAGCATAAACACCGGCACGGACCTGTTGGGTCAAATGGCCTGTTTCTGTGCTGTACATACTATGGGTTAGAAATTCAGTTGCTCAGTGCCACCCGTTAGTGCTCGAGAGTGGCGCTAACGGTCCGCTAAGCGCGGATCTCCCGAGCGCCGAGCTGTCAGACGGAGGCGCAATCAGTTAACGCCGCGTGCTCTAGTGCCACCTACTGGGTGACGTCCCGAGTGAGCAATGCCATGTTAGCACCGCGATCCCGAACTTTGCTCCTTGCGCCTTGCACCGGCGCCATCACTGACAGGTAGAGTGGGTGTTCCGTGGAAACTCCTGGGGTGATATTATAAAGCAGGAGCCGGTGGGTGTTCAGTGTAAAATCTTTCAACGTCGCTGTGATTCTGTGAGGTCTGACACACCGCTGCTGATGTTCCCAACACTCCCTTCAACTTTCTCTCAGTTTTCGGGTGGTCCAGCTGACCTCCCCATTGGGCGCTGGGTTGCCGGTGACAGAACTTCATTATCCCCGCAGTGCTCCCGCTCCGTAGTGCCTTGAGAGTAGCGTGCAAGGCTTGCCTTAGTGCTCCACTTCCCTCGTGGGGTGCTAAACGTGAATATCCCGGTTGGAGGTGGTAAACATCGCCCAGTGCTAAAGTTAGCGAATAGGCGGTGTCACTGCCTCAAACCAGGCTATAACGAATTTTTAGCCCTATGTAAATCCGATTTAACTGAAGACTAGGCTTAGTCTCCTCTCCCTATATGCAACGGCATGGGAGATAGCCTAGCATCAAAAATATTTTTGAGGCTATTTTATTTCTAAAAGTGCCCCAAAACATGCCAACTTTGTTCAATTCAAATGCTAATCACTGTCTTGAAAGCAAATCATCAAAAAAAAGACGCAATCATGGAACGCTGAACAATTTATTGATTTTCTCCTTCAGTGACTCAACAATAATTACGAAGGGAAGTCTAACAAAGACTCCTGTTGCATTGCCGCACAATTATCTGTGTTATGTGTGTTAATTATTGCCCTTCTCTGAACAATAACAATTTAAATTCACTCTTTGTCCACTATGACCAATCAAATCTGAAGTTGGCTTCTCGCTGGCTGTTTCAATTGCTTTTTGGGTGCCTTACAACACTGGAGATGAGAGGGTTGACCTATGAGGAAAGGTTGAGTAGGTTGGGCCTCTACTCATTGGAATTCAGAAGATAGAGAGGTGACCTTATCGAAACGTATAAGATTGTGAGGGGGCTTGACAAGGTGAATGCAGAGAAGATGTTTCCACTGATGGGGGAGACTAGAAATAGGGGGCGTGATCTTAGAATAAGGGGCCGCCCATTTAAAACTGAGATGAGGAGGAATTTCTTCTCTCAGAGGGTTGTAAATCTGTGGAATTCGCTGCCTCAGAGAGCTGTGGAAGCTGGGTCATTGAATAGATTTAAGACAGAGATAGACAGTTTCTTAAATGATAAGGGAATAAGGGGTTATGGGGAGCGGGCAGGGAAGTGGAGCTGAGTCCATGATCGGATCAGCCATGATCTTATTGAGTGGCGGAGCAGGCTCGAGGGGCCATATGGCCTGCTCCTGTTCCTATTGCTTGTGTTCTTATGTAACAGGCACCCCTTTGAAATTAGATACCCCAGTTCTAGATCCTTGCTGATCCTTCCCTTTGACAGTGCTACAAGGGTTAAATTATGAGGACAGATTGCACAGACTAGGCTTGTATTCCCACGAGTGTAGAAGATTAAAGAATGATCTGATTGAGGTGTTGAACAGGCTTAAAGGATTCGATAGGGTAGATAGAGAGAAACTGTTCCCTCTGGTGGGGGGAGTCCAGAACAAGGGGGCAGAACCTTAAAATTAGAGCCAGGCCGTTCAGGGGTGATGTCGGGAAACACTTCTTCACACAAAGGGTGATGGGAATCTGGAACTCTCTCCCCCAAAAGGCTGTTGAGGCTGGGGGTCATTTGAAAATTTCAAAACGGAGCTTGATAGATTTTTGTTAACAAGGGAGTTGAGGGGTATGGAAGCAGGCTGAGATACAGCTCGTGAATTGGCAGATCGATTTGATGGAGTGTTGAACAGGTTGCCGATTTGCTCGTGCCTTATTTACGCTACTCCCATTAATGACTTCATACAATGAAATGATCAAATTTGAATCAATATGCGTAGAGCAGATGCAATGGATGAAGAACTTGCGCAAAATTATGAAAGTGTCTTTGGGACATATGAACAGGAGGTAGGCCAGTCAGCCTGTCATTCAATTAGACTGGACGTCAATTGGGTCTGTAATGGATCCGTTGGTAAGGATCACGGCCTGCATGTTGTCGTGGAGCAGGCGAAGGATGTTGACAAACGTTTGGGGGCATCTGAAACGGAGGAGGATGCTCCATAGACCCTCGCGGTTGACAGTGTCAAAGGCCTTTGTAAGGTCGAAGGCGGCCATGTGTAAGGGCTGGCGCTGCTCCCTGCATTTTTCCTGCAGCTGTCGCGCTGCAAAGATCATGTCCGTTGTGCCCCCTAGGGGACGAAATCCTCATTGTGATTCTGGAAGGAGCTCCTCGGCCACAGGGAGAAGACGATTGAGGAGAACTCTAGTGACAACTTTCCCAGTGGCTGATAACAGGGAGATTCCCCTGTAGTTGCCGCAGTCGGACTTGTCCCCTTTTTTAAAGATGGTCACGATCACTGCATTTCTGAGATCTCCCGGCATGCTCTCCTCCCTCCAGATGAGAGAGATGAGGTCATGTATCCACGCCAACAATGTCTCTCCGCCATACTTTAGCGCCTAGCAGGGATTCCATCCGCTCCTGTAGCCTTGTTGTTCTTGAGCTGTTTAATGGTTTTGCCAACCTTGTGCAAAGTTGGGGTTTCACTGAGGTGGTGGCGGGTCACATGCTGCGGGATGGAGTCGAGAACACTCGAGTCAAAGGCAGAGTCTCGATTGAGGAGATCTTTGAAGTGCTCCTTCCAGCAGGCCCTGACAACCTCGGTGTCCTTGATGAGTGTTTCCCCATTCTTGACCAGCAGTGGGAGTTTGGACCGTAAGTGGCCTTTTTTAAAGATGGTCACGATCACTGCATCTCTGAGATCTCCCGGCATGCTCTCCTCCCTCCAGGTGAGAGAGATGAGGTCATGTATCCGCGCCAACAGCCTTGGGAGTTTGGACCGTAAGTGGCCTTGTCTGAGATCCTGCAAATCCCCTGGAAGGACAGGCGCACCAACATCAGTGTCCTCGTCCAGGCTAACATCCCCAGCATTGAAGCACTGACCACACTCGATCAGCTTCGCTGGGCAGGCCACATTGTTCACATGCCAGATACGAGACTCCTAAAGCAAGTGCTCTATGCGGAGCTCCTTCACGGCAAACGAGCCAAAGTTGGGCAGAGGAAACGTTACAAGGACACCCTCAAAGCCTCCCTGATAAAGTGCAACATCACCACTGACACCTGGGAGACCCTGGCCAAAGATCGCCCTAAGTGGAGGAAGTGCATCCAGGAGGGCGTTGAGCACCTCGAGTCTCAACGTCGAGAGCATGCAGAGGTCAAGCGCAGGCAGCGGAAGAAGCGTGCGGCAAACCAGTCCCACCCATCCCTTTCCTCAACGAATGTCTGTCCCACCTGTGACAGAGTCTGTGGCTCTCATATTGGACTATTCAGCCACCAAAGAACTCACTTCAGGAGTGGAAGCAAGTCTTCCTCGATTGCAAGGGACTGCATATGATGATGATGATGATGACAATTAGTCCATAGCTCATCATTATCTGAACTCTATTTACCCACCTTTGTTCCATGCCCTTTGATATCTGCAATGTATTTGCTTCATGGGTTCTTTGCTTAAGAATTCATAGCAACATATTGCTATTAAGAACTAGTTGGTTTATTAACAAAGGTTTAACAATCACACAACACATTACCGGTTCATCCACCAGGCTCACAGCCATCTGCCTCATCGTGGATCCCCCGAACCCAACTGGCTGGGGTTTTATTGAGTCTTGTGAACATCACGTGACTGGCTAAGCCACTCACAATGGAACAGATCCACAAGCCTGTGAGCATCCTCACAGGTACATACATTACAATAAATACCCTTACCCAACAAAAATCGATCAAACTCAGTTTTGAAAGCTCCAATTGACCGCCGGCGTCCATAGCTTTTTGCAGGAGTGATTTCCCCATTTCTACTACCCTTTGTGCAAATATGTGCTTCCTGATTTTGATTCTAAACAGCCTAGCTCTAATTTTAAGGTGGAGTGTCGAAAATCCGGAGTTCCGGAATCTGGAATGTTCCGGAATCCGGACCGATTGGTGGCAGGGTCGTCTAGAATCCATAAAATGTTCCGGAATCCGAACCCGCTGACCCTGCCGACCTCAGAGCCTCGTCTCTGCTCGCCGCCGCTGCCCTTACCGTGGGACCTCCTCGCTGGCCCACCACAACACCTTCTCTGCGATGGTCCCCGCCCGAACAGCTCCACCACGGGGCCCGCCCAAACAGCTCCACCATGGGGCTCGCCCAAACAACTCCACCTCGGGGCCCGCCAGGACAGCTCCACCACGGGGCCAGCCAGGACAGCTCCACCATGGGGCTCGCCCGAACAGCTCCACCACGGTGCCTGCCCGAACAGCTCCACCACGGGGCCCGCCCGAACAGCTCCACCACGGGGCCCGCCATGACAGCTCCACCACGGGGCCCGCCCGAACAGCTCCACGATGGACCCCGCCTGACGACCTCATCGAACTCCCCCCCCCCCCTCCCCCGCCACCCCTTTCTGACATTCCGAAATCCAGAAATACCTGAACCTGGGCTCCGGCGTCTCCGGATTCGTGATGTCAGAAAGACGATCGAAAGTCCGGATAAACCCGGAATCCGGAACGGTCTCGGTCCAGAGGGTTCCGGATTCTCAACGCTGCACCTGTACTCTGCCTTGTGCCGGATTCACACACTGGAGAAAATAATTTGCTTGCGTCTACCCTATCATAGAATCATAGAGCACAGGAAGAGGCCACTCGGCTAATCATACCTGTGCCGGCTCTTTGAAAGAGCTGTCCAATTAGTTCCACTCCCCCTGACCTTTCCCCATTAGCCCTGCAAACGTCTCCTTTATCGAATCCCTTCATCATTTTCCTTCTAAACTCAAGGGAACTCACTGCCAGCTTTACACGACCCGCCCACGTAAACTACCCCATTTCAGCCCCGTGTCTTTCCGGTGAATCTGCAAGGGAGTCACTCAGGGGTTAACCCCACGGACTCCAGAGCCGTACGATGATACGCTGCGTCGCCAGAGCTGACCGAAAAACCCGAACCGTCGGGCAGAACAAGCCAGAGCTGGAAAGCACCAAGAGGGCAAAGGCAGCCGACAGCCACGAGACCTTCCGAGTGTTGGGGGTGGAGCTCACTGGGAATCAAGGTCGGCAGACTAGCCAGGATAATTAGATCGTCGCTACTAATGTGGGCTTGCTGGCTGCGCCCCTTTGCATTCTGCAGGAGGACCTGTACACCCGCTAACAGTTAGTGCCACAGTCCATTTCCAAATTGATGGCCATCTGATTTATGGACACGCAAACACATGCAGGGTGTGAGGAGAGCCAGATCTGCCTGCTGCAGGTTTATTTACGAATAAACATAAATTTTGGGCCGAATTGGAGACTTGCCTGTGCATAATAAAACAAAAAGTTGCACTGTCGGAGGTGTCGTCTTTCGGATGAGATGTTAGACCGAGGCCCCGTCTGCTCTCTCAGGCGGATGTAAAAGATCCCGTGGCATATTTTGAAGAAGGGCAAGGGGAGAGTTCGCCCTGCTGTACTGGCCAATATTTACCCCTCAATCAACATAAATAAAACAGAATATCTGGTCGTTATCACATCGCTGTTTCTGGGAGCTTGCTGTGCGCAAATTGGCTGCCGCGTTTCCTACGTTGCAACAGTGACTACACTTCAAAAGTACTTTTTATTGGCTGTAAAATGCTTTGAGACGTCTGGTGGTTGTGAAAGGCGCTATATAAATCCAAGTCTTCCTTTCTGAACCGTTGCTGCTCAAAGGAAAACAACCCCAGTTTATTTATCTAGACCTTGCACATAACTGAAGTTCCATTTCAGTAAATCTCCTCTGCACCCTCTCTAAGGCCTTGACAAAAGTGCGGAGCCCAGAATTGAACACAAGACTCCAGCTGGGGCTGTTTTATAAAGGTTTCAGCATAATTTCCTGGCTTTTGTACTCTATGCCTCTATTTATAAAGCCCAGGATCCCATAAGATGATCAAAAATAAATAGAGTGAAACGCATATGCTGCTAATCAGTGCACATATTTTGTAATCTGCATAAAATATGAATTGATAAGCCATTTTATGTAAGATTGCTCAATTGAATCATTATGCTGTGACACTCATCCTTGTTAAATATAAAAAGTGCTAGATATGTACCGGCATAAGTGATAAGATGATCAGATACCGTGCTGAAGATAATGGTTGATGTGATGGTGGATGCATGGAAGCGTCATCTGGGGAATGTGACAGGCCAGAGATGAATTAAGTGGGCTGCACAGTTGGAGTAGAATCCTTTGGCTTTGCTTGATTGCCTTTGCGGGGTCGAGAGAAAGTGCATAATACTTCATCTCCCGGGGCTTTTAACCCGTGAATGCTTGGTGTATTTTATCAGGAAGGAATTACTAGGGAACGGTTTTGGTTTTCATCGCATTCACCTGGGTGATAGAAAGTGGCAGTTTTCAGACTCTGAGCAGTGCCCTAAAAGAAACATAGAAAATAGGAGCAGCAGTGGGCCATTCGGCCCTTCGAGCCTGCACCGCCATTCAATATGATCATGGCTGATCCTCTATCTCAACACCATAGTCCCGCTTTTTCCCCCATACCCCTTGATGCCTTTTGTGTCTAGAAATCTATCTATCTCCCTCTTAAATATATTCAGTGACTTGGCCTCCACAGCCTTCTGTGGTAGAGAATTCCACAGGTTCACCACCCTCTCAGTGAAAAAATCTCTCCTCATCTCACTCCTAAATTTCCTACCCCGTATCCTGAGACTGTGACCCCTTGTTCTAGACTTCCCAGCCTGGGGAAACATCCTCCCCGCATCCAGTCTAGCAAAGGAAGACTTGCATTTATATAGCGCCATTCATGACCTTGGGACGTCCCAAAGCGCTTTACAGGCAGATCCTGGTCTCCTTCAGTTTTGTCCAATGGTCTGTACGTGAAACATTACCCCGACTATTCCCTTTACGGCCAGTTACGGATTTGCTGTGTGTTTGTGACATTCCCAGTCCTTATTCCATAGAGAACAAACCTGTGTTCGAATATACCAAACCAAGAAGGAAAGTCGTGCATTTCTATAGCGTCTTTCCTCGCCTCAGGATGTCAGAAAGCGCTAAAGACATTGCTGTGCTCCCTCAGCACTGCACTGGCGTGTCAGCCGAGAATTTGTGCTCAAATCCCTGCATTGGGATTTAATTGGATAGAGTAGGTAGGGAGGCACTGTTTCCACTAGCAGGGAACGTCGTTAGCCAGATGACACAGCTTTAAAATAATTGACAAAAGAACCAGAGGGGGAGATGAGCAATGTTCCCTTTAAGCTGCGCTGTCCCTTTAAATCTCTGCGCATGCACGGCATTTACAATGGGCAAGCAGCGAGCAGTTTGTGCGGGACCTTTCTCATTGCCGCGAGGCTTAGGGGGAACATTGGAGATGAGAAGAATTTTTTCTTTCGCAGAGAGTCTGGAATGCACTGCCTGAAAGGCTGGTGAAAGCAGGTTCAGTAGTGACCTAAGGTTCATTCATCATCATAGGCGATCCCTCGTATCGAGGATGACTTGCTTCAACTCCAAAAAGGGATGAGTTCACAGGTGTTTCAATGAAGGACTTAATATTCCAGATCCTGAACTAAATATTGAAGGGTGGAAGATGCCTGTGCGTGGATTGTTTTAACGTGGGGTGGCCGTTGCACACCAGCCACCACACGGGTTTGACAGAGCGAGGTCTTGGTCCAGTGGCAAGGATTACCCAAGACGACTGGAGACCAGCTCTGCTGCACGGACCTAGTGCACGCACATATCGCAGTGTGGGCTGGGCCCGTGCTGCCCCTGGGTGCATTACAACAGTGACTACACTCCAAAATTACTTTATTTGCTGTAAAACGCTTTGAGACAACCGATGGTCGTGAGAGGCGCTATATAAATGTAAATCTATGAAATTCTCTGCCCCAGAGAGCTGTGGAGGCTGGGTCATTGAATATATTTAAGGCGGAGATAGACAGATTTTTGAGCGATAAGGGAGTAAAGGACTATGGCCAGCGGGCAGGGAAGTGGAGCTGAGTCCATGATCAGATCAGCCATGGTCTTATTGAATGGCGGAGCAGGCTCAAGGAGCCGAATGGCCTACTCCTGCTCCCATTTCTTATGTTCTTATGCAAGTCTTTCTAACAGTAACTTTCAAAACAGAATTGGATAAATCCTTGAAACGGATTTGCAGGGCTGTGGGGGAAGAGCAGGGGGGAGTGGGACTAATGGGATCGCTCTTTCATAGAGCCGGCACAGGCACATAGAAACATAAAAACATATTCCCAATTTTTCCCCATACCCCTTGATGCCTTTTGTGTCTAGAAATCTATCTTTTATGTATTTAACCCCTTGTAACCTGTATAACACCTGACCACCAGAGGGCCCACCTGTTGGAGTCCCAAGGGATCCCAGCATCCCATGGGAGCACGGGATATAAGCAGGTCATCCACGAGGTACCTGCACTCTGGAGTTTTATTAAAGGAGCTAAGGTCACACTTGCTCATTGTACACAGTACTCAGTTTCATCCTTTATTATGAACGTATCACTATCTATCTCCCTCTTAAATATATTCAGTGACTTGGCCTCCACAGCCTTCTGTGGTGGAGAATTCCACAGGTTCACCACCCTCTGAGTGAAAACATTTCTCCTCATCTCGGTCCTAAATTTCCTACCCTGTATCCTGAGACTGTGACCCCTTGTTCTAGACTTCCCAGCCAGGGAAAACATCCTCCCCGCCTCCAGTCTATCCAACCCCGTCAGAATTTTATACGTTTCAATGAGATCCCCTCTCATTCTTTTAAACTCTAGTGAATACAGGCCCAGTCGAGCCAATCTCTCCTCATACGACAGTCCTGCCATCCCAAGGTGGGCCGAATGGTATCTGATGCTAACTATTTGCCAGCCAAACCTGTATTCAAGGGAACTCGCCACTTACAGTAAGAGGACCACGTCTGTGAGACTCAACCGATCACTTTGCGAAGCAACTGATCGCCTTTAAAGGAATTGATCGCTAGGCAACAAACATTACATGACCGAAAATGCAAGTCACTGGCCTGAATTATAAAATGAAACATTCAGTATGAAGTAGATGCACTTGAATTTCTGAAGTATTAAAAATTATACTCATTGAACCTGCTGTTGCTGCAAATTGAAAGCACTGATTGAAAACCTGCCCCTGATTTTGTAAAATGGTTGAACCCAATTCCTCTATCTACTTACATGTGCTAATTTCGGGATATAGCGTGTGCAGCAACACATTACATTCGACAATATTACCTCGAGCAATTCGTTCCCCTCCATCCTCTTTTTTCTATAACAACAACCACTTGTATTTATGTAGCGCCTTTAATGCAGTGAGATATCCCAAGACGCTTCGCAGGAGTGTTATGAGATTTTTTTTTAAATAAAGGAAATGAAATAGTTCCGTTTTTCACAGTCCAAACTTCTTCTGAACAATGCACCGTGCCTTCAGCTGCCTGGGCCCCAAGCTCTGGAACTCCCTCCCTAAACCTCGCCGTCTCTCTCCCTTTCTCTCCTCCTTTAAGACGCTCCTTAAAACCTACCTCTTTATCCAAGGTTTTGGTCACCTGCCCTAATTTCTCCTTATGTGGCTCGGTGTCAAATATTTTGTCTTATAACACACCTGTGAAGCGCCTTGGGAAGTTTCACTACGTGAAAGGCGCTATATAAATACAAGTTGCTGTTGTTGTTGAAGTCAGCGGAAACTAGAACTAGGGGGGCATAATCTTAGAATAAGGGGCCGCCCATTTAAAACTGAGATGAGGAGGAATTTCTTCTCTCAGAGGGTTGTAAATCTGTGGAATTCGCTGCCTCAGAGAGCTGTGGAGGCTGGGACATTCTTAAATTTGAGAGAGAGAGAGATAGACAGTTTCTTAACCGATAAAGGATTAAGGGGTTATGGGGAGTGGGCAGGGAAGTGGAACTGAGTCCATGATCGTAATAAATGACGGAGCAGGCTTGAAGGGGCGTATGGCCTACTCCTGCTCCTATTTCTTATGTTCTTATGTAAATATCGCGTGTTTGCCACTCTCGTCCGATGTTAAAATTCCTCCGACTGAATCTTCAACTCTGTTTGAGGGGAAGATACGGTGCAACAAAGATACAAAAATTTACCCGTGAAAGCATTGCTCCTAAAACAATCATTCTCACTGTTATTCCTTATCTCCCAACGTCTCCCAGCCAACTGTAATTGATGAACAGTAGTACAAAAACGCGATAAGGCTTTGGTCTATCCTTGTGTAGTATTTAAAACCTTGGACGCCGGTGCCTTTATTTTTATATCGCAGTGAGGTCTCTGCAGCTGCCGCTGTTACAACTGGCTGGTCAGAGCCAACTGGCTCAGTTGTACACTGTGCACCCCCACTGTGCAGAGGGCAGGAAACCTTTGCAATGCGATGAAAGATAGAATAGCATTTGCATCATTCAGTTTACCGTCCAGATCTATCAGTGCAAGTTCTTTGGTTGCCGAAAGCTGAAGCACATTGAGTTTTCTTACATTGGATGAGTCAGTCGTTCGAGAAAGACTTGCATTTATATAGCGTCTCTCTGTCCTGTTACAGTTTGAACTGGTGCTCTCCACTCTCCCGTCCTGCGACAGTGGGAACTGGTGCTCTCCACTCTCCCGTCCTGTGACAGTGGGAACTGGTGCTCTCCACTCTCCCGTCCTGCGACAGTTGGAACTGGTGCTCTCCACTCTCCCATCCTGTGACAGTGGGAACTGGTGCTCTCCACTCTCCCGTCCTGCGACAGTGGGAACTGCTGCTCTCCACTCTCCCGTCCTGTGACAGTGGGAACTGGTGCTCTCCACTCTCCCATCCTGTGACAGTTGGAACTGGTGCTCTCCACTCTCCCGTCCTGCGACAGTTGGAACTGGTGCTCTCCACTCTCCCATCCTGTGACAGTGGGAACTGGTGCTCTCCACTCTCCCGTCCTGTGACAGTGGGAACTGGTGCTCTCCACTATCCCGTCCTGCGACAGTGGGAACTGGTGCTCTCCACTCTCCCGTCCTGCGGCAGTTGGAACTGGTGCTCTCCACTCTCCCGTCCTGTGACGGTGGGAACTGGTGCTCTCCACTCTCCCGTCCTGTGACAGTGGGAACTGGTGCTCTCCACTCTCTCTTCTGCGGCAGTGGGAACTGGTGCTCTCCACTCTCCCGTCCTGCGGCAGTTGGAACTGGTGCTCTCCACTCTCCCGTCCTGTGACAGTGGGAACTGGTGCTCTCCACTCTCCCGTCCTGTGACAGTGGGAACTGGTGCTCTCCACTCTCCCGTCCTGTGAGAGTGGGAACTGGTGCTCTCCATTCTCCCGTCCTGCGACAGTGGGAACTGGTGCTCTCCACTCTCCCGCCCTGCGGCAGTTGGAACTGGTGCTCTCCACTCTCCCGTCCTGTGACAGTGGGAACTGGTACTCTCCACTCTCCACTCTCCCGTCCTGTGACAGTGGGAACTGGTGCTCTCCACTCTCCCGTCCTGTGACAGTTGGAACTGGTGCTCTCCACTCTCCCGTCCTGCGACAGTTGGAACTGGTGCTCTCCACTCTCCCATCCTGTGACAGTGGGAACTGGTGCTCTCCACTCTCCCGTCCTGTGACAGTGGGAACTGGTGCTCTCCACTCTCCCGTCCTGTGACAGTGGGAACTGGTGCTCTCCACTCTCCCGTCCTGTGACAGTTGGAACTGGTGCTCTCCACTCTCCCGTCCTGTTACAGTTTGAACTGGTGCTCTCCACTCTCTGTCCTGTGACAGTGGGAACTGGTGCTCTCCACTCTCCCGTCCTGCGACAGTTGGAACTGGTGCTCTCCACTCTCCCGTCCTGTGACAGTGGGAACTGGTGCTCTCCACTCTCCCGTCCTGCGACAGTGGGAACTGGTGCTCTCCACTCTCCCGTCCTGCGACAGTTGGAACTGGTGCTCTCCACTCTCCCATCCTGTGACAGTGGGAACTGGTGCTCTCCACTCTCCCGTCCTGCGACAGTGGGAACTGGTGCTCTCCACTCTCCCGTCCTGCGACAGTGGGAACTGGTGCTCTCCACTCTCCCGCCCTGCGGCAGTTGGAACTGGTGCTCTCCACTCTCCCGTCCTGTGACAGTGGGAACTGGTGCTCTCCACTCTCCACTCTCCCGTCCTGTGACAGTGGGAACTGGTGCTCTCCACTCTCCCGTCCTGTGACAGTTGGAACTGGTGCTCTCCACTCTCCCGTCCTGTGACAGTGGGAACTGGTGCTCTCCACTCTCCCGTCCTGCGACAGTTGGAACTGGTGCTCTCCACTCTCCCGTCCTGTGACAGTGGGAACTGGTGCTCTCCACTCTCCCGTCCTGAGACAGTGGGAACTGGTGCTCTCCACACTCCCGTCCTGCGACAGTGGGAACTGGTGCTCTCCACTCTCCCGCCCTGCGGCAGTTGGAACTGGTGCTCTCCACTCTCCCGTCCTGTGACAGTGGGAACTGGTGCTCTCCACTCTCTCTCCTGCGGCAGTTGGAACTGGTGCTCTCCACTCTCCCGTCCTGTTACAGTTTGAACTGGTGCTCTCCACTCTCCCATCCTGTGACAGTGGGAACTGGTGCTCTCCACTCTCTCTCCTGCGGCAGTTGGAACTGGTGCTCTCCACTCTCCCGTCCTGCGACAGTGGGAACTGGTGCTCTCCACTCTCCCGTCCTGCGGCAGTTGGAACTGGTGCTCTCCACTCTCCCGTCCTGCGACAGTGGGAACTGGTGCTCTCCACTCTCCCGTCCTGTGACAGTGGGAACTGGTGCTCTCCACTCTCCCGTCCTGTGACAGTTGGAACTGGTGCTCTCCACTCTCCCGTCCTGCGGCAGTTGGAACTGGTGCTCTCCACTCTCCCGTTGGTGTAGGATGGAGGGCTTTAGTTTCCTGAACAATTGGGACCACTTCTGGGGTAGGTGGGACCTGTATAATTCGGACAGGTTACACCTCAACAGAGACGGGACCAATGTTCTCGCGGGTGGTTTTGATAGTACGGTTGGGAGGGCTTTAAACTAGCTTGGCAGGGGGATGGGAACCCAGGAGAGGGCTCGGAACTAGTTAGAGTGGGTGAGAACTCAGATGAACAGAACCCCAAGAAAGAATGCAAAAGGAAGGAGGCAACAGAGCAGAGTAGCACTGGGGTAAGTGTAAACCACAAGGTGATAGGAAGGGACAATATGTATGAATATAAAAGGGCTGCAGGAGGGGTCAAAACTAAAAATCATGGTTTAAAAACTAGTATTAAAATGCTCTACCTAAACGCACGCAGCATTCGAAACAAAGTAAATGAGTTGACGGCACAAATCATTACAAATGGGTATGATTTGATGGCCATTACTGAAATGTGGTTGCAGGGTGGCCAAGACTGGGAATTAAACCTACAGGGGTATCTGACAATTCGGAAAGATAGACAAGAGGGGAAAGGAGGTGGGGTAGCTCTGTTAATGAAGGATGATATCAGGGCAGTTGTGAGAGACGATATTGGCTCTAATGAACAAAATGTTGAATCATTGTGGGTGGAGATTAGAGATAGTAAGGGAAAAAAGTCACTGGTGGGCGTAGTTTATAGGCCCCCAAATAATAACTTCACGGTAGGGCGGACAATAATCAGGGGAATAATGGAGGCATGTGAAAAAGGAACGGCAGTAATCATGGGGGATTTTAACCTACATATCGATTGGTCAAATCAAATCGCACGGGGTAGCCTTGAGGAGGAATTCATAGAATGCATACGGGATTGTTTCTTAGAACAGTATGTTACAGAACCTACAAGGGAGCAAGCTATCTTAGATCTGGTCCTGTGTAATAAGACAGAAATAATAAACAATCTCCCAGTAAAAGATCCTCTCGGAATGAGTGATCACAGTCTGGTTGAATTTGTAATACAGATTGAGGGTGAGGAAGTATTGTCTCAAACGAGCGTACTATGCTTAAACAAAGGGGACGACAGTGGGATGAGGGCAGAGTTGGCTAAAGTAGACTGGAAACACAGACTAAACAGTGGCACAATTGAGGAACTGTGGAGGACTTTTAAGGAGCTCTTTCATAGTGCTCAACAAAAATATATTCCAGTGAAAAAGAAGGGCGGTAAGAGAAGGGATAACCAACCATGGATAACCAAGGAAATAAAGGAGAGTATCAAATTAAAAACCAATGCGTATAAGGTGGCCAAGGTTAGTGGGAAAATAGAAGATTGGGAAAATTTTAAACGACAGCAAAGAATGACGAAGAAAGCAATAAAGAAAGGAAAGATAGATTACGAAAGTAAACTTGCGCAAAACATAAAAACAGATAGTAAAAGCTTTTACCGATGTATAAAACGGAAAAGAGTGACTAAAGTAAATGTTGCTTCCTTAGAAGATGAGAAGGGGGATTTAATAATGGGAAATGTGGAAATGGCTGAGACCTTAAACAATTATATTGCTTCGGTCTTCACTATGGAAGACACAAAAACCATGCCAAAAATTGCTGGTCATGGGAATGTGGGAAGGGAGGACCTTGAGACAATCACCATCACTAGGGGGGTAGTGCTGAACAGGCTAATGGGACTCAAGGTAGACAAGTCCCCTGGTCCTGATGAAATGCATCCCAGAGTATTAAAAGAGATGGCGGAAGTTATAGCAGATGCATTTGTTATAATCTACCAAAATTCTCTGGACTCAGGGGAGGTACCAGCGGATTGGAAAGCTGCTAATGTAACGCCTCTGTTTAAAAAAGAGGGCAGGCAAAAGGCAGGTAACTATAGGCCGGTTAGTTTAACATCTGTAGTGGGGAAAATGCTTGAAGCTATCATTAAGGAAGAAATAGCGGGACATCTAGATAGGAATAGTGCAATCAAACAGGTGCAGCATGGATTCATGAAGGGGAAATCATGTTTAACTAATTTAATGAAATTCTTTGAGGATATAACGAGCATGGTGGATAGAGGTGTACTGATGGATGTGGTGTATTTAGATTTCCAAAAGGCATTCAATAAGGTGCCACACAAAAGGTTACTGCAGAAGATAAAGGTACGCGGAGTCAGAGGAAATGTATTAGCATGGATAGAGAATTGGCTGGCGAACAGAAAGCAGAGAGTCGGGATAAATGGGTCCTTTTCGGGTTGGAAATCGGTGGTTAGTGGTGTGCCGCAGGGATCGGTGCTGGGACCACAACTGTTTACAATATACATAGATGACCTGGAAGAGGGGACAGAGTGCAGTGTAACAAAATTTGCAGATGACAATTTAGTGGGAAAGCGGGTTGTGTAGAGGACACAGAGAGGCTGCAAAGAGATTTAGATAGGTTAAGCGAATGGGCTTGGCAGATGGAATATAATGTTGGAAAATGTGAGGTCATCCACCTTGGAAAAAAAAACAGTAAAAGGGAATATTATTTGAATGGGGAGAAATTACAACATGCTGTGGTGCAGAGGGACCTGGGGGTCCTTGTGCATGAATCCCAAAAAGTTAGTTTGCAGGTGCAGCAGGTAATCAGGAAGGCGAATGGAATGTTGGCCTTCATTGCGAGAGGGATGGAGTACAAAAGCAAGGAGGTCCTGCTGCAACTGTACAGGGTATTGGTGAGACCGCACCTGGAGTACTGCGTGCAGTTTTGGTCACCTTACTTAAGGAAGGATATACTTGCTTTGGAGGAGGTACAGAGACAATTCACTAGGCTGATTCCGGAGATGAGGGTGTTACCTTATGATGATAGATTGAGTAGGCTGGGTCTTTACTCGTTGGAGTTCAGAAGGATGAGGGGTGATCTTATAGAAACATTTAAAATAATGAAAGGGATAGACAGGTTAGAGGCAGAGAGGTTGTTTCCACTGGTAGGGGAGACTAGAACTAGGGGGCACAGCCTCAAAATACGGGGGAGCCAATTTAAAATCGAGTTGAGAAGGAATTTCTTCTCCCAGAGGGTTGTGAATCTGTGGAATTCTCTGCCCAAGGAAGCAGTTGAGGCTAGCTCATTGAATATATTCAAATCACAGATCGATAAATTTTTAACCAATAAGGGAATTAAGGGTTATGGGGAGCGGGCGGGTAAGTGGAGCTGAGTCCATGGCCAGATCAGCCATGATCTTGTTGAATGGCGGAGCAGGCTCGAGGGGCTAGATGGCCTACTCCTGTTTCTAATTCTTAGGTTCTTATGTTCTTATTTCTCGGAACATCCCAACCCGCTTTACAGCCACTGCAATCCTGTTGGAGTGGAGTCACTGTTGTAATGTAGGGAAAGGCGGCAGCCAATTTGCGTACAGCAAGCTCCCACAAACATCAATGCGATAATGGCCAGATAATCTGTTCTCGCGATGTTGATTGAGGGATAAATATTGTCAGGACACCAGGGAGGATGATTCCACCTGACTGGGGAGTCTAGAACCAGGGGTCCCAGTCTCAGAATAAGGGGTCGGCCATTTTGGACTGAGATGAGGAGGAATTTCTTCGCTCAGAGGGTGGTGAATCTTTGGAATTCTCTGCCCCAGTGGGCTGTGGAGGCTCAGTCATTGGGTATATTCAAGGCAAAGAGCAACAGATTTTTGGATATTAAGGGAATCAAGAGATATGGGGATCGGGCAGGCAAGTGGAGTTGAGGTAGAAGCTCAGCCATGATCTTATTGAATGGCGGAGTAGGCTCGAGGGGCTGAATGGCCGACTCCTGCTCCTAATTCTTATGTCCTTATGCTCCTCTGCAAATAGTGTTGTGAGATCTTTAACGTCCACCTGAGATTTGTTCCACTGATTAGTAATTTCTAACAATCAAAATCTGTTTTTTTCCCAACACCACAACCCATCTGAACATGCTTGTACAATGTGCCTCTCACATCCCAAAGTGTTTCACAGCCAATGAATGACTTTTAAACCCTAGAAACAGCAATGAGATGAATGACTGGTGTATGGGGCCGAAATTGCCCCTTTCCTTAAGGTCTGTCACCACTGCAAATCGGTGGCCACCTACTTATGGTGGAATGGCCGCTGCTAGCCCAACTGCCCTCCCATGTTTATCGGCAGTGCCCCGATCTCCCCTTACCGCTCCTCTGCTGCCGATCGGTGTTAAGCACGTCACCCTGCAAATCTCCTGGGAGGGCAGATGCACCAATGTCAGTGTTCTCGATCAGGCCAACATCCCCAGCATCGAAGCAGGCAATTTGTACCCCCATCTGTTTTAGTGATGTTGATTGAGGGATAAATAGTGGCCCAAGGACACCGGGGAGAACTCCCCTGCTCTTCTTCGAAATAGTGCCATGGGATCTTTTCTGTCCGATTAGACAGGTGGACATGGTTTCAGTTTAACATCTCATGGGGTTCATTTCAACTTTGATCGACAGTGCAAAAATGGATAAAATATGAACTGGTCGCTGTAATGTATTTGCTTCATGGGTTCTTTGCTTAAGAATTCATAGCAACACATTGCTATTAAGAACTAGTTGGTTTAATAACAAAAGTTTATCACACTGCACATTACCGGTTCATCTACTGGGCTCACAACACCTGCCTCATTGTGGCTCCCCAAAACCTAACTGGCTGGGGTTTTATTGAGTCTTGCAAACATCACGTGACTGGCTAAGCCACTCACAACTCAACAGCTCTACAACTATTTTGTAAGAACTTTTAAATTGAGTGCCCCTTTTTTTTTTAAGGGCACCAAAACCAAAAATTAACAATTAAACACTAAAGGGAACCTAGTAAATTCAAATTCAAATTAACATTTTGTTCCCTGTTGAAATGATGCACCGCGTGCTCCATCTCCAGGGACACCCTGGCTCGGACGTAACTGCGGAAGAGAGGCAGGCAGTCGAGCTGAACGACCCCTTCGACCGCCCGCTGCCTGGACCGGTTAATGGCCTCCTTGGCCGGGTCAACAGTTCTACAACTCTTTCCATTTAAAATCTTTACAGGCGAAGATATGCATCGAACCCATGATCTTCGCTTTAAGAAACCGAAACGTTAGCACTTTTGCCACTGTGCCCGCTAACAGGTGCATACAGTCAGTCGCTCAGCATACACCTCGCTCGATTAACCCTAACCGTAGGCTACAATGGGTAGCAAAATCAGGTGGGGTGCACAATAGGCTGCTAATCCAACAGGAGTCTGGAACAATGCAGCACGGCCCGATACTGAGTGGTCAGCAGATTGCTAGCTCAAGTCTGGGACGGAGGTTTGAAATCAGAGCCTTCGGACACAGAGTAAAGAGTGCGACTGACCGAGCCAAACTGACACACCCACTGCACTCACTACGATGATCAGCACAGTTTGGGTGTTATAATGCTCACTTTAATGGCATCTCTCCGTTGCTCAGGGATAATAACTGTCTCAGTTCCATCAGAATTAATGAGCGCAATCCTTTATTTGACTGGGTAATGATATTGCTAAATGGGTTGCTGGTAGTGCTTAGCCGCTCCGAACATGTTAAAGTGTGAAGTGTGCGAGCACAATCACGACGCTGCACTCAACACGCAACCAGCACTTTAAGCACTGTTCCATTCAGAGCGCTGGTTTCCGGTCAAGAGCAATCAATGGAACAAATTACTAGTGCTCATGACCAGGCCCTTAAATCTGGCACCAAGCTTATGGTCTGCAGGGCTGTAGTGATACCTGCCCTCCTGTATGGCTGAGAGACATGAACTATATACAACAGACACCTCAAGTTGCTGGGGAAATACCACCACCGATATTTCCACAAAATCCTGCAAATCCCCTGGGAGGACAGACGCACCAATGTTCTTGATCAGGCCAACATCCCCAGCATTGAAGCACTGACCACACTCGACCAGCTCCGCTGGGCAGGCCACATCGTCCTCATGCCCGACACCAGACTCCCAAAGCAAGCGTTCTACTCAGCCCTCCTACACGGCAAGCGAGCCCCAGGTGGAAACATTTCAAGGACACCCTCAGAGCCTCGCTGATAAAGTGCAACATCCTCAACAACACCTGGGAGTTCCTGGCCAAAGACCAGTCCGCTCTAAGTGGAGGAAGAGCATCCGGGAGGGTGCTGAGCACCTCGAGTCTCATCCCCGAGAGCATGCAGAACTCAAGCGCAGCCAGCGGAAGGAGCGTGTGGCAAACCAGTCCCACCCTCCCTTTCCCTCAACCACTGTCTGTCCCACCTGTGACAGACTGTAATTCCCGTATTGGACTGTTCAGTCACCTGAGAACTCACTTTGAGAGTGGAAGCAAGTCTTCCTCGATTTCAAGGGACTGCCTGTGATTTGTAGCACTAACATTCTGAGCAACGCAGCGAGAATGAAAAGTTCAGCAGCTAATTTAAGGAACTTGTTTGAGGTCGGAACCGTAGAATACACTGAGCCTCTATCTCTGTGACCTCCTCCAGCCCTACAAGCCTCTGGGACCCCCCTGTTCCTTCTGGACACTTGCGCATCCCCAATTTCCTTCACCCCACCACTGGCAACCGTGCCATTAGCTGCCTATGAACTCCCTCCCTAAACCTCTCCACCTTTCTCTCTTCCTTCAAGACGCTCCTTAAAACCTACCTCTTTGATCAAGTTTTTGGTCACCTGTGTTAATTTCTCCTTATGCAGCTCGGTGACAATTTGTTTTGTCTTATAACACTCCTGCAAAGCGCCTTGGGATGGTTTACTACGTTAAAGGTGCTATATAAGTTGTTGTTGTTGCCTGGGCCCCAAGCTCTGAAACTCCCTCCCTAAACCTCTCCGCCTCTCCACCTCTCTTTCCTCCTTTACATAAGAACATAAGAACAAGAACATAAGACCATAAGAACATAAGACCATAAGAATTAGGAACAGGAGTAGGCCATCTAGCCCCTCGAGCCTGTTCCGCCATTCAACAAGATCATGGCTGATCTGGCCGTGGACTCAGCTCCACTTACCCGCCCACTCCCCGTAACCCTTAATTCCCTTATTGGTTAAAAATCTATCTGTCTGTGATTTGAATACATTCAATGAGCTAGCCTCAACTGCTTCCTTGGGCAGAGAATTCCACAGATTCACAACCCTCTGGGAGAAGAAATTCCTTCTCAACTCAGTTTTAAATTGGCTGTCCCGTATTTTGAGGCTGTGCCCCCTAGTTCTAGTCTCCCCGACCAGTGGAAACAACCTCTCTGCCTCTATCTTGTCTATCCCTTTCATTATTTTAAATGTTTCTATAAGATCACCCCTCATCCTTCTGAACTCCAACGAGTAAAGACCCAGTCTACTCAATCTATCATCATAAGGTAACCCCCTCATCTCCGGAATCAGCCGAGTGAATCGTCTCTGTACCCCCTCCAAAGCCAGTATATCCTTCCTTAAGTAAGGTGACCAAAACTGTACGCAGTACTCCAGGTGCGGCCTCACCAATACCCTGTATAGGTATTGGTGAGGCCGCTCCTTAAAACCTGCCTCTTTGACCAAGCCTGTTCTAATGTCTCTTTATGTGACTTGGCGTCAAATTTTGTCTCTTAACACTCCTGTGAAGCAGCTTGGACTGTTTTACTACGTTGTCGTTTAGAAGGGTCGGAGAGGAATTTACCAGATGTTTTTTCCGCCAATGGGCCTGGGTTTTTTGCCTCTTCCAGGAGATCACATGGTTTGGGGTGGGGTGGAGTGTATATGTTGTGATACACGAGGTATCACAATTGGGTGGGACAGGCCCGATGGATCAGATGGTCTTTACCTGTCCGTCTTTGGTCGTATGTTCGTAAAGGCACTATATAAATACAAAGTTGTTGTTAGCTTCTGATCAGTCAGTTCTAGTCATCATTTGGGCTACTGGCGAGATTGATCAATATGCTCTCCCTCCTGACTGTACACCGGGCTTCAGGCAATCTTCCCTCAACCAGAGGAATGGAGAGAGATCTACTTCTCAGGCACCATCACTGCTAGAAGGCGTGGCAGCAAAAGTCAACTCCCTCCGAACTCCAAATGCCAAACTTTGCCCAACTCCCCTCTCACACTGCCCATTGCTGCACTCGATGTCCTGGTCAAGAATAAGAACTTTGCCCAGCAGAGGTTGGGATGCCAATGTGGACCTCATGAGCATTTGGATCCTCTGGTCCAAACCAACAGCACTGAAGTCCTGATCCATCAGGTCTTGCTCGAGAGCAAAGAAAGACCAGTGCAGTGCCGAGGGAGCGCTGCACTGTCGGAGGTGCCGTCTTTTGGATGAGGCGTTAAACCGAGGCCCCGTCTGCCATCTCATTAAGCATATCGTCTTTCACGACCAGCGCACGTCACAGCCAATAAAATACTGTTTAAAGTTTTGGAGTGTAGTCACTGTTGTAATGTGGGAAACGCAGCAGCCAATTTGCTCCCATAAGCTCCCACAAACAGCAATGTGAATGTGATAATGACCAGATCATCTGTTTGAGCGATGTTGATTGAGGGATAAATATTGGCCCCAGGACATCGGGATAATTCCCCTGCTCTTCTTCGAAATAGTGCCACGGGATCATTTCCATCCACCTGAGGGGGCAAACGAGGCCTCGGTTTTAACGTCTCATCCAAAAGACGGCACCTCCGACAGTGCAGCACTCCCTCAGTACTGCTCTGGGCGTGTCAGCCTGGATTTATGTGCTCAGGTCTCTGGTATGGGACTTGAACCCACAATCTTCAGACTCGGAGGGGAGAGTGCTACCCACTGAGCCACAGCTGACACACAAGGGATACAATCCATTGAGAAGAATCAGCCATCTTAATATTCCTCTTAACTCTGAGGATTGATCGACAATATTTGACTTGACAGAATGTGTTGACATAAGAAGCCCTTTTAGCACTTAGCTCATCATTAATGATTTGCGGGTCTCACCGCTGGCAGACTGCCAAGGTCACATCCAAACCTTTCTCTCTTTTATCTTTTACAAATGATTGCCTTTGCTATCATCTTATTTGGTACTATTGAGTGTCGACAAGGACGACTTTCCTTCCTCGTGGTGAATCAAGTTGTGATTCTGTGCAGTTACTTCCCCATTTATCCCAGCGCAGCAATGGCAAGGTTCCGAAGGACAAAATCAATACTTGAATAACACTCCATTTTGCGACTCTCGTTTCACTTTGTGCCGATCACCCAGAGGTCTATTTAGGGCACGGGTCCACCAGCTTTGCGATAACACATGGCGAGGCAACAAGCATCAAAGTCATGTTATTCCCAAATCAGATTTGTCTCCGAAGCTGTCTATTAGTTCACAAAAGAGCTCAATATGTCAGCGGCTTGCGACAGGTCTCTACACTGGCGTGTGGTTACTCCCTCAGGGCTGAAGGCAACATTGAATGCACACTTCAAATGGAACAATGAGGAACGGCTTCACTTCGATCTGCACGTTCATGAAGACTTTCAATTCCACATAAGAACATAAGCATTAGGAGCAGGAGTAGGCCATACGGCCCCTCGAGCCTGCTCCCCCATCCAATAAGATCATGGCTGATCTGCTGCCTCAGTTGTACTTTTCTTATATCCCTTGATTCCCTTAATATCCAAAATTCTATCGATCTCTGTCTTGAATATACTCAACGACTGAGCCTCCACATTCCCCTGGGGCAGAGAATTCCAAAGATTCACCACCCTCTTAATGAATAAATTTCTCCTCATCTCAGTCCTAAATGGCTGACCCCTTATCCTGAGACTGTGACCCCTGGTTCTAGACTCCCCAGCCCGGGGGAAACATCCTCCCTGCATCTACCCTGTCAAGCCCTGTAAGAATTTTGTACGTTTCAATGAGATAAAAACATAGAAACATAGAAAGTAGGTGCAGGAGTAGGCCATTCGGCCCTTCTAGCCTGCACCGCCATTCAATGAGTTCATGGCTGAACATGCAACTTCAGTACCCCATTCCTGCTTTCTCGCCATACCCCTTGATCCCCCTAGTAGTAAGGACTACATCTAACTCCTTTTTGAATATAGTTAGTGAATTGACCTCAACAACTTTCTGTGGTAGAGAATTCCACAGGTTCACCACTCTCTGGGTGAAGACGTTTCTTCTCATCTCGGTCCTAAATGGCTTACCCCTTATCCTTAGATTGTGACCCCTGGTTCTGGACTTCCCCAACATTGGGAACATTCTTCCTGCATCTAACCTGTCTAAACCCGTCAGAACTTTAAACGTTTCTATGAGATCCCCTCTCATTCTTCTGAACTCCAGTGAATACAAGCCCAGTTGATCCAGTCTTTCTTGATAGGTCAGTCCCGCCATCCCGGGAATCAGTCTGGTGAACCTTCGCTGCACTCCCTCAATAGCAAGAATGTTCTTCTTCAAGTTAGGAGACCAAAACTCTCCAGGTGTGGCCTCACCAAGACCCTGTACAACTGTAGTAACACCTCCCTGCCCCTGTACTCAAATCTCCTCGCTATGAAGGCCAACATGCCATTTGCTTTCTTAACCACCTGCTGTACCTGCATACCAACCTTCAATGACTGATGTACCATGACACCCAGGTCTCGTTGAACCTCCCCTTTTCCTAATCTGTCACCATTCAGATAATAGTCTGTCTCTCTGTTTTTACCACCAAAGTGGATAACCACACATTTATCCACATTATACTTCATCTGCCATGCATTTGCCCACTCACCTAACCTATCCAAGTCACTCTGCAGCCTCATAGCATCCTCCTCGCAGCTCACACTGCCACCCAACTTAGTGTCATCCGCAAATTTGGAGATACTACATTTAATCCCCTCGTCTAAATCATTAATGTACAGTGTAAACAGCTGGGGCCCCAGCACAGAACCTTGCGGTACCCCACTAGTCACTGCCTGCCATTCTGAAAAGTCCCCATTTACTCCTACTCTTTGCTTCCTGTCTGTCAACCAGTTCTCAATCCACATCAGCATACTACCCCCAATCCCATGTGCTTTAACTTTGCACATTAATCTCTTGTGTGGGACCTTGTCGAAAGCCTTCTGAAAGTCCAAATACACCACATCAACTGGTTCTCCCTTGTCCACTCTAATGGGAACATCCTCAAAAAATTCCAGAAGATTTGTCAAGCATGATTTCCCTTTCAGAAATCCATGCTAACTTGGACCTATCATGTCACCTCTTTCCAAATGCCTCTCATTCTTCTAAACTCTAGGGAATATAGGCCCAGTCTACTCAATCTCCCCTCATAGGTCAATCCCCCATCCCAGGAATCAGTCTGGTGAACCTTCGTTGCACTCCCTCTATGGCAAGTATATCCTTCCTTAGGTAAGGAGACCATAACTGTACACAATACTCCAGAGGTATGATCTCACCAGGGCCCTATATAATTGCAGTAAAACATCTTTACTCCTATACTCAAATCCTCTTGAATAAAGACCAACATACCATTTGCTTTATGCATGTTAACTTTCAGTGATTTGTGTACAAGGACACCGAGGTCCCTCCGACACTAACATTTCCCAATCTCACATCGTTTTAAAAAATTCTCTGCTTTTCTATTTTTCCAACTAAAGTGAATAACATCTGCTGTGTTAGCCTGAAAGTCTACTAACTATCGAGATAGTGACCACTGAGAGGTGTCATCGGTGGCTAAGTGGGTAGCTGTAGTAATACCTGCCCTCCTGTATGGCTCAGAAACTTGGACCACGTACAATAGATGTTATATGTGTAAACCTGTAAATATCTTGTTTAACCACCAGAGGGCTCATCCCCTGGAGTCTCAAGGGAGCCCACAATCCCTTGGGAGCACCTGTACTTAAGGAGGCCTCACAGGCTGGAGAGGCACTCTGGAGACCTGCAATAAAAGACTAAGGTCACATTTTACTTTGAGCTCACAGTATCTGGTCAGACTCTTTATTCATACACTACAACTGGCGACGAGATACAGATGACGAACCCCACCACAACAATGCAGTGAACAGCGGTAATCCTGGAGAAATTTTCAGAGGGAGGTGATTGGGAAACCTTCGTGGAGCGACTCGACCAATACTTCGTGGCCAACGAGCTGGAAGGAGAAGCGACCACTGCCAAACGAAGGCCGATTCTCCTCACCCGTTTGATGGGGCACCAACGTATGGCCTCATGAAAAATCTGCTTGCTCCAGCGAAACCCACAGAGAAATCGCATAATGATTTGTGCACACTGGTCTGGGAGCGTTTGAACCCGAAGGAAAGCGTTCTGATGGCGAGGCACCGGTTCTACACGTGCAAGAGGTCTGAAGGCCAGGAAGTGGCGAGCTATGTCGCTGAGCTAAGACGTCTTGCAGGACATTGCGAATTTGAAGGACATTTGGAGCACATGCTCAGGGATCTCTTTGTACTTGGCATTGGCCATGAAGTAATACTTGGCAAACGTTTGACTGCAGAGACCCCAACCTTGAGTAAAGCCATAGCGATAGCCCAGGCGTTCATCGCCACCAGTGACAATACCAAGCAAATCTCTCGGCACACGAGTGCTGCTATGAGTACTGTGAACAAAGTGATGTTGTTTTCGAAATGTAACGTACAGGGCAGGCCTCACATACCTACAGCTACACGTCCGCAGATGTCTCAGAGTCCACCATCAAGGGTGATGAATGCAAGGCCATTAACACCTTGTTGGCGCTGCGGGGGTGATCATCGATTCCATTCATGCCGCTTCAAAGGATAAGTTTGCAAGGGCTGTGGAACAATGGGACATCTCCAATGTATGTGCAGGCGAGCTGCAAACCTTGCTAGTTCTGCAAACCACCATGTTGCAGAGGAGGACAGATCCATGGCGGATCACGACGAACCAGAGCCTCAGATCGAGGAGGCAGAGGTATATGGGGTGCACACATTTACCACAAAGGGTCCCTTAATAATGCTGAAAGTTGAATTAAATGAACTCCCGGTTTCAATGGAGCTGGACACGGGCACGAGCCAGTCCAATATGAGCAAAAAGACTTTCGATAAATTGTGGTGCAGCAAGGCCTCAAGGCCAGTCCTGACTCCCATTCGCACTAAACTGAGAGCTTACACAAAGGAACTGATTCCCGTAATCGGCAGTGCTACTGTAAAGGTCTCCTATGATGGAGCGGTGCACAAGTTACCACTCTGGGTGGTACCGGGCGATGGTCCCACACTGCTCGGCAGGAGTTGCTGGGGAAGATACGCTGGAACTGGGACGACGTCCGAGCGCTCTCGCCTGTCGATGACACTTTGTGTGGCCAGGTCCTAAACAAGTTCCCCTTGCTTTTCGAACCAGGCATCAGGAAGTTCCAAGGAGCAAAAGTGCAGATCCACTTGATTCTGGTGGCGCGACCCATCCATCACAAGGCGAGAGCAGTACCGTACATGATGAGAGAGAGGGTGGAGATCGAGCTGGACAGGCTGCAACGAAAGGGCATCATTTCGCCGATCAAATTCAACGAATGGGCCAGTCCGATTGTTCCAGTCCTCGAGGGAGACAGCACCGTCAGAATCTGTGATGATACAAAGTAACTATCAATCGTTTCTCCCTGCAGAATCAATACCCACTACCAAAAGCAGACGACCTCTTTGCGACGCTGGCAGGAGGAAAGATGTTCTCGAAGCTGGACTTGACCTCGGCCTACATGACGCAGGAGCTGGAGGAATCATCGAAGAGCCTCACCTGCATCAACACGCACAAAGATCTCTTCATTTACAACAGATGCCCGTTTGGGATTCGATCAGCCGCGGCGATATTGCAGAGAAACATGGAAAGCTTACTGAAGTTGGTCCCGTGCACTGTGGTCTTCCAGTACGACATCTTGGTTACAGGTGGGGACACAGTCGAGCATCTGCAAAACCTGGAGGAGGTTCTTAGTCGGCTGAATCGCATGGGGCTCAGGTTAAAATGCTCGAAGTGCGTTTTCCTGGCACCTGAAGTGGAGTTCCTGGGGAGAAGAATCACAGAGGACGGCATCAGGCCCACCGATTCGAAGACGGAGGCAATCGAGAACGCACCGAGACCACAGAACGTGACAGAGCTGCGGTCGTTTCTAGGACTCTTGAACTACTTTGGTAACATCTTACCGGGTCTCAGCACACTGTTAGAACCACTGCACGCCTTACTGCATAAAGGAGATGAATGGGTATGGGGTAAAAGTCAAGAAAATGCCTTTGTAAAAGCTAGAAAACTGTTATGCTCAAACAAATTGCTCGTGTTTTATGATCCATGTAAGCGTTTGGTACTAGCATGTGATGCGTCGTCATACGGTGTCGGGTGTGTATTGCAACAAGCTAATGAATCTGTGAAATTGCAACTGGTTGCTTATGCATCCAGAAGTCTGTCTAAGGCTGAGAGGGCCTACAGCATGATTGAAAAAGAAGCGTTAGCTTGTGTCTATGGGTAAAGAAAATGCACCAATATCTGTTTGGGCTCAAATTTGAATTGGAAACTTACCATAAGTCACTGATATCACTCTTTTCTGAAAGTAAGGGGATAAATACGAATGCATCGGCCCGCATCCAGAGATGGGCGCTCATGCTGTCCGCATACAACTACGCCATCCGCCAGAGGCCAGGCACAGAAAACTGTGCCGATGCTCTCAGTAGGCTGCCATTGCCTACTATGGGGATGGAAATGGCACAGCCCGCAGATTTAGTTATGGTAAAGAAAGCATTCGAGAGTGAGCAATCACCTGTTACCGCCCGACAGATTAGAACCTGGACGAGCCAAGACCCCTTACTGTCCTTAGTTAAAAACTGTGTGCTTCACGGGAGCTGGTCCAGTGTCCCATTAGAAATGCAGGAAGAGATAAAGCCGTATCAGTGGCGCAAAGGTGAAATGTCTATACAGGCAGACTGCCTCCTGTGGGGTAATCGGGTAGTGGTACCCAAAAAAGGGCAATGACACTTTCATTAGTGATCTCCACAGTACCCACCCAGGCATCGTAATGATGAAAGCGATAGCCAGATCCCACGTGTGGTGGCCCAGTATCAATGCGGACTTAGAGTTCTCCGTGCACAAATGTAACACATGTTCACTGTTAGGCAATGCACCCAGGGAGGCGTCACTAAGTTTATGGTCTTGGCTCTCCAAACCGTGGTCCAGGGTCCATGTCGACTATGCAGGCCCGTTCTTGGGAAAAATGTTCCTTGTGGTTGTAGATGTGTACTCCAAATGGATTCAATGTGAGATAATGTTGGCAAGCCACCACTGAAAGCCTGCAGGCCATGTTTGCCACGCACGGCCTGCCTGATGTCCTTGTGAGTGACAACGGGCCGTGTTTCACCAGTGCCGAGTTCAAAGAGTTCATGACCCGCAATGGGATCAAACATGTCCAATGTGCCCCGTTCAAATCAGCATCCAATGGTCAGGCAGAGAGAGCAGTGCAAACATTCAAGCAGAGCTTGAAGAGGGTAACTGAAGGCTCACTGCAGACTCGGCTATCTTGAGTCCTGCTTAGTTACCGCACGAGACCCCACTCGCTCACCGGGATTCCACCTGCTGAGCTGCTCATGAAAAGGTCACTTAAGACAAGGCTCTCAGTAGCCCACCCTGATCTACACGAACAGGTAGAGAGCAAGCGGCTTCAACAAAGTACACATCATGATAGCGCAAATGTGTCATGCGAAATTGAGATTAATGATCCTGTATTTGTGTTGAACAATGGACAAGGTCCCAAGTGGCTTCCCGGCACTGTTGTGATCAAGGAGGGGAGTTGGGTGTTTCAGGTCAAACTGTCAAATGGACTCATCTACAGGAAACACTTGGACCAAACCAAAATCAGATTCACGGACTATCCTGAGCAACCCACATTAGACTCTACCTTTTTTGACCCCCCAACATACACACCAGTGGCAACTGACACAGCGGTTGCCCACGAAGCAGAACCCATCACCTGCAGAAGCCCAGCAGACCAGACAGACCAGCAAGGCCAGCTGCACAGCAGCCCAGCGAGGGCCCAAAAAACGACTCACCAAAACCAGATTTTTGCACCAAGACGATCAATCAGGAAAAGGAAGGCCCCAGACCGACTCACCTTGTAAATAGTTACAATATTGACTTTGTGGGGTGGGGGGGGGGGGGGGGAGTGTTGTTATATATGTAAACCTGTAAATACCTTGTTTAACCACCAGAGGGCTCATCTCCTGGAGTCCCCAGGGATCCCACAATCCCTTGGGAGCATCTGTACTTAAGGAGGCCTCACAGGCTGGAGAGGCACTCTGGAGTCCTGCAATAAAAGACTAAGGTCACACTTTACTTTGAGCTCACAATATCTGGTCAGACTCTTTATTCATACACTACAGTAGACACCTCAAGTCGCTGGAGAAATACCACCAACGATGTCGCCGCAAGATCCTACAAATCCCCTGGGAGGTCAGACGTACCAACATTAGCGTCCTCGACCAGGCCAACATCCCCAGTATTGAAGCACTGACCACACTTGATCAGCTCCGCTGGACGGGGCCCGACACGAGACTCCCAAAGCAAGCGCTCTACTCGGAACTCCTTCATGGCAAAGGAGCCAAAGGTGGGCAGAGGAAACGTTACAGGGACACCCTCAAAGCCTCCCTGATAAAGTGCAACATCTCCACTGACACCTGAGAGTCCCTGGCCAAAGACCACCTTAAATGGAGGAAGTGCATCCGGGAGGGAGCTGAGTATCTTGAGTCTCGTCGCCGAGAACGTGCAGAAATCAAGCGCAGGCAACGGAAAGAGCGTGCAGCAAACCAGTCCCATCCACCCTTTCCCTCAACGGCTATCTGTCCCACCTGTGACAGAGACTGTGGTTCTCATATTGGACTGTTCAGCCACCTAAAAACTCAGTTACAAGTGGAAGCAAGTCTTCCTCGATTCCGAGGGACTGCCTATGATGAAGATGAGGGTATCACTCCCACCTTTGAGTCAGAAGGTTGTGGGTTCAAGCCCCACTATAGAGTCTTGAGCACATAGTCTAGTCTGACACTCCCAGTGCAGTACCGTGGGAGCACTGCACTGTCAGAGGTGGCGTCTTTCGGATGAAACGTTAAACTGAGGCCCCGTCTGGTGGACATAATAGATCCCATGGCTCTATAAAAAAGAACCGGGGTAGTCTCCCTGGTGCCCTGGCCGACTTGACCTCTCAACCAATAACGTCATCAATACGGATTATCCGGTCATTATCACATTTCTGTTTGTGAGATCTTGCTGTGCACAAATCGGCTGCAACATTTCCTACATTACGACCCTTTTAAAAAAAAAAAGCACTTCATTGGCTGTAAAGCGCTTTGGGATGTTGAGAAAGGTGCTTTTTATAAATGCAAGTCCTTACTTTTACTCGGGATGAAGATAGTTTTGATTTATTACATCTTAAACTGGTGGAAGTGAATGATAGCTGAATGCCAACAATGCAGCCTGATCCCACCACGGCAGCTGGGGAACTTAAGTTCAGTTAATTAAATAAATCTGGAATAAATTTGCTAGTATCAGGAATGGTGACCATGGAACTACCAGATTGTCGTAAAAACCCATCTGGTTCACTAATGTCCTTTAGGGAAGGAAATCTGCCGTCCTTACCCAGTCTGACCTATATGTGTGACTCCAGACCCACAGCAATGTGATTGTCTCTTAACTGCCCCTCTGAAGGAAAAAAAGTCTAGTGAGTGACTCGGGGCAATTAGGAATGGGCAATAAATGCTGGGCTTATCGGCGATGGTCACATTCCGTGAATGAATAAAGGAAAATTTTTAAAATACAGGCCGCCTGCGTGTTAGTCACTGAGGACAGCAAGCTTTAAATGATTCCTGTTGAAAGCTATGAATGTCCCAAAAGAAAGTGTGCTTCAAAGCATCGACGTTTTACTGCAAACAGAAGCGAGAAAAGCTACCATCAACAAAGCAGAACCCTCCTGGCTTGTAAATGGATTGATAGCTTGTAGCTGAGATGTCCTTGTGGTATCTGTTTACTTGTAATGGAAGAATTGCTGGGTAATTGGCTGGACAACAAGACTATGTGGGCAGCAGGGCTAGCGGAGTGCCCCCAGTGTTTCACACACGCACACGGGCCACGTGGAGTACAATATACAGGGAGCTTCAATCAATATCCTCTGCCGCAGGAGATCTGAGTCAACAGCAACCAGATAATTGCTAGAATCAGCTGCAGTTGACGGATTTCAAAGGCAAGTTGAGATGTGAGCTACCACCGGATTCACTCGAACCCTCGGAGATATTTTTGACTTGAATTAGCTCCAGTTAGATGAGAAATAGGCATTTGCCTATCAATGGGAAACATCAAAGGTGAGGTCTTAAAAATTAGTGACTGCTTTGAGGTGTAAGACCACAACCTCTGATTATCCTTCATGGCTTCTTAAGAATTCATAGCAACATATGGCTATTAAGAACTAGTTGGTTTATGAACAAAGGTGTGACAATCACACTATACATTACCGGTTCATCCACCAGACTCAACTGCACATCTCATCGTGGATCCCCCAAACCCAACTGGCTGGGGTTTTATTGAGTCTTCCGAACATCACGTGACTGGCTAAGCCACTCACAATGCAACAGCTCCACAACTATCAAATGCTCCCCTGATTAAAGGGAGGGTCACACTCCAAAAACTTTTTAAGTGCCTCCTTGTTTTTTTTTGAAGGCACTAGAAACACAAATTATACAAGTGCCCCCTGGCTAAAACCGGCGACTTAAACAAATTAAACTTTAGACATTAAAATCAAATTAAAATTTGGTTGCCGGGGGTGATGATGCACTCCAGTCCCTCTGGCACCCACCTCTCACGGAAGGCCATGAGCATACCGGTGGACACCGCATGCTCCATCTCCAAGGACACCCTGGCTCGGATGTAACCGCGGGAGAGAGGCAGGCAGTTGTGCTGAACGCCAGCTACCTGGACCGGCTGATGGCCCCCTTGACCGTGCCCAGGAGCAGTCCTACGAGAAGGCCTTCGCAAAAGCTCCACAAACCTATGAGCATGCTCACAGGTACATACATTACAACTTCCACCCACCCCCCCACAACCCTCAGTAGGTAGCACTCGTCTCGGAGTCAGAAGGTGGTGGGTTCAAGCCCCCACTTTGAGAGACTCGAGCACATAATTCAGGCTGACTCTCCCAGTCCAGTACCAAAGGAGTGCTGCACAGTCGGAGGTGCCGTTGCCCGGATGAGACGTTAAACCGAGGCCCCGTCTGCTCTCTGAGAGTGGCACTATTTCAAAGGAGAAGAGGGGAGTTCTCCCATGGTTTCCTGGCCAATATTTATCTCTTAACTGACAAAAACAGATTATCTGGTCATTATTGTTATGGTCAGAATAACTCCACAAGACTGTGTGCTGTAAGTTCAAACTGTTGTGACCTTGGTCTCTTTAATGTAACTCCAGAGTGAGGAAACAACATGGTAGACTGCCTTTTATATCTGCTTGCCGGGGGTGTGCAGGCGATGCTTGGGTCTCCAACATGTGCGCCCCCTGGTGGCAAGTCTTATACACTAGTGAAGTTTACATACATAACAATTATTATATTGCTATTTGTGGGAGCTTGCTGTGTGCAAATTGGCTGCCTCGTTTCCCACATTACAACAGTGACTACACTCCAAAAATACTTCATTGGCTCTTTCACAGGCACGATGGGCCGAATGGCCTCCCTCTGTGCTTTATCATTCTATGATTTTAAAAGGCATTACTGAATTCTTACTGGATGAGGGCCATTGGCTGCATGGAGAGACTGGAGAAGCTGAGATTATTCTTCCTAGAGCAGAGAAGCTTAGGTGGAGATTTAACAGAGCTGTTCAAAATTATGAAGGGTTTTGATAGAGTAGATCGGGAGAAACTGTTTCCACTGGCAGAAGGGTCGGTAACCAGAGGGACACAGATTTAAGGTAATTGGCAAAAAAACCAGAGAGAGAAGAGGAAATATTTTAACACAGCGAGTGTTTAGGATCTGGAACCCACTGCCTGAAAGGTTGGTGGGAGCAGATTCAGTCGTGACTTTCAAAAGTGAATTGGAGATATACATGCAGGGCTATGGGGGAAAAAGCAGGGGATGTGAGGCTAGTTGGATCGCTCACTCAGAGTGCCGGCATAAGCACGATGGGCCAAACCCTCTCCTTCTGTGCCGTATCATTCCATGATTCAGTCATGTAAAGCCGAAGAAGCAAACGGTAATAAGTGACAATTAAGTGTCATTCGAAGAATATAATCTTGACAGTACTTCTTATTTTAGCCAGCAGGCAGCATTTGTAGATGTAGCTATTACCACTAACGTCATGTGGCCTAATTTGCAGGCAGCATTTGTATTATTGAGCTGTGCAAAAACACGGCAGCTTATGAAGCGAATTGCATGCAGAACGCACTGTGCTCCCGCTAGTTCTTCCAATTGTGGCATGATTTAAGGTGATTGGCAAAAGGACCAAAGGCGACACAAGAAAAACCTTCTTTACGCAGCGAGGGGTTAGGATCGGGAATGCACGGCCTGAGAGGGTGGTGGAGGCAAACTCAATTGCGGCTTTCAAAAGGGAGTTGGATAAGTACCTGAAGGAAAAATAATTGCAGGGCTACAGGGAAAGGGCGGGGGAGTGGGACTGGCTGAGGTGCTCTTGCAGAGAGCCGGCACGGGCTCGACGGGCCGAATGGCCTCCTTCTGTGCTGTAACCGTTCTGTGATTCTATTCTACCAGTTTGGCAAATGTAGAATTGCTGTTAATTACGGCAATTTATCTGCTTAAAATGACTCAACACGTTATGCAATGACACGTCGATAAAACCCTGAATTTATCGTGTTTTTGGAGTCCTGAAGGAAGGAAAAGTGTAAATACAGTATAAAAAAAACAAAGGTTAGCTGGGTTAACAGGAGGATTAATGCAAAATCTATCCCGTGTAGAGGCTGTGGAGTGTGTACTGCATGTTCCAGTTCATTGTTTTATTTATTTGCCCTGTAAAGCTTCGAATTATTTAAACCTAATGCTGGCTATTTGCATAAGTAGATCTCAGTCAGTTCCAGGGCTCAATTTTCCCCAGGAGTGATTAGGATTTGGGACGTGCTGCCTGATAGGGCAGTGGAAGCAGATTCAACAGTAGCCTTCAAAAGGGAATTAGATAAATACTTGCAGGAGAATCCACCACCAAAAATTTCAGCTTGGGAATCTGATTATCCCATCCTTGTTGCCAATGTGATATATTTTTCACAGCATCACTAACACACACACTCTACAAGATGGCTCCAATACATCATGTGACTTTTATTGTATTGACAGCAGCGGTTTAGGCAGGGAGTTCCAGAGCTTAGGGCCCAGGCAGCAGAAGGCACGGCCACCAATGGGTGTTGTGTGATGAGAGAGGATTAATTAGCAATCTCGTTGTGCGAGGCCCTTTGGGGAAGAGTGACCATAATATGGTGGAATTCTGCATTAGGATGGAGAATGAAACAGTTAATTCAGAGACCATGGTCCAGAACTTAAAGAAGGCTAACTTTGAAGGTATGAGGCATGAATTGGCTAAGATAGATTGGCTAATGATACTTAAGGGGTTGACTGTGGATGGGCAATGGCAGACATTTAGAGACCGCATGGATGAATTACAACAATTGTACATTCCTGTCTGGCGTAAAAATAAAAAAGGGAAGGTGGCTCAACCGTGGCTATCAAGGGAAATCAGGGATAGTATTAAAGCCAAGGAAGTGGCATACAAATTGGCCAGAAATAGCAGCGAACCCGGGGACTGGGAGAAATTTAGAACTCAGCAGAGGAGGACAAAAAGTTTGATTAGGGCAGGGAAAATGGAGTACGAGAAGAAGCTTGCAGGGAACATTAAGGCGGATTGCAAAAGTTTCTATAGGTATGTAAAGAGAAAAAGGTTAGTAAAGACAAACGTAGGTCCCCTGCAGTCAGAATCAGGGGAAGTCATAACGGGGAACAAAGAAATGGCAGACCAATTGAACAAGTACTTTGGTTCAGTATTCACTAAGGAGGACACAAACAACCTTCCGGATATAAAAGGGGTCAGAGGGTCTAGTAAGGAGGAGGAACTGAGGGAAATCTTTATTAGTCGGGAAATTGTGTTGGGGAAATTGATGGGATTGAAGGCCGATAAATCCCCAGGGCCTGATGGACTGCATCCCAGAGTACTTAAGGAGGTGGCCTTGGAAATAGCGGATGCATTGACAGTCATTTTCCAACATTCCATTGACTCTGGGTCAGTTCCTATGGAGTGGAGGGTAGCCAATGTAACCCCACTTTTTAAAAAAAGGATGGAGAGAGAAAACAGGGAATTATAGACCGGTCGGCCTGACCTCAGTAGTGGGTAAAATGATGGAATCAATTATTAAGGATGTCATAGCAGCGCATTTGGAAAGAGGTGACATGATAGGTCCAAGTCAGCATGGATTTGTGAAAGGGAAATCATGCTTGACAAATCTTCTAGAATTCTTTGAGGATGTTTCCAGTAAAGTGGACAAGGGAGAACCAGTTGATGTGGTATATTTGGACTTTCAGAAGGCTTTCGATAAGGTCCCACACAAGAGATTAATGTGCAAAGTTAAAGCACATGGGATTGGGGGTAGTGTGCTGACGTGGATTGAGAACTGGTTGTCAGACAGGAAGCAAAGAGTAGGAGTAAATGGGTATTTTCAGAATGGTAGGCAGTGACTAGTGGGGTACCGCAAGGTTCTGTGCTGGGGCCCCAGCTGTTTACATTGTACATTAATAATTTAGACGAGGGGATTAAATGTAGTATTTCCAAATTTGCGGATAACACTAAGTTGGGTGGCAGTGTGAGCTGTGAGGAGGATGCTATGAGGCTGCAGAGTGACTTGGATAGGTTAGGTGAGTGGGCAAATGCATGGCAGATGAAGTATAATGTGGATAAATGTGAGGTTATCCACTTTGGTGGTAAAAACAGAGAGACAGACTATTATCTGAATGGTGACAGATTAGGAAAAGGGGAGGTGCAACGAGACCTGGGTGTCATGGTACATCAGTCATTGAAGGTTGGCATGCAGGTACAGCAGGCGGTTAAGAAAGCAAATGGCATGTTGGCCTTCATAGCGAGGGGATTTGAGTACAGGGGCAGGGAGGTGTTGCTACAGTTGTACAGGGCCTTGGTGAGGCCACACCTGGAGTATTGTGTACAGTTTTGGTCTCCTAACCTGAGGAAGGACATTCTTGCTATTGAGGGAGTGCAGCGAAGATTCACCAGACTGATTCCCGGGATGGTGGGACTGACCTATCAAACAAGACTGGATCAACTGGGCTTGTATTCACTGGAGTTCAGAAGAATGAGAGGGGACCTCATAGAAACGTTTAAAATTCTGACGGGTTTACAGGTTAGATGCAGGAAGAATGTTCCCAATGTTGGGGAAGTCCAGAACCAGGGGTCACAGTCTAAGGATAAGGGGTAAGCCATTTAGGACCGAGATGAGGAGAAACTTCTTCACCCAGAGAGTGGTGAACCTGTGGAATTCTCTACCACAGAAAGTAGTTGAGGCCAATTCACTAAATATATTCAAAAGGGAGTTAGATGAAGTCCTTACTACTAGGGGAATCAAGGGGTATGGCGAGAAAGCAGGAATGGGGTACTGAAGTTTCATGTTCAGCCATGAACTCATTGAATGGCGGTGCAGGCTAGAAGGGCTGAATGGCCTGCTCCTGCACCTATTTTCTCTGTTTCTATTACCACAGTCATCCACTAGGTGGAGCAGTAGTCCACTAGGGGGAGCTCTGGAAACACTCAGCAGGTGGAGAGAGGAATAGAGTTAACGTTTCAGGTCGATGACCCTTCATCAGAACATCGACCTGAAACGTTAGCTCTGTTTCTCTCTCCACAGATGCTGCCTGATGAGTATTTCCAGCATTTGCTGTTTTTATTTCAGATTTCCAGCATCCGCAGTGTTATGTCTGTAATGTACCTATGAATGACTCCACGAGGCAATATTTTGTACTCAAACTGTAGTGACCTTAATCCTTTATTCGTAACTCCAGAGTGAGGCAGCCGCATGGTAGCTAACCTTTTATACAGATCTGCCACCCCAGGGCAGGAAACCCCGGTCTCCACCAGTTGCACCCTCTAGTGGTGTCAGCATAGTATATACACAGTGTAAATCTTATTGATAGTACATCAGGTAACAAGTCTCCATCTTATGCAACGACAAAGAGACTACACAGAGAGTATATCTATAGTCTGCATATATAACACGCAGTATTTGCTTTTCTATTTAGACTGAAACTATTCTAAGGCATCTATCTGTGAATATAATACAAGATTGCAACTTGGGAGTAAATAGCGTTGCAGTAAATGTAATACAAGTGACATACTTTGCATCTGAAAGTTTAAAAAGCACAAGACATTATGACAACCAAGTTGAATTCTGTTGATTTAAATTCAGTTTGGTTGCTATGGATTATTTTTAACTATGTTTCCTTCTGTCTGAAGTCCCTTCTGCACCACATGCAACCGGAGACATACGAACATATAATCAGGATGCGTCAGCTGTGGCTCAGTGCGTTGCACTCTCTCCTCTGAGTCAGAATGTTGTGGGTTCAAGTCCCACTCCATAGACTGGACTACAAAAATCTAGGCTGACACTCCAGTGTAGCACCGAGGGGACGCTGCACTGTCGGAGATGCCGTCTTTCAGGTTAGACGTTAAACCGGGGTTCTCTCAGATAGAAGTGAAAGATCCCATGGCACTATTTAGAAGATGAGCAGGGGAGTTATCCCCGGTGTCTAGCCAAACAGATCATCTGGTCATTATCACATTGCTGTGACAAAAAAAAAACAGTAAAAGGGAATATTATTTGAATGGGGAGAAATTAGAACATGCTGCGGTGCAGAGGGACCTGGGGGTCCTTGTGCATGAATCCCAAAAAGTTAGTTTGCAGGTGCAGCAGGTAATCAGGAAGGCGAACGGAATGTTGGCCTTCATTGCGAGAGGGATGGAGTACAAAAGCAGGGAGGTCCTGCTGCAACTGTATAGGGTATTGGTGAGGCCGCACCTGGAGTACTGCGTGCAGTTTTGGCCACCTTACTTAAGGAAGGATATACTAGCTTTGGAAGGGTACAGAGCTGATTCCGGAGATGAGGGGTTACCTTATGATGATAGATTGAGTAGACTGGGTCTTTACTCGTTGGCGTTCAGAAGGATGAGGGGTGATCTAATAGAAACATTTAAAATAATGAAAGGGATAGACAAGATAGAGGCAGAGAGGTTGTTTCCACTGGTCGGGGAGACTAGAACTAGGGGGCACAGCCTCAAAATACAGGGGAGCCAATTTAAAACCGAGTTGAGAAGGAATTTCTTCTCCCAGAGGTTTGCGAATCTGTGGAATTCTCTGCCCAAGGAAGCAGTTGAGGCTAGCTCATTGAATGTATTCAAATCACAGATAGATAGATTTTTAACCAATAAGAGAATTAAGGGTCACGGGGAGAGGGCGGTTAAGGGGAGCTGAGTCCACGGCCAGATCAGCCATGATCTTGTTGAATGGCGGAGCAGGCTCGAGGGGCTAGATGGCCTACTCCTGTTCCTAATTCTTATGTTCTTATGTTCTGTATGTGCAAATTGGCTGCTGCGTTTCGTACACTGAAGTAGTGATTACACTTCAAAAAGTACTTCATTGGTTGTAAAGCGCTTTGGGACGTCCGGTGGCTATGAAAGGCGCAAAGAAAATATGTCTTTTTTCTTTCAGGAAAAGAGGTGTTGGTCCATCAGGCCTGTCTCACATACTGCAATGGCCACAGCATTGTGACTAGACATTTAGTCATCACAGGACAATGGAAGTTGCTACTCCAGCCTCATAAGAACATAAGAAGCAGGAGCAGGAGTCGGCCATTCGGCCCATCGAGCCTGCTCCGCCATTCAATAAGATCACGGCTGATTATCGACCTCAACTCCACTTTCCTGCCCAATCCCCATATCCCTCGACTCCCCTAGACTCCAAAAATCCATCGATCTCAGCCTTGAATGTATTCAGAGACTCAGCGTCCACAGCCCTCTGGGGCAGAGGATTCCAAAAATTCACCACCCTCTGAGTGAAGAAATTCCTCCTCGTCTCAGTCCTAAATGGCCGACCCCTTATCTTAAGACTGTGACCCCTGGTTCTAGATTCTCCAGCCTGGGGGAAACAACCTCTGAAGCATCTATCCTGTCAATGTCCCTCAGAAACTTACATGTTTCAATGAGATCACCTCCCATTTGCGCTGGCAGCATCTCCACAGGCCACTCACCCGGATCCACGAGATCAATGTCGGGTTGTCTGCCTCACAGATAGGTCCTGGAAAGGGAGTGCTTGGAGCGGGCAATGGTGGGGAGCTCCTCCTGGCTCCACAGCAAGTTGTTAAAATACACAATTGAACTTACTTGTAGTTGGAGGTCGTGGGAGTCGTTGAAGAAGCCTGAGTGGGGTAGGCCCGATGCCTTCCCCGCCTCAAATTTAAAATTCTCATTATTTTCAAATCCCTCAGTGGCCTCACCCCTCCCTCTCTCTGTAATCTCCTCCAGCCCCACAACCCCCCCCCACCCCCACCCCCCGAGATATCTGCACTCCTCTAATTGAGCATCCCTGATTGTAATCGCTCCACCATCGGTGGTCGTGCCTTCTGTTGCCTGGGCCCCAAGCTCTGGAACTCCCTCCCTAAACCTCTCTGCCTCTCTTTCCTCCTTCAAGCTGCTCTTTAAAATGTACCTCTTTGACCAAGCACCTGCCCTAATTTCCACTTATGCGGCTCGGTGTCAAATTGTTTATCTCATAATACTCCTGTGAGGCGCCTTGGGATGCTTCACTACATTAAAGACGCTATATAAATACAAGTTGTTGTTGTAGTTGGTGACTAATTTCAGCAAGGGCCCCTTCAACAGACATTAGGACCCTAATTTACATATTCAAGATGCTCAAAGATCAGGGCTTCATGAATTTAGCAGTGGGACCACAGCCTGTGAAAATTGGGTCCAATGCAGACCATTTTCTACCTGCTATGAGTGGGAAATATCCTGGCTTCAAGGTGATCCAGTTGTCCATGATATAAATATAATCTAGAAAGATTTTCTCTCTCTCTCTCTCTCTCTCTAGCTTTGTTTGTTTTCAACAGCACTACAAAACTTGTTTTCTAATTTCAGTATTAATCCCTGAAAAAGAAAAAGAATATACGTGGATCAGTAATCGTTGGCCTGCTCTGGGTTTCTCAGTTGAAAATTCACGTTACTGCCTGTCATTCACGCATGTTGTCGATTGAGTCAGTTAGGGATCAAGTCAGAAGTAAGAAGTTATTGGCTCTTCATCAAACGTTCTATTTCTCCTGCGACTTGGGAAGCAGGGAGACAATAAAGAAACCAAATAATTGAATAAATTAAACTTGTTTTTAATTATTTCTTTTTATAAAGCTTTGCTATAATTAATAAGCCATTGTGGCTATTTTGTTGTTTCGCAGTTGAGGCGAGTAACAAAGATGCATTTAAGGGGAAGCTAGATAAACACATGAGGGAGAAAGGAATAAAAGGATATTGTAATGTATTTGCTTCACAGGTTCTTTGCCTAAAAATTGAGAGCACACATAGCTATTAAGAACTAGTTTGTTCATTAACAAAGGTTTAATAATCACATGACACATTACAAGTTCATCCACTAGGCTCACAACTACATACCTCATAGAAACATAGAAACATAGAAAATAGGTGCAGGAGTAGGCCATTCGGCCCTTCTAGCCTGCACCGCCATTCAATGAGTTCATGGCTGAACATGCAACTTCAGTACCCCATTCCTGCTTTCTCACCATACCCCTTGATTCCCCTAGTAGTAAGGACTTCATCTAACTCCTTTTTGAATATATTTAGTGAATTGGCCTCAACAACTTTCTGTGGTAGAGAATTCCACAGGTTCACCACTCTCTGGGTGAAGAAATTCCTCCTCATCTCTGTCCTAAATGGCTTCCCCCTTATCCTTAGACTGTGACCTCTGGTTCTGGACTTCCCCAACATTGGGAACATTCTTCCTGCATCTAACCTGTCTAACCCCGTCAGAATTTTAAACGTTTCTATGAGGTCCCCTCTCATTCTTCTGAACTCCAGTGAATACAAGCCCAGTTGATCCAGTCTTTCTTGATAGGTCAGTCCCGCCATCCCGGGAATCAGTCTGGTGAACCTTCGCTGCACTCCCTCAATAGCAAGAATGTCCTTCCTCAGGTTAGGAGACCAAAACTGTACACAATACTCCAGGTGTGGCCTCACCAAGGCCCTGTACAACTGTAGCAACACTTCCCTGCCCCTGTACTCAAATCCCCTCGCTATGAAGGCCAACATGCAATTTGCTTTCTTAACCGCCTGCTGTACCTGCATGCCAACCTTCAATGACTGATGTACCATGACACCCAGGTCTCTTTGCACCTCCCCTTTTCCTAATCTGTCACCATTCAGATAATAGTCTGTCTCTCTGTTTTTACCACCAAAGTGGATAACCTCACATTTATCCACATTATACTTCATCTGCCACGCATTTGCCCACTCACCTAACCTATCCAAGTCGCTCTGCAGCCTCATAGCATCCTCCTCGCAGCTCACACTGCCACCCAACTTAGTGTCATCCGCAAATTTGGAGATACTACATTTAATCCCCTCGTCTAAATCATTAATGTACAGTGTAAACAGCTGGGGCCCCAGCACAGAACCTTGCGGTACCCCACTAGTCACTGCCTGCCATTCTGAAAAGTACCCATTTACTCCTACTCTTTGCTTCCTGTCTGACAACCAGTTCTCAATCCACGTCAGCACACTACCCCCAATCCCATGTGCTTTAACTTTGCACATTAATCTCTTGTCTGGGACCTTGTCGAAAGCCTTCTGAAAGTCCAAATATACCACATCAACTGGTTCTCCCTTGTCCACTCTACTGGAAACATCCTCAAAAAATTCCAGAAGATTTGTCAAGCATGATTTCCCTTTCACAAATCCATGCTGACTTGGACCTATCATATTACCTTTTTCCAAATGCACTGCTATGACATCCTTAATAATTGATTCCATCATTTTACCCACTACCGATGTCAGGCTGACCGGTCTATAATTCCCTGTTTTCTCTCTCACTCCTTTTTTAAAAAGTGGGGTTACATTGGCTACCCTCCACTCCATAGGAACTGATCCAGAGTCAATGGAATGTTGGAAAATGACTGTCAATGCATCCGCTATTTCCAAGGCTACCTCCTTAAGTACTCTGGGATGCAGTCCATCAGGCCCTGGGGATTTATCGGCCTTCAATCCCATCAATTTCCCCAACACAATTTCCCGACTGATAAAGATTTCCCTCAGTTCCTCCTCCTTACTAGACCCTCTGACCCCTTATATATCCGGAAGGTTGTTTGTGTCCTCCTTAGTGAATACCGAACCAAAGTACTTGTTCAATTGGTCTGCCATTTCTTTGTTCCCCGTTATGACTTCCCCTGATTCTGACTGCAGGGGACTTACGTTTGTCTTTACTAACCTTTTTCTCTTTACATATCTATAGAAACTTTTGCAATCCGTCTTAATGTTCCCTGCAAGCTTCTTCTCGTACTCCATTTTCCCTGCCCTAATCAAACCCTTTGTCCTCCTCTGCTGAGTTCTAAATTTCTCCCAGTCCCCGGGTTCGCTGCTATTTCTGGCCAATTTGTATGCCTTTTCCTTGGCTTTAATACTATCCCAGATTTCCCTTGATAGCCACGGTTGAGCCACCTTCCCTTTTTTATTTTTATGCCAGACAGGAATGTACAATTGTTGTAGTTCATCCATGCGGTCTCTAAATGTCTGCCATTGCCCATCCACAGTCAACCCCTTCAGTATCATTCACCAATCTATCCTAGCCAATTCACGCCTCATACCTTCAAAGTTACCCTTCGTTAATTTCTGGACCATGGTCTCTGAATTAACTGTTTCATTCTCCATCCTAATGCAGAATTCCACCATATTATGGTCACTCTTCCCCAAGGGGCCTCGCACAACGAGATTGCTAATTAATCCTCTCTCATTACACAACACCCAGTCTAAGATGGCCTCCCCCCTAGTTGGTTCCTTGACATATTGGTCTAAAAACCATCCCTTATGCACTCCAGGAAATCCTCCTCCACCGTATTGCTTCCAGTTTGGTTAACCCAATCTATGTGCATATTAAAGTCACCCATTATAACTGCTGCACCTTTATTGCACGCACCCCTAATTTCATGTTTGATGCCCTCCCCAACATCACTACTACTGTTTGGAGGTCTGTACACAACTCCCACTAACGTTTTTTGCCCTTTGGTATTCTGCAGCTCTACCCATATAGATTCCACATCATCCAAGCTAACTCATCGTGGTTCCCCCAGACCCAATTGGCTGGGGTTTATTGAGTCTTGTGAACATCACATGACTGGCTAAGCCACTCACAATGCAACAGCTTTACAACTATTTTCTAAGTAGAACAATTATCAAGTGCCCCCTGATTAAAGGGGGACACTAAATCCGACAAACTTAAACCAATTAAACTTTAGATACAACAGCTTTACAAACCTGTGAGCATACTCTACTTGCTTTCATCTCGTCTAAAATCTTTCCGTCAACCTGATTGGCCATGCCCCCACACTGCTCCCGACCAGTGTCTAATGCATTTGCAGGTGCAGTACAGAGCTCCGCCTAGTGGACCACTGCTCCACCTAGTGGACTACTGTGGTCATGCAACTGCTGATGTAAATACAATAAAAGTTCCTGCACAGCCATCTTGTGTATGTGTGTGTTTGTGAAGTTGTAAAGAATATTTCGCAGCAGGGACGGACACAAAAGGGCAGATCTTGACATGCGAGGGGGCGCGGCAGTGTAAATCGTGCAATAGCGAATTGGCAGCCCGTTCTTACAGCTCTCCCCTGCCCCCTTTTTGATTTCCATTGAAGCCATTAGGGAGAGAGGTAATATGAGCTGCGGCCTCACTCGTACAGCGTCAAGGTGCAGCCCAATTAGTGATGCGGCGAGATCATTTCAATGCACAAATCCTTGATTACAAAGCTGGTTAGGTGTGTTGTGATACAAAATCAGATGATATTGGCCTTTTAAGATGTATAACGTTCCTCCGAGTATTTTAGGAAATAGCTGCTCTCACAGACGGAATAATTACTGCCAAGTCCTTTATTGCTTCACTTAAAACAGCACCAAATCAAACAAACGTCAGACTCATTAGGAGCAGCTTATATTTTATTCCATCAGAGATAACACACAAGAGAAGGCATGTCCTGGGGGGAGTGAGTATATAACTAAAGGCAAGCTTTTTTGACAATAAATAAAGCTTGTTCCTGTATAGTCCAAGGAAGGAGGTGGTGAGGAAGTGTGTGAGGGATTGAAAGGCCTTTTCTGAATATGATAATAACAAGGGGCCATAAATATAAGAAAGTCACTAATAAATCTAATAGGGAATCAAGGAGAAACTTCATTACTCAGTGTGTGCTACCACGTAAGAAATAGGAGCAGGAGTCGGCCATTTGGCCCCTCGAGCCTGCTTCAACATTCAATGAGATCATGGCTGATCTGATCTTGGCCTCAACTCCACTTCCCCGCCCGCTCCCCATAACCCTTTATTCCCTTATCATTCACAAATCTGTCCAAGTCTGCCTTAAATATATTCAATGACCCAGCTTCCACAGCTCTCTGGGGCAGAGAATTCCACAGATGTATGACCCTCAGAGAAGAAATTCCTCCTCATCTCAGTTTTAAATGGGCGGCCCCTTATTCTAAGACTATGTCCCCTAGTTTTAGTTTCTCCTATGAGTGGAAACATCCTCTCTGCATCCACCTTGTCAAGCCCCCTCATAATCTTATACATTTCGATAAGATCACCTCTCATTCTTCTGAATTGCAATGAGTAGAGGCCCAACCTACTCAACCTTTCCTCATAAGTCAACCCCCTCATCTCCAGAATCAACCTAGTGAACCTTCTCTGAACTGCCTCCACAGCAAGTATATCCTTTTGTAAATATGGAAACCAAAACTGTACACAGCACTCTAGTTGTGGGCTCGCCAATATTCTGTATAACTGTAGCAAGACTTCCCTGTTTTTATACTCCATCCCCTTTGCAATAAAGGCCAAGATTCCATTGGCCTTCCTGATCATTTGCTGTACCTGCATACTAACCTTTTGTGTTTCATGCACAAGTACCCCCAGGTCCCGCTGTACTGCAGCACTTTGCAATTTTTCTCTATTTAAATAATAACTTGCTCTTTGATTTTTTTCTGCCAAAGTGCATGACTTCACACTTTCCAACATTATACTCCATCTGCCAAATTTTTGCCCACTCACTTAGCCTATCTATGTCCTTTTGCAAATTTTTTGTGTCCTCCTCACACATTGCTTTTCCTCCCATCTTTGTAACGTCAGCAAACTTGGCTACGTTACACTCGGTCCTTTCTTCTAAGTTGTTAATATAGATTGTAAATAGTTGGGGTCCCAGCACTGATCCCTGCGGCACCCCACTAGTTACTGGTTGCCAACCCGACTCTCTGTTTTCTGTTAGTTAGCTAATCCTCTATCTATGCTAATATATTACCCTCAACCCCGTGAACTTTTAGCTTGTGCAGTAACCTTTTATGTGACACCTTGTCAAATGCCTTCTGGAAATCCAAATACACCACATCCACCCTGTTTGTTACATCCTCAAAGAATTCCAGCAAATTTGTCAAATATGACTTCCCCTTCATAAATCCATGCCGACTCTGCCTGACCAAATAATTGTTTTCCAAATGTCCTGCTACTGCTTCCTTAATAATGGACTCCTGCATTTTCCCAACCACAGATGGTAGGCTAAGTGGTCTATAGTTTCCTGCTTTTTGTTTGCCTCCTTTTTCAAATAGATGCGTTACATTTGCAGTTTTCCAATCTGCTGGGACTTCCTCAGAATCCAGGGAATTTTGGTAAATTACAACCAATGCATCCACAATCCCTGCCGCTCTATATTTACCTGTAGTCCCACAAGAACGTGGATGATTATTAACTGCTCTTTGAAATAGCCGAGCTATAAACTCTGTTATCAAATCACTACTGGCAGTTCAAGAAGATGGCTCACCACCACCTTCTCAAGGGCAATTAGAGGTGGGCAATAAATGCCGGCCTTGTCAGCGACACCCACATCCCGAGAATAAATAAAAACTTTGTGACACTGAAATCTTTTCTTAAAATTACAATATTGCCTTTGAAACTTTTGCCTTTTGCCTGTTGGAACCGATTCAGAGGACAGTTTTGAAATGAGTCTGCTCTGCCTGTGCTGCCAACCATGGAGAGTGGAGAAAGAAGGTGGGCTGATAATTGATGAGCGACTTGGCTGCAACATCATCTGCTGGCTTTGACCTCACCCGGAGTCCAGCTGTGCCTGCGAGTGGAGATTCACCTTTAGACAATGTCACGTGCTATATTTACTTTACCCGTTTTCGAACGAGGATAGATTTGGGTGCAGATTTAGAGGCAGTCGATTTTAACTGGGATCAGGATCGGTGTATATGGGCCCACCCATAGGTTAAAGAAAAAAAGACGTGGATTTCTATAGCGCCTTTCACGACCAACAGAAAGTCTTAAAACCCTTTACAGCCAATGAAGTACTTTTGGAGTGTTGTCATTGTTGTAATGTGGGATATTTTGCACACAGCAAGCTCCCACAAGCAGCAAAGTGATAATGACCAGATAATCTGTTTTAGTGATATTGATTGAGGGATAAATATTGGCCCTGGGACACCGAGGAGAACTCCCCTGCTCTTCTTCGAAATAGTGCCGTGGGATCCCCATGGGATCTGGGACAGTCCCAGCGGATTAGCAAACCGCAAATGTAACGCCCTTATTTAAAAAAGGAGGCAGACAGAAAGCAGGAAACTAGAGACCAGTTAGCCTAACATCTGTTGTTAGGCACAGGCTGGAGTCCATTATTAAGGAAGCTTTAGCGGGACATTTGGAAAAGCATAATTCAATCAGGCAAAATCAGCATGGTTTTATGAAAGGGAAATCATGTTTGACAAATTTTGTGAGGATGTAACGAGCAGGGTGGATAAGGAAGAACCAGTAGATGTGGTGTATTTGAATTTCCAGAAGGCATTCGATAAGGTGCCACATAAAAGGTTACTGCACAAGATAAAAGTTCATGGGGTTGGGGGTAATATATTAGCATGGATAGAGGATTGGCTAACTAACAGAAAACAGAGAGTCGGGATAAATGGGTCATTTACCGGTTGGCCAACAGCAACTAGTCGGGTGCCACAGGGATCAGTGCTGGGGCCTCAACTATTTACAATCTATATTAATGACTTGGATGAAGGGACCGAGTGTAATGTAGCAAATTTGCTGATGATACAAAGATGGGTGGGAAAACAAATTGTGAGGAGGACACAAAAAAATCTGCAAAGTGATATAAGCGAGTGGACAAAAATTTGGCAGATGGAGTATAATGTGGGAAAATGTGAAGAAAAAAATAGCAAAGCAAATTATAATTTAAATGGAGAAAAATTGCAAAGTGCAGCAGTACTGAGGGACCTAGGGGTCCTTGTGCATGAAACACAAAAAGTTAGTATGCAGTAATCAGGAAGGCAAATGGAATGTTGGCCTTTATTGCAAGGGGGATGGAGTATAAAAGCAGCAAAGTCCTGCTACAACTGTACAGGGTATCGGTGAGGCCACACCTGGAGTACTGCGTACAATTTTGGTCTAAGGAAGGATATACTTGCATTGGAGGCTGTTCAGAGAAGGTTCACTAGGTTGATTCCGGAGATGAGGGGGTTGACTTATGAAGTTAGGTTGAGTAGGTTGGGTCTATACACATTGGAGTTCAGAAGAATGAGAGGATATCTTATCGAAATATATAAGATAATGAGGGTGTTCGACAAGGTGGATGCAGAGAGGATATTTCCACTCATAGGGGAAACTAAAACTAGGGGGCATAGTCTCAGAATAAGGGGCCATCCGTTCATTTAAGACTGAAATGAGGAGGAATTTCTTCTATCAGAGGGTTGTAAATCTGTGGAATTCTCTGCCCCAGAGAACTGTGGAGGCTGGGTCATTGAATATATTTAAAGCGGAAATAGATAGATTTTTGAGCAATAAGGGAATAAAGGGTTATGGAGAGCGGGCAGAGAAGTGGAGCTGAGTCCATGATCAGATCAGCCATGATCTTATTAAATGGTGGAGTGGCTCGAGGGGCCAGGTGGCCTACTCCTGCTCCTATTTCTTATGTTCTTATGTACGTCCACCTGAGAAGGCAAACGGGGCCTCGGTTTAACGTCTCATTCGAAAGATGGCACCTCCGACAGTGCAGCACTCCCTCAGCGCTGCACTGGAGTGTCAGCCAGGATGTACGTGCTCAATCCTCTGGAGTGGGACTCGAACCCACAACCTTCTCGGTTCAGAGACGAGTCTGTTACTTACTGAGACACAGCTGACACAGTGTGGCAATGAAGTGAGGCCCGGCAGATCTTAATACCCTCCTCACGTCGCCGCCACCACCCCCAACCAGTCCTTATTATCACGTGGCAGCCCGCACACTCGCCCAATCCCAGCAGCAAGGATGAGATGCGCTTGGGCGGGAGTGCAATCTCTGGTGGCAAGGAACCAAAGCAAACGGTCCCCGGTGAGGTCATTGACGGGCGGGGGGGGGCGTGGTCATGCACGATCGCGAATGGGGGATGGGAGGGGGAAGTCAGGGTCAAAGGAGGCCCAAGGTTTCCTTGTGGGGCCAGGAGGAGAAGGAGGAATTGTAGGAAAAATGTTACATACCGGGCCTTGACCTTGCTCACTGGCAGCTTTGGGAATGCGCACGATTCGCGTATTTGTAGATTAAACTCGCGTTGCGGTCATTGTGAACAAAGATCGGATAGGGTGGGGTTGTTTACTATGGAACGCGAAGGCTGAGGCCATTCTTGATTGAGGTATATAAAATGATGAAGGGCCCAGATAGAGTGGATAGGAATGATCTATTTCCCTTAGCACAGAGGGATCAACAACCAAGGGGTATAAATTTAAAGTAATTGGTAGAAGGGTTAGAGGGGAGTTGAGGAGAACGTTTTTCACCCAGAGGGTGATGGTGGTCTGGAACTCACTGTCTGATAAGGGTGGAAGACACTGAAATATACCCTGATTATAATCACTCAACCATCGGTGGCCGTGCCTTCTGTTGCCTGGGCCCCAAGCTCTGGAACTCCCTCCCTAAACCTCTCCACCGCTCTCTCCTTCTTCAAGATGCTCTTTAAAACCTACCTCTTTGACCAAGCTGTTGGTCACCTGCGCTAAATTCTACTTGTGCAGCTCGGTGTCAAATTTTAATCTCATAATATTCCTGTGAAGCACCTTGGGACGTTTCACTACGTTTAAGGCGCAATATAAATATAGGTTGTTGTTGTTGCTGAACTACCCCAATCAAAAATATCACCCCAACCTCATGATTATACTGCTCGGAATATAGAAAGCGAGTTAGGCATGCAAAACTCTTCAGCATCTGTTCAGCCCCATGAATATTTATAAAAATATTACCACGAGTAGGAGATAAGCTTTGATGTGTAATTAATAGTCAATTAAAATATGCAAATTGAATCATGTAAACGTTAAATTTCTGACTCTGTTTAACGTTTAATGCATCTTCGGGGAAAATGTTCCTCTGTGACTGTTGTCTTCGGTAAGCCAGTTAATCCGCAGAACACAAACAAACATAAAAGATCCGGAGCTGATTTAGATAAAGAATGCCCGTGGAACATGGAAATCTTAACCACAGACGCTCAACACAGTATCTTCCAACTTTGATGAAAGGTGTAAATCATTCAGTATTAATGATCTTGTCGCACTGTGATATGCTAATCAACTCGGTACGTTCCTTGAACTGCTGTTACTCATGCCTGCTCTCTTTAATTCTTCTCGGCCCCATTACAGTCTCTCAAAGACCAAAGCCGACATTCCTGATTCGCATGTCTCCTCCTCCAACACTAATCTTGATGATCTCTATAAAAGAACCTTTTCTCCGCTGCGCCATTCCCTTTATCCGATAAGACCAGCATCGAGTCTTATCAGACCTTCCAATGTTTGGACTCCAGTGAAAAAAGAAAGACCTTGCATTTCTATAGCGCCTTTCTCATTCTCAGGACATCCCAAAGCGCTTCACAGCCAATGAAGTACTTTTGAAGTGCAGTCACTGTTATAATGTGGGAAACCCAGCAGCTAATTTGCGCACAGCAAGCTTCCACAAACAGCACTGTGCTAATGACCAGATAATCTTTTTTTAGTGATGTTGGTTGAGGGAATAAATATTGGGCAGGACAATGGTGAGAACTCCCCTGCTCTTCTTCGAAATAGTGGCTGCTGGATCATTTACGTTCACCTGGGAGGGCAAACGGGGCCTCGGTTTAATGTCACAACCGAAAAATGGCACTTCTGACAGTGCAGCACTCTCTCAGTAGTGCCCCTCCGACAGTGCAGCACTCCCTCAGTACTGCCCCTCCGACAGCGCAGCGCTCCCTCAGTACTGCCCCTCTGACAATGCAATGTTCTCTCAGTACTGCCCCTCCGACAGTGCAGCACTCCCTCAGTACTGCCCCTCCGACAGTGCAGCACTCCCTCAGTACTGCCCCTCTGACAGCGCAGCGCTCCCTCAGTACTGCCCCTCTGACAATGCAACGTTCTCTCAGTATTGCCCCTCCGACAGTGCAGCACTCCCTCAGTACTGAACCTCCGACAGTGCAGCACTCCCCTCAATACTGCCCCTCCGACAATGCAACGCTCCCTCAGTACTGCCCCTCCGACAGTGCAGCGCTCCCTCAGTACTGCCCCTCCAACAGTGCAGCGCTCCCTCAGTACTGCCCCTCCGACAGTGCAGCGCTCCCTCAGTACTGCCCCTCCGACAGTGCAGCACTCCCTCAGTACTGCCCCTCCGACAGTGCAGCACTCCCTCAGTACTGAACCTCCGACAGTGCAGCGCTCCCTCAGTACTGCCCCTCCGACAGTGCAGCACTCCCTCAGTACTGCACTGGGAGCATCAGCCTGGATTATGTGCCCAGGTCTCTGGAGTGGAACTATATAAATGCAAGTCTTTCTTTTTCTTCAACCGAGTGGTGTCAGACTAACCCCACAGGGAGTCTCACGACTGTTCTCCCTAGGGCCAGTTCAGCTGTGACTCTGGACTTGAACTGCAAACTAAATATCCTCCCACGTTGCAAAGCCTTGAAGTTGTTGTGCAAACACAACCTTGGAAAGCCCGTATGCATTGGTGGGTGAGGCGTTGGTGCGTGTGAGCTAAGACAGTATGAGACTCAACTATGACCAGCGAGACATATGCAAACCTACAAACTGCAACGTGACTGCGAGTTTCCTTATACCTTTTTCACCTCCTTAGAACATGAGAATTAGAAACATAGAAACATAAAAAATAGGTGCAGGAGTAGGCCATTCGGCCCTTCGAGTCTGCTCTGCCATTCAATATCACGGCTGATCTTCGACCTCAACTCCACTTTCCTGCCCGATCTCCATATCCCTCGATTGCCCTAGAGTCCAAAAATCTATTGATCTCCTTAAAGACCAAACTTAAAATCCCCCTCTTTGACCAAGCTATTGATCACCTGTCCTAATATCTCCTTATGTGGCTCGGTGTCAAATTTCATTTGATAATCACACCTGTGAAGCGCCTTGGGACATTTTACTACACTAAAGGCGCTATGTAAATGCAATTTGTTTTTGTTGTTGCTTCCGTCACACTTTTGTCTCAACTTTTCTGTTATCAATTCCGATGTTTAGATTTAGAATGGAAACTGTGTATGTAAACGTGTCACACTGTAATTACGCCCCCCTGACAGTAGGGGTCACTGTAGTGCCTCGGATTTTGTGTCTACCAGCTCCTCAGTCTGTGCTAGAGAAAGCCCTCTGCTCCAACCAGCTCTGCTTCCCAAATTGCTATCGGTTTTGCCACGTGCTATCACTGAGCCAAGGTGTCAGAAGTCCTGGTATCCAAGCCCCACTTCAGTTGTTGATGTCTTGTTGCTTTTCTGACACTCTAGCTTGCCCTGAGAGCTTGCGTGAAGTTGCAGTGGAGGTACGGGTGGAACAATTAAAATCAAGGATACGAAAGAGGCCAGAATTGGAGGAGCGCCGAGATCTCGGAGGGTTTGTCGGGCTGTAGGAGGTTACAGAGATTAAGAGGGGCGATCCCATGGATTTGAAAGCAAGGATGAGAACTGTAAGCGATAGAATTGACGCTTCTGTTTTAGATCTGCCAATCTTCTTAAGCTGCTTTAGTTTCTTTGCCGTCTTAGCTTGTTTGTAAAAGAAAAAAAAAACTTGGATTTATATAGCGCCTTTCACGGCCACCGGATGGCGCAAAGTGCTTTCCAGACAATGAGGAAGTTTTGAAATGTAGTCACTGTTGTAATGTGGGAAACGCAGCAGCCAATTTGTGCACAGCAAGTTCCCACAAACAGCAATATGATGATAGCCAGATAATCTGTTTTTGTTATGTTGATTGAGGGATAAATATTGGCCAGGTCACTGGGGGTAACTCCCCTGCTCTTCTTTGAAATACTGCCATGGGATCTTTTGCGCCCATTTGAGAGGGCAGACGGGGCCTCAGTTTAATGTCTCATCCGAAAGACGGCACCTCTGACAGTGCAGCACTCCCTCCGCACTGCACTGGGAGTGTTAGCCTAGATTTTGTGTGCTCAAGTCCCTGGAGTGGGACTTGAACCCACAACCTTCCGACTCAGAGGCGAGTGTGCTGCCCACATTTTACAAGTATTAGACGCTCTCAATATCCAACATTTACATAGAATTACATAGAGTTTACAGCACACAAACAGGCTATTTAGCCAAACTGGTCCAAAACCCTGGACAGGTGAGACTGAGATACAGCCTCCGAAAAGATCCAACTAGGGCCTGGTGGAATCTAACTCTATATTCCCCACCTCCTCTTCAACTTAAAATGAGGAGAAAATACACATTAAAAAAAAATAATGACAATTCTTTGAGATCTCCAGTCAAGTGGATATTGGTGGACCATCTCTAACTTTAAGGCAATTATCCAATGATAAAACAGGCGTCTAGAATGTTCTGGGGTGGGGTGGAACATGGAACTGTTCCCTCAACTCGCCAAGGCTTCTTCGGCAGCACCTCCCAAACCCGCGACCTCTACCACCTAGAAGGACAAGGGCAGCAGGCGCATGGGAACACCACCACCTCTGTAATGTATTTGATTCATGGGTTCTTTGCTTAAGAATTTATAGCAACACATTGCTATTAAGAACTCGTTGGTTGATTAACAAAGATTTAACAAGCACACTACACATTACCAGTTCATCCACTAGGCTCACAACCACCTGCCTCATCGTGGATGATCTGGACCCAACTGGCTGGGGTTTTATTGAGACTTGTGAACATCATGTGACTGGCTAATCCACTCATAATGCAACAGCTCTACAACTATTTTGAGTTGTAAACTTTGATCAAGTGACCTCTGATTAAAGGGTGGGGGGGGGGGAGGTGTGAGGGTGGGGGAGACAACAGCTCTACAACTATTTTTGTAGAAAACAATCAAGTGCCCCCTGATTAAAGTGGGTGGGGGGGGGTGTCACACTCCAAAGCTTTTTCAGGTGCCCCGTGTGTTTTTTTTCCTGAGGGCACCAAAACACAAATTATACAAGTGCCCCCTAGCTAAAAGGGGGGTGGTGGGGGGGCACTAAAACCGACGAACTTGAACAAGTTAAACTTTTGACGTGGTTCAAATTAAAATTTGGTTGCCGGGGGTGATGATGCACTCCAGTCCCTCCGGCGCCCACCTTTCGCGGAAGGCCGTGAGCGTACCGGGCAACAACTCGACAAACCTGTGAGCATGCTCGCAGGTGCATACATTACATCCTCCCAAGATCCCATCCAAGTCACACCTCATCCCGACTTGGAAATATATCGGCCGTTCCTTCATCGTCGCTGGGTCAAAATCCTGGAACTCCCTCCCTAACAGCACTGTGGGAGCACCTTCACCACACGGACTGCAGCGGTTCAAGAAGGCAGCTCACCACCACCTTCTCGAGGGGCAGTTAGGGATGGGCAATAAATGCCGGCTTCGCTTGGCTAAGATCATGCGTAACTGACCTGACAGGGGAGTAAAGACCATAACCCCAAGGTGGTTCTCCCTGGATCAGGAAGGTATATGCTTGCTTTTTTGGAAACAGGAGATGGGTGGGGTGGCTTGACCCATCCACCTCCACGGAGGTGTGTGGGGGACCTGACCCATCCACCTCCATGGCACGAACCTGGTATTGCAGTACTTCCAGGAACGGTGCAGTGGCTCTAGGCCTTTTGGCTAAGAGCATTGGCGCAGAGTGATCCTTGAATGGGCCCAAGGTGACCTCTGGCGTTTGTGATTTGACAAAGAATTGGAACGATTGGCTACGAATTTAAAAAAAAAAAATGCCGGCTTTGCCAGCGACGCCCACATCCCAGAACAAATATAAAAAAAGAAATGTTTGTTGCATGTTACGTAGGAGAACAGCTGGTCTCAGTAGGTCCGCTCACGAAAATAACCTGGCGAACGTCTCAAGTCCATTTTTATCCCTTTCCGCATCGCTGCGCATAGCTAAATCAAACTGTGCCACCCAGGAGAGAACTAATTTGAAAATAAGGAGTGAATCCAGAAGAATAAATCAACCGTTTGCCAGGCTTTGAGGCCTTGGTATGTGTAGCGATTGAGCCTCAACCATGATTACAAATCACAGACAGCCCAAGAAAAATTCTTTATAAAATGCTGCACTTAGTCCGTCGGACCCTCGACTTTTCTCCCCCTTCATTCCACTTATTGCTATTTGTATTTCCGCTAATCCTACTTCTTTGTCACACATGCTTCTCTCATCCTCCTTGAAACCCTCTTCAATAAAAGCACTGACCTTCTCCATCGCCAATTTGGAAATGTCTTCTTTTGTATATAACTCTTGATAAAAGCTACTAGTCGCCTCCATAATCGCCCCACTTTCATTAATGATCTTTTCCCCAACCTTCATCTCTCCAATTGATGATAACCTTTGTCGCAACTTCGCTCGCTCTAGAAAATATCAAGTGCATCTTTCTCCCTCCAATGCGTCTTTAGTCTTTGCACGGAGAATGGGTCCCTTGCATTTTTCAGCTTTTAATAATTCCCACTCTTCCTTTAAAACCTTCCACTTAGTCTCTGCTCCCGTATCCCCTCCGTCAACTGCTTTACAGATATCTGTAAACCTTCTGTTTATATTCTCTTCTCGAGGCTGGTTAGCTGTTGGTCTCTCTTTCCCATAATATACCCCAAAATCTTTTACCTCATATTTGAAATTGTCCCACCAAACTCTTTTTCTTCCTTATATTATATTTAAAATCCCTTCTTTAAAAGCAATTTCTTTCAGGTACTGACTGTTTAAAATCTATACCCCTGGACTGATCTTAACTCTGCTGTTCCTAATTTTAAGAACCAAAGCCACTAAAAAATACATTTTATAATAAATCTCCATCACCTCAGAACTTAACCCTTCCCACATTAACACAAAATCTATTCTGCTCTGTTTTAAAACATCACTCATCTCTTCTGAAGAACTCCCTTTTTATGGGGTTCTGATCCCTCCATAAGTCTCTCAAATTTTAATTTTCCATCATTTTTACAATCATCTCTCTGGAGTTATCATCCTCAAAGGTCATCTGGACTGAAATGGCCATCCGAGATAAAAATACGTTAAAATCCCCCACCATACAAGGGTTTTCCGCCTTTGTGAATACCCACCGGAAAAACTCACGCCGCTTACAGTGGTCATTTAGCGCATAGATATTAAAGAGATCACAATTCAAACCCTCCATTTGTACCTTTAGCTGTAAAATTCTCCCCTTGGTGTCCTTGTCCACCAATGCAACATTCTCTTATGAACGAACTCACTAAAACCCACCACCCCTCTACGGTTATTATTTGCACAACTTGCAAACACTTCTCCCTTCCAAACCTTCCGAACTCTTTCTAGGATATCCTCATCCCAAAAGGTTTCTTGCAGACACAATAGGTCCGTACCTTCAAAACACTGCAACAACTGCTGCAATTTCTTCTCCCCCCTCAGTCTGTTCACATTAACCAAGACCAATGTAATCATGTCTGCTAATAAAGGAAGTGTGCCTGATAATCCCCCCATCATCATTGAATCTCTGGCCCATCCGTCCTCTCAGGCTCCTTCCCAACTTTTTGGGCAGTTGTTGCTTTCTCCTGCAGCCTCCGGCTCTTTTTCACTTCCTGTTTGAACTTCCCTGCAGTTTCAGCCTCTTCCTTACATTAAATGTAGGCCACAGAACTGCCCCTTCTCCCTCCTTTTGCCCCTCACTAGCCTTTCCCTTTCCACATGATGCTCCCCCCACCCCCCAATCCCATGTCTCCATCCCCCTCTGACTCCTCACTCTCGAGCTCTTCTGTAATCTCCCGTCCCTGTTCCCCGTCAGATACAGAATCTCCCTGAGAGAGTCCTCCTGCTAACATGGTTCCTCCAACAGTGCCACTCCCTTCGGCATCACCTCCCCCGCTGACCCTTGCTCCCCGTTTCTTCTCTCTCTGGGACAATGGTGCGTCTTCACCCATCTTGCTCCCTTTTGATGTCTTTGTCTCCCCGCTCCCATCCTGCTGCCCCTTTAAGGCCCCTGCCTCTTGCACCCTCTCCTGGTCTTGCCCCCTCCTGCTCCCCAAGACGTACACCTCCCCGTCACACTTTGGAGTATGTACACTTACTCCGCAACCCACACCCGCCTCTGCTCCCCCCACGGACACATATTATGTCTCGACTCTGTCCCTGACCCGTGCTGCCCTCCACTGACTTTGTCCTTTTCCACCAGACTTGGTGTGTTTCTCATCATCTCCATCCTGTTTTCTGCCTCTTCTTGCGCTCTTTCCTCATTCTGTTTGGCGGCTGTGTCCTCTGCCTGCTCCGCTCCTCCGGCCACTCCACTCACACCTCCTGCTCCTTCTCCCATCTCCTCGTCACTCAAGGAGCTTTCTTCCGCCTCACACTCACAGTGGGTGGGGCCTTTGTGACAAACCCCACAGCTCTCTGCCTCGCAGTTCTGAGCGATGTGTCCAGACCTGCCACAGTTGTAACTGTAAAGTCCTTACTCTACAGCATGAAACCACACGAGGCACATTCTGGGGACAAGGTCACTCTGTGACCTTAACTCTTTATTCACAGGATTCCAAAGACGATGACCCTGCGTGGGACCTCCCTTTTTATGCCTGTGTGATCAGGTAAGGAGTGCCTCCCACAAGTTCACCCCTTGTGGCCAAGGTGTGCATCTAGGTTGAGTGTATACAGTAATACAGTGGTGTTACATTGTGGTTACATACATGACAGTAACATTACAGGTCTGGACAGCTTCTCACTAAATGGTCATATCCAAAACAGTAATAGCAAACCTTCACCTGGTTATCATGCAGAACCCAGAAGTACTGCACTCCTTCCATTGTCTCGAATTTCATGCTGTAGGGTAATGACTTCACCCCCTCTGGGAACCGCACTTTTACATAACGGGTTCCATCGGCTACCTGCGTTCCTCTTTATTACTGAGCAAAGTTTAATGTCCAACAGCTCCAACTTTATCATCAACACATCGTCCTCAACATAAACCGGCAGGTTTAACAATGAAACTATCACCTCTTCGGAATACAGCAGAGATATATCCAAGTACTTCTCATCGACCGTCAGGCTCAGTAAAAGTCTTTCCACCTCCTCTCGGCCACTGACCGTCACTTCAAATCTAACCTTCGGCTTTGGTCAGCAGGCAAAGCACCTTCCCTCCCCGCAGTCCTCATGTACCGCCTGGATAATATCCCAAGCTCGTATCTCCTTATCCTGGCACTGAACCACTACCGTGTTTTCATTTCCAAACCTCCTGGGGTCCCGGCCCAAATCTTTGGGCCTTTTATTCTCTCTTCCCCCAACATGCTCTCCCCTGATTAAATTCACACTGGGAGCATTGTCCTCTGAGGGGCCCAGCACTTCAGGCCCCTCAGCAGCATCTGGCTGATGTTTATGGGCCAAAAAGGCCCTAAAATTTGACAAAAAACTCACCACCAACGTTTTACACACTCACTCCAACTCCTGCAGTAATCAGCAGCACCTACTCACTCCTGTCCCCTCCCACCCAGAGAGTGCTCACTCCTGGCCCCTCCCACCCAGAGAGTGCTCACTCCTGGCCCCTCCCACCCAGAAAGTGCTCACTCCTGGCCCCTCCCACCCAGAGAGTGCTCACTCCTGGCCCCTCCCACCCAGAAAGTGTTGCCCACTGAGCCACGGCTGACAATGAGAACATGCAAGGAGGAATTTTGCTATTTATAAAAAGGTTGGTCAGTGTGTGGAATAGATTATTGACACAGGCAGTGGAGTGATTAACCTTAATCTTAATCTTTTACTTTTTGTCTCATAATACTCCTGTGAAGCGCCTTGGGATTTTCATTACGTTAAATGTGCTATATAACTTAAGTTGCTGTTGTTGTTGTTAATGGGTTTTAACAAGGAACTAGGCAGGTTCTTGTCAACAAATTGTATTCTAACACTGTTAGAAATGTACCAAGGGAACGCTGTGGATAGGTGGGCTAGATGACCAATGGAGAAATGTTTGAAAGAACTGTGATATATGGAATGGATTCTTTATCGAGGACCCCACAGTACAACCTGAGGGATCAAACCTTCCTCACAAACAGTGGACAACCATCAATCACCTCAGAACCAGTCACGGGTCGATGCTGCCACCGTCTCCATAGGTGGAAGATTAAGGCATCCCCATCATGTGACTGTGGAGCTCCTAATCAGACCCTGGAGCACATCACTGAGCACTGCCCTCAGAGGGAATTCGCAGGCAGCCTAAAGATATCCACGCTGTTACACCAGGAGGTTTGGCCTGGATATCTGACTGAGATATTGATATTTGATTTGCTTTGCTATTACATGCTGTGGCACAGTGGGTAGCACACTCACCTCTGGGTCAGAAGGTTGTGGGTTCCAGTCTCACTCAAGTCTTTGTTCTTCTTTTCCATGCACTTTGTCCTTTGACTGCTGAACAAACCAGTGCCAACGATAAAATAACTGCCCCGATCTCCAGTGCTAAAGAGGACCATAGTGTCATTCCAATATGTTGATTATCACACAAAGATTCCAGCACACAAGGAGGACATTTGGTCCATCATGCCTCTGGTGCCACTAATTATTCAATTGAGGCTATCTACTCTAATCTCATTCGGGAACATCGGAATTGCTGGATGTAAAAACACCAAGGTCCATCTTCACCTTCTACCACCCCTGGTAGTCACAGATACAATGATAATGGGGTTGTTGACCAATCACGACAATCGATCTCTATCAATGCGTCTACAACAGATCCAGACACGAGGAGTTGTTGGCTCCATACGGGCTCTCAAATCTCAACACAAAAAGCTGCATTTAGTGTCAGCCGTGGCTCAGTGGGTAGCACTCTCGCCTCTGAGTCAGAAGGTTGTGGGTTCAAGTCCCACTCCAGAGACTCGAGCACAAAAATCTAGGCTGACGCTCCCAGTGCAGTGCTGAGGGAGCACCGCACTGTTGGAGGTGCCATCTTTCGGATGAGACGTTAAACTGAGGTCCTGTCTGCCCTCTCAGTTGGACGTAAAAGATCCCACAGCATTATTTCAAAGAAGAGCAGGGGAGTTATCCCCGGTGTCCTGGCCAATTTTTATCCCTCAATCAAAATAACAAAAACAGATTATCTGGTCATTATCACATTGCTGTTTGTGGGAGCTTGCTGTGCGCAAATTGGCTGCCGCGTTTCCCACATTACAACAGTGACTACACTCCAAAAGTACTTCATTGGCTGTAAAGTGCTATGAGACGTCCGGTGGTCTTTTTTTTTTCTTTCTTATCTATCGCCTTCATATTGACTTCTTAAGTCTCTCTCTCTCTCTTAGGCAGTGCCCCAGAGTCTAGGATGGCTTGCTTCCACGCTAAAATGAGTTCCAAAAGGGTGGAAGATGCGTGAATTCTTTCAACATGGGGTGGCCTTTGCACACCAGCTACCACACGGGCTTGACAGAGCAAGGTCTTGGTCCAATGGCAAGGGGATCCAAGACGATTGGAGACATACGGAGAGCTTATTTTCTCTGGTGGGGGAACTAATAACGAGGGGACATAATCTTAAAATTAGAGCTCGGCCATTGAGGGGGGAAATCAGGGAGCACTTTTCATACAAAGGGTAGCAGAAATCTGGAATCCTTAACTGCCTCAAGTGGCCTAGCAAGCCGCTCAGGCTAACTGGATGATGGGCAATAAATGTTTTAGTCTCCATCAACAGAGCTGCTCTATTTGTGCATTGCAGCTGTATTTCTGAGTCCACTCTTGGCAGGCATTTTTTGCGAAAATAAAACAGGCACATCAGTGCAGCGAGAAGCGTTGTGCCACTGTACACTGGGGTTAATTACAGCCGGCCGCTGACACTCACGGAGACAGAGAGCAGTGTGCGTCGTGCTGCTCGACATAATAGAGCTTCAGCAGCTCACAGCTTTGAACTGCACTTAGCACAAAGAAATTAAACTAAAAGCCAGAGGAATCCAAGGCAGATCATGGGGGCTGGAGAAGTCGGCTTGCAAGGCAAACAAGAAACAGAGACCTTGAGAGCTGCAATGCCGGACTGGGGAGAGCAGGAGGTGGGGGTGGGCGGGTCAGTGATGAGTGAAATGTGGAAGGGGTCTTTGAGACTCAGATGCTTCTGAGTTGCATTTGTTGAATTAATAAAAGAACGGGGGCGGATAAAGAGCACCACATTGTGGTCTGGAACGCGCTGCTTGAAAGGACGATGGAAGCAGATTCAATAGTAACTTTCAAAAGAAAATTGGATCCATACTTGAAAGGGAAAAATGTGCAGGGCTGCGGGGAAAGAGCAGGCGGGGCATGGGGTGGGTGGCAGGGGCAGTGGGGATAATTGGATCGCTCTTTCAAAGAGCCGCTACAGGCACGATGGGCCGAATGGCCTCCTTCTGTGCAGTACGATGCTATATCAAAGCCAATTGCAAGTTTGTCAGGTTTCCTGATGACCTTGCAACAGGGTGGGCAGTAAAGAGTGTGGAAATGTATTTTTATCTAAGCTGATACCATACGGTATTTGTGTGCCCCTTGCAATATATATATAACAAAGTGGAGTCCTGGACCTTCCAGAACTTTCTGCATTTTAGCAGTCAGCATGCATAAACAGCTAAACCTGGTTTGAGATGGCTGATGGCCATCAGACAGCTAGGAGACAAGTCATGCTGAGACAAGTACCCCCCCCATGGTGCTCTCCTATTGTCTACACGACAGGAGTTCCATGTCACCCCACCCTTATCTTCTAGACTCAAACCACCAGCCATTATCTCTTGTAGAGACCTCATCCATTTGATGCAAACAGATAAACTGACCAGGAAATTGAACAATCCTGACGCAATACAAGACAGGTGATAGCCCATTACCTCATTCTCATGGAGTAATGGCCGGCTGGCCAACTGATAACCCCGACAAAAGAAAATACCTGTAAACCATGTCAGGACCAGGATATAGTAATTAACTCTTTATCTGTATTCACTGACTGTGAGACAGAGCCAATACACAGGGAGAGGCCATAACTTGGGTTTTACTGTATAAATATCTTGTGAAACTGTACCATTTCGGAGGTGTTCACTTAGCCCTTGACTGAGTGTAACCTGCCCCTTGCTAGCAAGTAAATTAAAGAAACTTCTGCCGGAGCTGAAAGTGTCGGAGTCATTCTTTTCGGAGGTCGAGATTTCGACAGTTACTTCTTGGAGGTTCCACCGAGATTGCATACTCTCTGTCCTGTGAGTAAAACGGATACAGGCATAGTGCCTCTCCAGTGAAAGGCTTCAGTGGCCAAACAAGGTGAGCCTTTTGCTCACAAGCGGTTTCTTCACTGTTGAATGTAATCTGTTGTCCACAGGGGAGGTACTGCAATCTACAAGACTCGGCATTTAAAAGCTAAAGGTATTTTTTATAATCATTTCTTTCTCAGCTCGCCAGCAGAAGAGAACAGGTTCTGGAAAAATCTCGAAACAGCCCGGGGAAGGTTTCAGTAGGTAAGGGAGCGCTAGTCGATCGAAAAAGGTTCCTGAAGGTTCTTATATGATAAGATTTTTATTGTTTTAAAGGAAAAGCGCTAATCGATCGAAGGTTCTTATGTGATAAGATTTTTATTGTTTTTAATTCGGAAGGGGTTCTTATGTGATAAGAGTAGAGAAAAAAAAGAAAGCGCAATCGATCAAAGAGTTTGGGTATGGAACCATAAGTTTTATCAGTTTTTTATTAGGATAAGTTAAGGACTCGGTCTGTAGTGGCGTACAACGCAGACTGAGAATTTGTTTAGATAAGGTGTAAGGTTATGATTTGTGTACTCGCGGGAATATTGTTTGTTGTCCTTGTTATACTGTTGTGTGCAATACCTTTGTGAGAGATTGCCATTAGAAAAACGGGAAGAGTCACTAGGGAAAATTGTGATTGGAAAAAAAACACAAGGATTGATTAAGAAAAGAAACAGTAACTGATTGATCAACTACGGTTGGTTCGTGCCAACATATCTCACACACCCAGACTGAGCCCGAATTAAGAGCCTTTTCAGGCCACGTAACGGCCAGGAGAAGTGGGCGTAGAGAACTCGGTTGGCCGAAAGGATTGTGAGATCAGAAACTGTGGAAAATCTTAATCATCCAGAATGGGTGCCGGAGCAAGTTAAAACACCACAAAAGGCACACCAGCCTATGTCATGCTCCAGAATTGTGGTCAGTCTTCAATTGACCAAAGAAACAAAAACGGTAAAGTGGACTAAGGGTGAAAACAGGCCATTTCCACCCGATGGATCATTTAATTTAGAGAGAACAACATGTCTAGAGGAGTGTCTTATAAACAGAGATCCAGGTAGAAGAGAAAAAAAAGGAAAGTAATAGAAAAGGCCTGGGTTCCGATTCTTCAAGCCCATGTAAAATTAACAGAGGAAGGAAATCAAATGCCATAAGAGAACCTGATAGTGACTTATGGATTCAAAAAAAAAAGAGAAGCTTTATTGAATGGAGAGAGACTTTTGTGAATGTCTTGTCTTTGAATGAGAGTGCTTCTGTGTTTTTTCCTTGTGTCTGGAAACCTATTTGGAAAAGTTGTGGAGCTGCCTGTTTGTTTTAGCTCCACCCACTTTTTCAAACAAAGTGAAGTTTTTTAACCCTTCATAGTGTTGTCCTGTATGTGGGAAGTTTAAGACATTTTAAGTTAGAAGCGCAGGTGTGGATTTATTCGGATGAGAGGTTACGGAGCTAGGGAATGCACAAAGGATAGGTTTGTTGAGACATGATCCCGATGGTTAAAAGTTGTAATGCCTTTTTTTTTAAAAAAAGCCTTTGTGGGTCTCTCGAGGTGCAGGCTGGGGGAGTACACTCTCATTGTCCTTGGTGTAAAATCTTGGTACAAAAGCTTCTAGCTCAGTAAGAGGATTTGTTTTTTTAGATAAAGAGTGGCAGTACAATAGTTGAATTGGGATTTTGAGATATTTCAGGTGATCTCCTTGATCAACATTTTGGGTGTATTGGAAAAATCTTAGGTTTGGAAGCCTTTTAATAAGATTAGAAAACAAGTACTTTACATTCTGTGATCTGTGAATCACTATAAGCATAAATGAGAAGTCCGTGTAACACACAGATTCGTCCGGTTCAGAAGCCCACACAAATGGAGGTGTGTCCATGACCTACGAGCTGTGAATAAATCTACTATATTCTCTCAATGCTTAAAGAAGGATGTGGAATGAAGTATCCCGGAATGCTTTCCAGAGTCTTAAGCAGTCCCTTACCAGATTACACTAAGCTATTCAACTTATTTGTGCATCACAAGTCGGGTTTTGCACAATCTGTTTTGACTCAGTTACATGGGGACAGGCAGCGACCGGTAGCATATTTCAGTACCCAACTAGACCCAGTGGCACGCGGACTACCAGGATGTCTTCCTTCATTGGCAGCAGCTTATTATGCTATGCAACAGGCTCAGACAATAACTCTAAATCATCAGACCATTTTGTATATCCCACACTCTGTCGAAATTTTACTTACTAAATGTGCCACCCAACACCTAACCTCTGCAAGAACCACTAAATACGAGGTCGAACTGTTATCAGATCCGAACCTTATCATCAAAAGATGCACTACCTTAAATCCAGCCACTCTACTCCCCACGGAAGATGACGGCGAACCCCATTCATGTGAAATGGTAACCGAATTAGTGACTAAACCATGTATCAATCTAACAGATGTACCAATGTGTAACCCTGATCTAGTGTACTATGTTGACGGATCAGCCCTACGAAATGATAGGGGCCAATCTAGAGCGGCTTATGCAATTGTAACTCAGTTTAATGTTGTCGAAATAGCCTCTCTTCCAGACTCCTTTTCAGCCCAACAAGCCGAATTGTTTGCGTTAACTCGAGCCTGTATTCTGGCTGAAGGACAAACAGTTAATATCTACACTGACTCCAGGTATGCTTTTGGGGTATCACATGACTATGGACAAATTTGGAAGATTCGCGGGTACCTGACTTCTTCAGGAACCCCTATCAAAAATGCAGAACAAGTGGAAAATCTTCTGCGAGCCATTCAATGCCCCTTGAAACTTGCCATTATCAAATGCCAAGCACATACAGGCCAGTCGAATGAGGTGGCACTTGGGAACGCCAGAGCTGATAATGCAGCTAAGTCAGCAGCTCTGTCAAAAGGGGGGATGCAGGTGTCATTGTTCCCACTAAGGAACAATAATTGCTCAGACCCGCCACCTACTATTAATGACGTGCTGACTTTTCAGACACAGGCCAGTACGGAGGAGGTGGTGACCTGGACGAAGGATCAATGTTATAAAAATCCAGAAGGAATATGGGTTCACCACGACGGCCGCATGGTGGCCCCCAGATCCTTACTTCCATGGATTGCCCGATGTGTTCATACATTCAACATGCAGGCAAAGGGGGGTGGCAGATTATATTTTGGCAACTTGGTATGCACCAGGTATTTCGGCAATTACAAAACAAATCTGTGAAAATTGTGTTACCTGTCAGACAATGAATCCGGGTAAGACGGAAAAAGTAGAATCTGCCTCCCACCCAAATCCAGTCGGGCCTTTTGTACATTTACAAATGGATTTTATTGAATTACCTATGTGTATGGGATTCAAGTATTTATTAATTATTGTAAATGTGTTCTCTAGATGGATTGAAGCCTTTCCATGTAAAAAGGCCGATGGCACTACTGTTGCTAAATGTTTGTTAAAAGAAATCGTACCGTGCTTCGGAATCCCTGCTAAGCTTTCTAGTGATAACGGGTCACATTTCACGGGAACTGTTATAAGAGAAATGTGTAAAACTTTGCAGATTAATCAACGTTTTCATTGCAGTTATCATCCACAATCAGCTGGACTTGTTGAAAGATATAATGGAATGCTTAAAAATAAGCTGGCAAAACTATGCAATGACACTGGACTGAAATAGACAGAACTGTTGCCCTTAGCTTTGATGGTAATGCGATCTGCAACCAACAGAACAACAGGCCTGTCACCGCATGTGATAGTTATGGGACGTCCCCAACGACTACCTTTTACAGCACCATTTACTGCAAAACAGATGGACATCCACAAAATGGAGGAAAATATGTTGAATTATTGTATTGCACTAACCAAATGTATTTCCAGCTTTCATTCACAGGTAAAGGAAGCCCAAGTCAAGCCAGCGGAAGGGAAGTGTCATAACCTAGAGCCCGGGGAATTCGTTTACATCAAGATTTTTAAAAGAAAAAGCAGTCTACAGCCAAGATTCGAAGGACCATACCAGGTCTTGCTGGCGACCAATACTGCAATCAAGGTAAAGGAAAGACCAACATGGATCCACGCATCCCATTGCAAACGGGCACCCGACCAGGAGGAAGGGAAGAAGGAATCAGAGGAACAGAAAAAGGAAGACTGAATAAGGAACTGTATGGACTATGGGGACTGATGGTGCTGGGCTTGACAGGGTTTTACTTTGCATTATTGATTACACCAGGGGTACAGACCCGCCACCGAAGGGAATTGCACGTAAATGTATTTATGGCACTGAGTCATAGGTATGCTCAAGTTGTTGGATATGTTCCCATGTGCCTGTCCACTCCAAAGGGGGTATTCCCCTGAGATCTGTCCCCTTTAACGAATCAGAAATGGTAGAATGGTTGACAGTGCAAAATAGGACAAACCTAACTAAGGGGCCAGAAACAAAGGAGCAAACAGAATGGAGGTCGGCAGGGTATAAACTTACAGCCTTCCAGGGATGGTACCAGCCCAATTATGATAATAACCATCAGCCTCCCTTCCTAAGCATTGCTCCCAGAATAGGAAATCCAGAAGGTATAATATGCCTAGTGAGTAATGGGACTAAAGGACCAGAAATGGGACGCAGCAAGTGTTCCCAAATGATTAAATGGCAAGCCACAACTAATCCCACTGATGGGAGAAAGATAGCAACCGTTGGCTGGACAATGGTCCATAACAAAGCCCCAGGTGAAGGGTGGGAAGGTGAGACCACTCAAGTAGGGATGGCGCAAAAGGACCAGGAGCTGACGTCCTATAAGTGCACCGACTTTATTTGTGGCCATAAAGCCTACCCATGGTTACCAGCCAACTGGACAGGGTCCTGTTACTTAGGATATGTGGTACCCCTTATCAGATCAGTAAAGACTCTAAGGGAGGCCTATGGAAGTCATAGACTTAAACGGGATTTGACGTGGCTAAATGGAATATTCAAGGTAATGGTGCCACCCTATGGAATAGCACCAACGAATGGCAGTTACGGGAACTGGCTAACTTAGTCGAGTCAGTAGCCAACGCGACTTCCCAAGCCTTTGAAGGGGTAAATGATGAAATGGTAGCTATTCAAACAGTGGCTCTCCAAAATCGTATGGCCTTAGATTATCTCCTAGCCAAGGAAGGAGGGACATGCGCATTAATAGGTGGAGAATGCTGTACATATATCCCAGATAAATCAGAAGATATCGGCAGTCTAGCTGAATACATTAGGAAAAAGGTAATCGAGTATAAACAGACAGTTGGCCAGGACGGTATCACCTTGTGGAGTTGGGCATCGGGATGGTTGGGCTCCCTAGGGAAATCTGTGAGACAGGGTTTGATCATATTCCTGCTGATAGTCTTCGCCCTCTATCTATTAAGTGTTGCTGTGCCAGGGTGGGAAAAACCATGTTACCTACTGAGACCACGGCTAGAGTTATGGTAGCAACAACTACTGAAGGCTCTTGTGTGGAAATGGAAATGGAGAGACTGTACAAGATCAGAATGGATTGAGTTGTCCTTGTGAAGGACAAAATGGGGGAATATGGAAATGTATTTTTATCCAAGCTGATACCATACGGTATTTGTGTGCCCTTTGCAATATATATATAACAAAATGGAGTCCTGGCCCTTCCAGAACTTTCTGAATTTTAGCAGTCAGCTTGCATAAACAGCTAAACCTGGCCATCAGACAGCTAGGAGACAAGTCATGCTGAGACAAGTACCGCCCCCCCCATGGTGCTCTCCTATTGTCTACACGACAAGAGTTCCATGTCACCCCACCCTTATCTTTTAGACTCAAACCACCAGCCATTATCTCTTGTAGAGACCTCATCCATTTGATGCAAACAGATAAACTGACCAGGAAATTGAACAATCCTGACGCAATACAAGACAGGTGATAGCCCATTACCTCATTCTCATGGAGTAATGGCCGGCTGGCCAACTGATAACCCTGACAAAAGGAAATATCTGTAAACCATGTCAGGACCAGGATATAGTAATTAACTCTTTATCTGTATTCACTGATTGTGAGACAGAGCCAATACACAGGGAGAGGCCATAACTTGGGTTTTACTGTATAAATATCTTGTGAAACTGTACCATTTCGGAGGTGTTCACTTAGCCCTTGACTGAGTGTAACCTGCCCCTTGCTAGCAAGTAAATTAAAGAAACTTCTGCCGGAGCTGTAAGTGTCAGAGTCATTCTTTTCGGAGGTCGAGATTTCGACAAGAGGAAAGACTTGCATTTGTGTAGCGGCTTTCATGACCACCGGACATCTCAAAGTGCTTTACAGCCAACAAAGTACTTTTGGAGTGTAGTCACTGTTGCAATGTGGGAAATGCGGCAGCCAACCTGTGCACAGCAAGCTCCCAGAAACAGCAATGTGGTAATGACCAGATAATGTTTTTTTTCATTATGTTGATTGAGGGATAAATATTGGCCCCGGGACACCGGAGATAACTCCCCTTGCTCTTCTTTGAAATAGTGCCGTGGGATCTTTTACGTCCACCTGAGAGGGCAGACGGGGCCTCGGTTTAACGTTTCATCTGAAAGACGGCACCTCCGACAGTGCAGCGCTCCCTCAGCACTGCACTGGGTGTGTCAGCCTAGATTTATGTTTCTGGAGTGGAACTTGAACCAACAACCTTCTGACTCAGGTTGACTACTGAGCCACGGCTGGCACCTCGGTAAAGACAGAGCACGCAGCAAAAATGAGGCACAGAAACATTGAGGCCCGCTGTGCAATCGAACAGACAAGCGAGAGTCAACAACGATAAGTGTAAAGCTGTGCATGTTACGGTCGGTGTCAGCTATGGCTCAGTTGGTAGGACAGCATTTATGTGTCTGAGCTCTCGCTGGGAGATTCTGCTTCAGGAGCATTCATCTATAAAATCTACCTGTGCAAGTGCACAGTAACTGGAGTCAAATTCAGTGAACCGTGCTCGCAGTGAGGAGCTGGGTTTGAAGGCAGCTTCTTATCAACAAGAGCAGACATTGACGACGAGATCCAACACCGCCTCCAGTGTGCCAGTGCAGCCTTCGGCCGGTCTGAGGAAAAGAGTGTTTGAAGACCAGGCCCTCAAATCCACCACCAAGTTCATGGTCTACAGGGCTGTAATAATACCCAGCCTCCTGTATGGCTTGAGACATGGACCATGTACAGTAGATACCTCAAGTCGCTGGAGAAATACCACCAATGATGTCTCCGCAAGATCCTACAAATCCCCTGGGAGGACAGACACACCAACGTTAGCGAGCTCGACCAAGCCAACATCTCCAGCATTGAAGCACTGACCACACTTGATCAGCTCCACTGGGCAGGCCACATTGTTCGCATGCCTGACACGAGGCTCTCAAAGCCAGCGCTCTACTCAGAACTCCCTCACGGCAAGCGAGTCAAAGGTGGGCAAAGGAAACGTTACAAGGACACCCTCAAAGCCTCCCTGATAAAGTGCAACATCCCCACTGACACCTGGGAGTTCCTGGCCAAAGACCGCCCTAACTGGAGGAAGTGCACCCGGGAGGGCGCTGGACACCTCGAGTCTCATCGCTGGGAGCATGCAGAAATCAAGCGCAGAGAGCGGAAGGAGTGAGCGGTAAACCAGTCCCACCCACCCTTTCCTTCAACGACTATCTGTCCCACTGTGACAGGGACTGTGGTTCTCGTGTTGGACTGTCCAGCCACCTAAGAACTCATTTTTAGAGTGGAAGCAAGTCTTCCTCGATTCCGAGGGACTGCCTATGATGATGATGATGGGGGATGATGGGTCGGAGAGAGGGCCAATACTCCGATCTGTGCTCCCGGACAGTGTGGCACCCAGCGGGGAGCTCAGGGGCATTGAATTCACCTTCAGACTCACAGAGGGACCAGAGCTCGATGGTAAATTCACCACTTTCAATGTCTGGGCAATGCAATTGAAAATCAAATCCATAATGAATATTGATTATGCCTTTACAATAAACTATCATCATCATATCTGTAACGGCTCATTTAAGACAGGATCCATACAATGTTTATCGACAACAGGCCTTTATTGTAAGGAGGATAGAGTATAAAAGCAGAGAAGTCCTGCTACTACTGTACAGGGTATTGGTGAGGTCACACCTGGAGTACTGTGTACAGTTTTGGTCTCCGTATTTAAGAAAGGATGTACTTGCATTGGAGGCTGTTCAGAGAAGGTTCACCAGGTTGTTTCCGGACATGAGGAGGTTGACATGAAGATAGGTTGAGTAGGTTGGGCCTCTACTCATTGGAGTTCAGAAGAATGAGAGGTGATCTTATCGAAACATATAAGATAATGAGAGGGCTGGACAAGATGGATGCAGAGAGGATATTTCTACTCATGGGGGCAACTAAAACTAGGGGACGCAGTCTCAGAATAAGGGGCCGCCCATTTAAAACTGAGATAAGGAGAAATTTCTTCTCTCAGAGGGTTGTAAATCTATGGAATTCACTGCCCCAGAGAGCTGTGGAGGCTGGGTCATTGAATATATTTAAGGCGGAGATAGACAGATTTTTGAGCGATAAGGGAATAAAGGGTTATGGGGAGCGGGCAGGGAAGTGGAGCTGAGTCCAAGATCAGATCAGCCATGATCTTATTAAATGGCGGAGCAGACTCGAGGGGTCAAATGGCCTGCTCCTGTTCCTAATTCTTGTGACTCTTGTACGGATCAATTTCACACAGATGTTACTAGAAACAGTCCTGTTTCTGTACTTCTGATAGTTAAGGGGCAACTTTATGAATCACACTCCCAGTGCAGAATCTCACCTTCCTGTTCACTGACAGCTCAAGTAAAATAATGTTCACTCCATCACAAGACCTCCTACTTCCACCTCTGCAACATTCACCTATCTCCATCTCCGCCCCTGCCTCAGCTCATCCGCTGCTGAAACCCTTATCCATGCCCTTGTTACCTCCAGAATTGAATATTCCAATGTTCTTCTAGCCGGCCACCCAACTCCTAACTTGCACCAAGTCCCGCTCACCCATCACCCCCTCTGCTCAATGTCCTACATTGGCTCCCGATCCAGCTATGCCTCTGTTTTAAAACTCTCATTCTGGATTTCAAATTCCTCCATGGCCTCGCCCCTCCTTATCTCTGTAACCTCCTCCAGCCCCACAACCCCCCGAGATCTCTGCGCTCCTCGAATTCTGCCCTCTTGAGCAATCATCGCTCCACCATTGGTGGCCGTGCCTTCAGCTGCCTGGGCCCCAAGCTCTGGAACTTCCTCTCTAAACCTCTCCGCCTCTCTTTCCTCTTAAGTTGCTCCTTAAAACCTACCTTAGCTAAGTGACAGGAAACAGAGAGTAGTGGTGAACGGTTGTTTTTCAGACTGGAGGAAGGAATAAAGTGCTGTTCCCCAGGGGTTGGTACTAGGACCTCTGCTTTTCTTGACATATATTTATGACTTGGGCTTGGGTGAACAGGACACAATTTCAAAATTTGCAGATGACACAAAAACTTGGGAGTATAGTGAACAGTGAGGAGGATAGTGATAGACTTCAAGAGGACATAGACAGGCTGGTGGAATGGGCGGGCATGTGGCAGATGAAATTTAATGCAGAAAAGTGCAAAGTGATACATTTTGGTAGGAAGAATGAGGAGAGGCAATATAAACTAAAGGGTACAATCCTAAAGGGGGTGCATAAACAGAGAGACCTGGGGATATATGTGCACAAATCGTTGGATGGTGGCAGGGCTGGTGGTTAAAAAAGCTTACCGGATCCTGGGCTTCATAAATAGAGGCACAGAGTAAAAAAGCAAGGAAGATATGATGCACCTTTATAAAACACTGGTTCGGCCTCAACTAGGGTATTGTGTCCAATTCTGGGCACCGCACTTTAGGAAGGATGTCAAGGCCTTCGAGAGGGTACAGAAAAGATTTACGAGAATGATTCCAGGGATGAGGGACTTCAGTTATGTGGATAGACTGGAGAAGATGGGGCTGTTCTCCTTGGAGCAGAGAGGTTTGAGAGGAGATTTGATGGAGGTGTTCAAAATCATGAGGGGTCTGGACAGAGTAGGTAGAGAGAAACTGTTCCCATTGGCGGAAGGGTCGAGAACCAGAGGGAGACAGGTTTAAGGTGATTGGCAGAAGAACCAAAGGCGACATGAGGGAAAAACTGTTTTACGCAGCGAGTGGTTAGGATCTGGAATGCACGGCCTGAGAGGGTGGTGGAGGCAGACTCAATCGCGGCTTTCAAAAGGGAGTTGGATAAGTACCTGAAGGGGAAACATGTGCAGGGCTACGGGGAAAGGGCGGGGCAGTGGGACTGGCTGAGAGCCAGCACGGGCTCAACGGGCCGAATGGCCTCCTTCTGTGCTGTAACCATTCTATGATTCTATAAGTGATGTTGGCTAAGGGATATTTTACATCCAACTGAGAGGGCAGACTAGGTTTAACATCTCATTGGATAGATGGCACCTTCGACAGTGCAACGCTCCCTCAGTACTGCACTGGCAGTGTAAGTCTGGATTTTGTACTCAAGTCTCTTGCATGGCACTTGAACCTTCTGACTCAGAGGCGAGAGTGCTACCCACTGAGCCACGGCTAACACTGTGATTAAAGATCCCTTTCATTAGAACTCAAAGACCTATTATTCCTCAAAAAGCTTCACATGTAAGTGAGCGGGGTGCTGTATCCTAGCCCCTAATCTTTTTCCACAAATAATTAAGAACAGATAAAGCTATGCACAGATCTGCTCCGTATACACCAGCCAATAATAGTTCCAGTAATCACTTTAATACAAGGTTGCAGCTTTTGTCTGTCTTGTTAATGTTATCTTGCTGACTGCGTCAGTCCAAACAGCATCTGAAAAACCTTACAGTGAATGGAATGCAAAATAACTGGAGATAGTTAAACAGAATTCTCCTGACTGCTTCATTTCATCAAGTGATGGGCATTGCTGAGATTATCCTCAGCGCTTATCTAGGAGGATTATTTGAGGAATGGATCACAATGCACTCCGATGAAATGAAAATAAGCGATTGCTTGGCTGGTCTTCATTGACAGTTCTCACTGATATCAACCGTGCCGTTTCAGACGAGTTAACTCATTGTGCAGTCAGACCAGAGAAGGTTAAGGGGAGATTTAATCCAGGCGCTCAAAATCATGAATGGTTCTGAATGAATAAGGATGTAGAAGGGTCGGTAACCATACAAACATGCAAACACATGACAGATAGGTAAAGACCCTCTGGTCCATCGAGCTGTCCCACACAATGGCCGTACCTTGTGTATCACAACATATACAGTCCACCCCACCTTGTGATCTCCTGGGAGAGGCAAAAAAAAACAGATAAAAAAACCCCAGGCCAATTTGGGGAAAAAAAAATCCGGGAAATTCCTCTCCGACCCAGCTAGGCGATCAAAACTAGTCCAGGAAATTCCCTGCAGTACCGACCTTCTGTAAGAGGTGATCTCCGCCCCAGCCAGAAGCAAATCCAGCTTTCGCTTGAAGGCATTCAGCGAGTCTGCATGCACCAGAAGAAACGGCAGCTTGTCCCAGAGGCCGAATATTCTCCGGGAAAAGAACCACCTCCTGACATCTAACCTAGATCTAGCCTCATACAACTTAAATGTGTGCCCCCTGGTCCTGTCTAACCTAATTAATTGAAATAAACTGTCAGCTGGAACACTGCCTATTCCCTTCATAACCAGAGGACACAGATTTAAGAAAATTGGCAAATTGACATACTTAATATTGTACTTACAGTGGTGTCTTCAATAACGCCTGTATCTTCTGTCCACTCTAACCTATCAAAAATGAAAAAATCAAATATGTCAAACGTTTGTCTGTGGAACTCGAATCTCTACCACGGTCTTGGTTAGTTTAATAAAGTCCTAATCGATCTCTCGCAGCGTTAACATTGGAGAGTCACACCTGGAGCCCAGTAGAGGCGCGCGTTCGGGGCCAGGGACCCAGGGGCAGCACGGGCCCAGCCCACACTGCGATATGTGTGCGCACTAGGCCCGTGCAGCAGAGCTGGTCTCCAGCCGTCTTGGGTAACCCTTGCCACTGGACCAAGTCCTGGTTCTGTCAAGCCCGTGTGATGGCTGGTGTGCAACGGTCACCACATGTTAAAAAAAATCCACTTTGGGGGCAAAAACAGGAAGAAATATAGAAACATAGAAAATAGGTGCAGGAGTAGGCCATTCGGCCCTTCGCGCCTGCACCACCATTCAATAAGATCATGGCTGATCATTCCTTCAGTACCCCTTTCCTGCTTTCTCTCCATACCCCTTGATCCCTTTAGCAGTAAGGGCAATATCTAACTCCCTCTTGAATATATCCAATGAACTTGCATCAACAACTCTCTGCGGCAGGGAATTCCACAGGTTAACAACTCTCTGAGTGAAGAAGTTTCTCCTCATCTCAGTCCTAAACGGCCTGCCCCTTATCCTAAGACTGTGTCCCCTGGTTCTGGACTTCCACAACATTGGGAACATTCTTCCCGCATCTAGCCTGTCCAGTCCAGTCAGAATCTTACATGTTTCTATGAGATCCCCTCTCAACCTTCTAAACTCCAGTGTATAAAGGCCCAGTTGATCCAGTCTCTCCTCATATGTCAGTCCAGCCATCCCTGGAATCAGTCTGGTGAACTTTCGCTGCAGTTCCTCAATAGCAAGAACGTCCTTCCTCAGATTAGGAGACCAAAACTGAACACAATATTCCAGGTGGGGCCGCACCAAGGCCCTGTACAACTGCAGTAAGACCTCCCTGCTCCTATACTCAAATCCCCTAGCTATAAAGGCCAACATACCATTTGCCTTCTTCACCGCCTGCTGTACCTGCATGCCAACTTTCAATGACTGATGAACCATGACACCCAGGTCTTGTTGCACCTCCCCTTTTCCTAATCTGCCGCCATTCAGATAATATTCTGCCTTCATGTTTTTGTCACCAAAATGGATAACCTCACATGTATCCACATTATACTGCATCTGCCATGTATTTGTCCACTTGCCTAACCTGTCCAAATCACCCTGCAGCCTCTTAGTGTCCTCCTCACAGCTCACACCGCCACCAAGTTTAGTGTCATCTGCAAACTTGGAGATATTAAACTCAATTCCATCATCTAAATCATTAATATATATTGCAAGAGCTGGGGTCCCAGCACTGAGCCCTGCGGCACTCCACTAGTCATTGCCTGCCATTCTGAAAAGGACCCGTTAATCCCGACTCTCTGCTTCCTGTCTGCCAACCAGTTCTCTCTCCATGTCAATACATTACCCCAAGACCATGTGCTTTGATTTTGCACACCAATCTCCTGTGTGGGACCTTGTCAAAAGCCTTTTGAAAGTCCAAATACACCACATCCACTGGTTCTCCCTTGTCCACTCTACAAGTTACATCCTCAAAAAATTCCAGAAGATTTGTCAAACATGATTTCCCTTTCATAATTCCATGTTGACTTGGACCAATCCTATCACAGCTCTCCAAATGTGCTGCTATTTCATCCTTAATGATTGATTCCAACATTTTCCCCACCACCGATGTCAGGCTAACCAGTCTATAATTACCCGTTTTCTCTCTTCCCTCCTTTTTTAAAGAGTGGTGTTACATTAGCAACCCTCCAGTCCATAGGAACTGATCCAGAGTTGATAGACTGTTGGAAAATTATCACCAATGCATCCACTATTTCTAGGGCCACTTCCTTAAGTACTTTGGGATGTAGACTATCAGTCCCTGGGGATTTATCGGCCTTCAATCCCATCAATTTCCCAAACACAATTTCCCACCTAATAAGGATATCCTTCAGCTCCTCCTTCTCACTAGACCCACTGTCCCCAACTACCTTCGGAAGGTTATTTGTGTCTTCCTTTGTGAAGACAGAACCAAAGTACGTGTTCAATTGGTCTGCCATTTCTTTGTTCCCCATTATAAATTCACCCGAATCCGACTGCAAGGGACCTACGTTTGTCTTCACTAATCTTTTTCTCTTCACATATCTGTAGAAGCTTTTGCAGTCAGTTTTTATGTTTCCGGTAAGCTTCCTCTCGTACGCTATTTTCCCCCTCTTAATTAATTAAACCCTTTGTCCTCCTCTGCTGAATTCTAAAATTCTCCCAGTCCTCCGGTTTGCTGCTCTTTCTAGCTAATTTGTATGCCTCTTCCTTGGAATTAATACTATCCTTAATTTCCTTTGTTAGTCGAGGCAGAATATTATCTGAATGGTGTCAGATTAGGAAAAGAGGAGGTGCAACGAGACCTGGGTGTCATGGTACATCAGTCATTGAAAGTGGGCATACAGGTACAGCAGGCGGTGAAGAAGGCAAATGGTATGTTGGCCTTCATAGCTAGGGGATTTGAGTATAGGAGCAGGGAAGTTTTACTGCCTTGGTGAGGCCTCACCTGGAATTTTGTCTTCAGTTTTGGTCTCCTAATCTGAGGAAGGACGTTCTTGCTATTGAAGGAGTGCAGCGAAGGTTCACCAGATTGATTCCTGGGATGGCAGCACTGACATATGAGGAGAGACTGGATCGACTGGGCCTTTATTCATTGGAGTTTAGAAGGATGAGAGGGGATCTCATAGAAACATATAAAATTCTGACGGGACTGGACAGGTTAGATGCAGGAAGAATGTTCCCGATGTTGGGGAAGTCCAGAACCAGGGGACACAGTCTAAGGATAAGGGGTAAGCCATTTAGGGCTGAGATGAGGAGAAACTTCTTCACTCAGAGAGTTGTTAACCTGTGGAATTCCCTACCGCAGAGAGTTGTTGATACCAGTTTGTTGGATATATTCAAGAGGCAGTTAGATGTGGCCCTTATGGCTAAAGGGATCAAGGGGTATGGAGAGAAAGCAGGAAAGTGGTACTGAGGTGAAAGATCAGCCATGATCTTATTGAATGGTGGTGCAGGCTCGAAGGGCTGAATGGCCTACTCCTGCACCTATTTTCTATGTTTCTATGGACACAATACTCAAGTTATGGCCTAACCAGACCTTTATAAAGGTTCAGCATAACTTCCCTGCTTCTGTGCTCAATATTTATATTTATGAAGCCCAATATCCCCTATGCTTTGCTAACTACTTTCTCAATATGTCCTGCCACCTTCAAAGATCTATGCACATGAACCCCCAGGTCCCATGTCCCTGCAAACTCTTTAGAACTGTGCCATTAAGTCTATATTGACTCTCCCGATCCCTTCTGCCAAAATGCATCACCTCACACTTCTCTGTATTAAATTCCATCTGCCACTTGTCTGCCCATTATACCAGTCTAACCCTGTTCTGTTGCAGTCATTTGGTATCATCCTCACGGTTTGTTGCATAGTTTAGTCCCCATTGTAAAATCATACAATTTATTATTTTTCTATAATAAATGAATTTAACATTATTATTTTACAGTTAAGTTAAGAACTTGCATTTATCTCGCATTTTTCATGACCGCAGTACTCCCCAATGCATATCACAGCCAATTAAGTACTTTTTGATGTGCAGTCATTGTTGTAATGTTGGAAACGCGGCAGCCAATTTGTGCACAGCAAGCTCCCACAAACAGCGATGAGATAAATGACCAGATAATTTTTTTTTAAAGCGATGTCTGAAGAGGGATAAATGTTGGCCAGGAGAACTCCGCTGCTCTTCTTCTTCGAATAGAGCTGTGGGATCTTTTACTGAGCAGAAAGACGGCACCTCCAACAGTGCGGCACCTCCCTCAGCACTGCACTGGGAATGTCAGCCTGGATTTATGTGCTCAAGTATCTGGAGTGGGACTTGAACCCACAACATTCTGACCCCTTGGCTAATTGGTGAGCCTCCTTGATAAAGTGCAACATCCCCACCGACACCTGGGAGTCCCTGGCCAAAGACCGCCCTAAGTGGAGGAAGAGCATCCGGGAGGGCGCTGAACACCTCGAGTCTCGTCGCCGAGAGCATGCAGAAACCAAGCGCAGGCAGCGGAAGGAGCGTGCGGCAAACCAGACTCCCCACCCTCCCTTACCCTCAACCACTGTCTGTCCCACCTGTGACAGAGACCGTAATTCCTGTATTGGACTGTTCAGTCACCTGAGAACTCACTTTTAGAGTGGAAGCAAGTCTTCTTTGATTTCGAGGGACTGCCTATGATAGAAACATAGAAACATAGAAACATAGAAACATAGAAAATAGGTGCAGGAGCAGGCCATTCAGCCCTTCTAGCCTGCACCGCCATTCAATGAGTTCATGGCTGAACATGAAACTTCAGTACCCCCTTCCTGCTTTCTCGCCATAACCCTTGATCCCCCGAGTAGTAAGGACTTCATCTAACTCCCTTTTGAATATATTTAGTGAATTGGCCTCAACTACTTTCTGTGGTAGAGAATTCCACAGGTTCACCACTCTCTGGGTGAAGAAGTTTCTCCTCATCTCGGTCCTAAATGGCTTACCCCTTATCCTCAGACTGTGACCCCTGGTTCTGGACTTCCCCAACATTGGGAACATTCTTTCTGCATCTAACCTGTCTAAACCCGTCAGAATTTTAAACGTTTCTATGAGGTCCCCTCTCATTCTTCTGAACTCCAGTGAATACAAGCCCAATTGATCCAATCTTTCTTGATAGGTCAGTCCCACCATCCCGGGAATCAGTCTGGTGAACCTTCGCTGCACTCCCTCAATAGCAAGAATGTCCTTCCTCAAGTTAGGAGACCAAAACTGTACACAATACTCCAGGTGTGGCCTCACCAAGGCCCTGTACAACTGTAGCAACACCTCCCTGCCCCTGTATTCAAATCCCCTCGCTATGAAGGCCAACATGCCATTTGCTTTCTTAACCGCCTGCTGTACCTGCATGCCAACCTTCAATGACTGATGTACCATGACACCCAGGTCTCGTTGCACCTTCCCTTTTCCTAATCTGTCACCATTCAGATAATAGTCTGTCTCTCTGTTTTTACCACCAAAGTGGATAACCTCACATTTATCCACATTATACTTCATCTGCCATGCATTTGCCCACTCACCTAACCTATCCAAGTCACTCTGCAGCCTAATAGCATCCTCCTCGCAGCTCACACTGCCACCCAACTTAGTATCATCCGCAAATTTGGAGATACTGCATTTAATTCCCTCGTCTAAATCATTAATGTACAATGTAAACAGCTGGGGCCCCAGCACAGAACCTTGCGGCACTCCACTAGTCACTGCCTGCCATTCTGAAAAGTACCCGTTTACTCCTACTCTTTGCTTCCTGTCTGACAACCAGTTCTCAATCCACGTCAGCACACTACCCCCAATCCCATGTGCTTTAACTTTGCACATTAATCTCTTGTGTGGGACCTTGTCGAAAGCCTTCTGAAAGTCCAAATATACCACATCAACTGGTTCTCCTTTGTCCACTTTACTGGAAACATCCTCAAAAAATTCCAGAAGATTTGTCAAGCATGATTTCCCTTTCACAAATCCATGCTGACTTGGACCTATCATGTCACCATTTTCCAGATGCACTGCTATGACATCCTTAATAATTGATTCCATCATTTTACCCACTACTGAGGTCAGGCTGACCGGTCTATAATTCCCTGTTTTCTCTCTCCCTCCTTTTTTAAAAAGTGGGGTTACATTGGCTACCCTCCACTCCATAGGAACTGATCCAGAGTCAATGGAATGTTGGAAAATGACTGTCAATGCATCCGCTATTTCCAAGGCCACCTCCTTAAGTACTCTAGGATGCAGGCCATCAGGCCCTGGGGATTTATCTGCCTTCAATCCCATCAATTTCCCCAACACAATTTCCCGACTAATAAAGATTTCCCTCAGTTCCTCTTCCTTACTAGACCCTCTGACCCCTTTTATATCCGGAAGGTTGTTTGTATCCTCCTTAGTGAATACCGAACCAAAGTACTTGTTCAATTGATCCGCCATTTCTTTGTTCCCCGTTATGACTTCCCCTGATTCTGACTGCAGGGGACCTACGTTTGTCTTCACCAACCTTTTTCTCTTTACATACCTATAGAAACTTTTGCAATCCGCCTTAATGTTCCCTGCAAGCTTCTTCTCGTACTCCATTTTCCCTGTCCTAATCAAACCCTTTGTCCTCCTCTGCTGAGTTCTAAATTTCTCCCAGTCCCCAGGTTCGCTGCTATTTCTGGCCAATTTGTATGCCACTTCCTTGGCTTTAATACTATCCCTGATTTCCCTAGATAGCCACGGTTGAGCCACCTTCCCCTTTTTATTTTTACGCCAGACAGGAATGTACAATTGTTGTACTTCATCCATGCGGTCTCTAAATGTCTGCCATTGCCCATCCACAGTCAACCCCCTAAGTATCATTCGCCAATCTATCCTAGCCAATTCTCGCCTCATACCTTCAAAGTTACCCTTCTTTAAGTTTTGGACCATGGTCTCTGAATTTACTGTTTCATTCTCCATCCTAATGCAGAATTCCACCATATTATGGTCACTCTTCCCCAAGGGGCCTCGCACAATGAGATTGCTAATTAATCCTCTCTCATTACACAACACCCAGTCTAAGATGGCCTCCCCCCTAGTTGGTTCCTCAACATATTGGTCTAGAAAACCATCCCTTATGCACTCCAGGAAATCCTCCTCCACCGTATTGCTTCCAGTTTGGCTAGCCCAATCTATGTGCATATTAAAGTCACCCATTATAACTGCTACACCTTTATTGCATGCACCCCTAATTTCCTGTTTGATGCCCTCCCCAACATCCCTATTACTGTTTGGAGGTCTGTACACAACTCCTACTAACGTTTTTTGCCCTTTGGTGTTCTGCAGCTCTACCCATATAGATTCCACATCATCCAAGCTAATGTCTTTCCTAACTATTGCATTAATCTCCTCTTTAACCAGCAATGCTACCCCACCTCCTTTTCCTTTTATTCTATCCTTCCTGAATGTTGAATACCCCTGAATGTTGAGTTCCCAGCCCTGATCATCCTGGAGCCACGTCTCCGTAATCCCAATTAAATCATATTTGTTAACATCTATTTGCACAATTAATTCATCCACCTTATTGCGGATACTCCTTGCATTAAGACACAAAGCCTTCAGGCTTGTTTTATTAACACCCTTTGTCCTTTTAGAATTTTGCTGTACAGTGGCCCTTTTTGTTCTTTGCCTTGGGTTTCTCTGCCCTACACTTTTCCTCATCTCCTTTCTGTCTTTTGCTTTTGGCTCCTTTTTGTTTCCCTCTGTCTCCCTGCATTGGTTCCCATCCCCCTGCCATATTAGTTTAAATCCTCCCCAACAGCACTAGCAAACACTCCCCCGAGGACATTGGTTCCAGTCATGCCCAGGTGCAGACCGTCCGGTTTGTACTGGTCCCACCTCCCCCAGAACCGGTCCCAATGCCCCAGGAATTTGAATCCCTCCCTGCTGCACCACTGCTCAAGCCACGTATTCATCTGCGCTATTCTGCGATTCCTACTCTGACTATCACGTGGCACTGGTAGCAATCCCGAGATTACTACTTTTGAGGTCCTACTTTTTAATTTAGCTCCTAGCTCCTTAAATTCGTTTCGTAGGACCTCATCCCTTTTTTTGCCTATGTCGTTGGTACCAATGTGCACCACGACAACTGGCTGTTCTCCCTCCCATTTCAGAATGTCCTGCACCCGCTCCGAGACATCCTTGACCCTTGCACCAGGGAGGCAACATACCATCCTGGAGTCTCGGTTGCGGCCGCAGAAACGCCTATCTATTCCCCTCACAATTGAATCCCCTATCACTATCGCTCTCCCACTCTTTTTCTTGCCCTCCTGTGCAGCAGAGCCAGCCACGGTGCCATGAACTTGGCTGCTGCTGCCCTCCCCTGATGAGTCATTCCCCTCAACAGTACCCAAAGCGGTGTATCTGTTTTGCAGGGGGATGACCGCAGGGGACCCCTGCACTACCTTCCTTGCTCTACTCTTCCTGCTGGTCTTCCATTCCCTATCTGGCTGTGGACCCTTTCCCTGCGGTAAGACCAACTCACTACACGTGATACTCACGTCATTCTCAGCATCGTGGATGCTCCAGAGTAAATCCACCCTCAGCTCCAATTCCGTAACGCGGACCGTCAGGAGCTGGAGGCGGATACACTTCCCGCACACATAGTCGTCAGGGACACCGGAAGTGTCCCTGAGTTCCCACATGGTACAGGAGGAGCATAACACCCGACCGAGCTCTCCTGCCATGACTTAACCCTTAGATACACTTAAACTGGTAATAACAATGTTAAAAGTTACTGACCAATATAAGAAAAAGAAAAACTACTCACCAATCACCAGCCAATCACTTACCCCCTAGGCTGTGACGTCACCTTTGTTTTTTTGCCTTCTCCCTGTAGCTGCACCGGTACGCCTCTCACCGACCCCGGACTCGCGCTGCTCCGAGCTCCCGCCTCCTCGACTGACTGCTCGAACTGCTCGACTCCCGCTGGCCTTTATAGGCCTCTCGCCGACCCCGGACTCGCGCTGCTCCGAGCTCCCGCCTCCTCGACTGACTGCTCCGAGCTCCCGCTGGCCTTTATAGGCCTCTCGCCGACCCCGGACTCGCGCTGCTCCGAGCTCCCGCCTCCTCGACTGACTGCTCGAACTGCTCGACTCCCGCTGGCCTTTATAGGCCTCTCACCGACCCCGGACTCGCGCTGCTCCGAGCTCCCGCCTCCTCGACTGACTGCTCCGAGCTCCCGCTGGCCTTTATAGGCCTCTCGCCGACCCCGGACTCGCGCTGCTCCGAGCTCCCGCCTCCTCGACTGACTGCTCCGAGCTCCCGCTGGCCTTTATAGGCCTCTCGCCGACCCCGGACTCGCGCTGCTCCGAGCTCCTCGATGATGATGGAATTACAATGTGACAAGTTTATATAGGCAGTTTCAATTCTAAATCTGGACACAGAAATTTATAATCGATAGGTTGATATAAAAATGTGCCAACTGGAAGTATGGTTTTACATACAGGAAATGTGTGGATACAAAGGGCTAGAAACTCCACTTTTGGGCTTGTTGCCCAAAAATGGGCGTTAGTTCCAGCGTGGGCAGTAAAAAAGGGTTTTCAGATCACCCAAAACACCTAGTTTACATTTTTGAAAATGGGCGTTACCGTGAGCGATATCAAATGGGCGGTAGCGTTAAATGTTTTTGACCAACTGCCCTAATGTGTGGCCGTCCTTAGCAACGGCATGGCAACGCTCAATTCCTGCGATTCTGGAGGTCAAGGGTCACCATGACATGCGCAGAAGAGGAGACAGAGAGAGAGGGAGCTCAGAGGAACTGAAGGCGTGTCTGGGTGTGTGGGTGTGGCTGCTTTGCGAGGAAGGAGGGAGACTTTAGAGCTTCACAGCAAGTAGGCAAACAAAAATTAGCTGCTACCAGCGATATATTTGACCGAATTTGCCCTATAAACGAGGGAGAGGAGGAGGCATCACAGCGCGCTGTGAAGACTGATGCTGGAGAGAGCAGTGAGGTGGGAGAGGAGCACATTGGAGGCCGCAAAAGAGCCAGGAGGTTCTCGGACGATTCAAATGCCTCACGCCTACAGGAGGTCGAGTTACGCTGGGGTGATGTGACACAGGGAGGGCGTGGGAAGCCCACCCCAAAGGCCTACCAGAGGATATGGACCGAGATCGCAGAGGTGGTCTCGTCGGCGACCAACGAGAGCGTGAGGGCAACCAATGCCGCAAACGATGGAACGACCTTGTGGGATCCGCAAGAGTAAGTATTACATTGATTTACATGTACTTATGTATTTATATAATTTGATTTGTAACAGTCATGAGTGACTATCAGCAGATGTGAGGTCTTTCACTTTTACCGGGAATATTTTACTCTAAGCCTGCGGTCACAGTGTACGTCTTATGCTAAAGAATGATAATAATCATAATAATGATGATTACATCTGTCGGTTATGTGTTGTATCAGTCTCTGTGACAGTACCTAGCAATGATATCACGCAATGATCACATGCCATGTCGTCCTGTCACTTTTACAGAAGAAGCTATCGATGATGAGGTCCGTGCAGAGGCGAACGGGTGGGGGGCCACCAGTCCCCAGTGACATCGCAGAGATGGAGGAGCGAAGCACCCCCGAACAGCCACGGAAAGATCTGCAGACCCTGAAGTGATGCCACGTGAGTAAAGCTTACACTATTGCATGATGCAAAGTCAATAGATGCCACACCCACTCATATCCGAACAACCATATATGATAGATGCTTTCTAAAATGGTCCTAGAAATAATGCTGGCCTAATGATAATCATTGCAATGCACAATGTGGTGATGGTCATGAAATGTGATGTCTGAGATGATTTTGAGAGTGGTGGTGCTTTTGTCGTGCATGTGTTGTGTGTAGCGCTGGACTCACTTTGTGACCCTTGCACCCCCTTCTCCTCTAATAACCTCATTTGTGTCTTGCAGCTCAGCCAGCAGCGCGTCCCAAGGCAGGGCCACAGAGGCCAGAAGGTGGGGGCGCGGGGCAGGAGTCAGCGGACAATCCTACATCTGGTGTTGAGGGGCTCCGATTGTCACCTGTCAATCCGCTGGGTCTGTTCTCGATGGATGAGAGCGTGGACTTCGAAGAACCTGCATCGCCACGCTTCAGAACCCACTCCACCCCAAGGCCATCTAGTGGCTCTCCGGTCATTCCCGCCTCCAGCCGGCCCCAAGCACCTCTCCACAGTGCACCCCATTTGTCCCTAGAATGGCGGCGACCCCGCGGAGGCTTCGTCGACGCGGCAGGTCTGTTCTACGAGCACGACATGACAGCGGAGAGATGGTACAGTTGTCCAGGAGGACTGACGACATTGGTGACCAGCTCATCGAAGCATTGGGGGGCATATCCCGACACCTGGCCACCATGACCGAGTACATTCTGCGCATGACGGAGTCCCTGGATGCGATAGCCAGGAACACTGCTGCCACAGGCCTCCCAATGGTCCTCAAATGTGGCACTCCACCCCTAGGTTCCGCACCACCACTGCGAACGACAGATGAGAGCAAGAACCAAGATCCTGCTTCTGCATCAGAGAATATTGCCCCCTCGGCATCCCCTGCTCCCGTACCCGTGCAACCAAAGCATCTGCCTTCATCCCCCCCAATGAGGCACCACCTGAGATAGGTAGAGGTGGGGAAAAGAAGGAGAGGGGGGAAGGAAAGTGAAGTGCATGTGCGCAGGTAATGGCTGTGTTATATCTCCATCTGGGTGTATGCAATTTATTGCAATGTATGGGGCCTGGGGACCACGCTCCTGCTTTGCCTTTGTATTCTGTGTTGGTGGACATGTTGAACATGTGATTTATGTCAATGGTGGAAAAAGTGGGGTGTGGGCAGGGGTTGGGTGTTCTTGGCTGTGATACTTATGATTTCAGACCAATGTTATTATTAAACTTTTGTTATTGAACATAACCTTGTTGCGCATTGTCTCAGATAGCTGGACCGTTACACACTGGTGATTCCTTATCATGAAAAGGTTAAGTACAACTTAACATCAATCAACGTAAACTTTGACTGTCACCAAGGTGATGGGCACCATTGATGTCTGAGCTGCACACACACAGCAGTGTGTCAGCGTTGTCACTCACATCAGTGCTCTTTCAGGCAAAACTTTCTGATATCAGCTCCTCACGTAAGAGTGGGATTTAACAAATGCCAGCCACACCGCTGGCATTCGTCCCGGTTAGTTCCACTTTTTGTGGGCGTTTTTTTTAGCGAGCGATATTCTGGGCGATATGTGTGCGAGGTGGTGAAATTGACAATGGGCGATCTCCATGGCTGCTAGTTTGGGTAAATATGCTCTTAACGACAAAAAACAGTGGGTGGGTGTTAATATTGAATCTCGGCATTAATTCCATGCGGAAAGTTACGCTGGGCGATATTATGGATGTTAAATTTACCATTCTGCTGATTCCACCCCAAAAAAGTGGGCAGGCAGTCATATTTTTTCTCGCCGTTAAGCCCGTTCGGAAAATAACGCTCAGCAATAAGTCTCCTAAAAAAGCCCATCAGTTTCCATTTTGTGCCAAAATGGGCGATATCTGGGCATTATACGTCATTTCAGCAGTAAAATGGGCGTAAAGTGGGCGTTAAGCATGCAAACGAAGTGGAGGTTCTAGCCTATAAGCTTTTAAATTGCAGTGTCAGTGTCAGCCGTGGCTCAGTGGGTAGCACACTCTGACTCAGAAGGTCATGGGTTCAAATCCCACTCCAGAGACCTGAGCACATAAATCCAGGCTGACACTCCCAGTGCAGTACTGAGAGAGCACTGCACTGTCGGAGGTGCCGTCTTTCAGATGAGACGTTAAACCGAGGCCCCGTCTGCTCTCTCAGGTGGACGTAAAAGATCCCATGGCACTATTTCGAAGAAGAGCAGGGGAAGTTCTCCCCGGTGTCCTGGCCCATATTTATCCCTCAATCAACATTAGAAATAAACAAATTATCTGGTCATTACCACGTTGCTGTTTGTGGGACCTTGCTGTGTGCAAATTGGCTGCCGCGTTTCCTACAATACAACAGTGACCACACTTCAAAAAGTACTTCACTGACTGTAAAGTTCTTTGAGATGTCCGGTAGTCACGAAAGGCGTATATAAACACAAGTCTTTCTTTCTATTTCTTTAAATATATTTCAAGAAAATATTTAATTGATTTCCATATATGAACATCAGCTTTACTATTACATCTATATTACACGGCACAGAAACAGACCATTTGGCTCAACGGGTCCGTGCCGGTGTTTATGCTCCACACCAGCCTCCTCCCACCCCTCTTCATCTCACCCCATCCTTCTATTCCTTTCTCCCTCGTGTAGTTTATCCAGCTTCCCCTTAAATGCATCATCTTGATGGCAAATCCTTATTAATCAGTATTGCAGTAAAATTCTGATGGACATCTGCAATTATTCCTTCTTTTTTCTACTTTGAAGTGGAGGAATAAAACAGTCACCGGCGTAGCGGTAAACAGTGAAGAGGCACGGTCTGCATGCAGTGATACAGGATGTCACAGTGAGAAGCAGATAGATTTGAGTTCCAACTGCGTATGGCCATATGGAGAGCTAATACTGAGATGAGAAATGAAAGGGTAAGTGTCAGCTTGACTTAGTTGTTGCCAGGAAGTCCCAGGCTGATATTTGTGAGGGAGTGCCGCATAGTCACGGACACCGTGCTCGGGAGGAAACGTTAAAGTGAGGCACCATCGGACTCTTTCAATGGTTCAGTTGGATGTTGTAGGTGGTTTTGCCCGTGGTGGTTTTGAATCACCCCGCTTGCAACAGTTCCAGACATCGGAATTATAGTGGTGAACAGAATACACAGTTATAGCCAGATCTTTCGGTCTCAATCGTCACAATGCTTTTATTCAAGTTAAAGCACACACCTGCACCCAGTAAAACACACCCTGGTGGTGTAAAACAAACCCAGTACAACACACAACCCTGGCCAGTCTGAGCAGCCCCCTCACGCAAAGTACCCACGACTAAAACACCCCTGCTTGGATTCAAAAATGCACTACTGAATCTGTCCAACAGAATTGTACATACGCTTACGATCCGTGCAAAAGCCTACCCACTATACCCCTAAGGCTTGGTTGGGACACACAACACCCCTTCACTCTATGCGGTGGTCTTAAAGATGTGTGGGCTGGCATAAATGCTCACCAATTACCCCTCGGCTTACTCGCTGTTTCTTCCAATGAGCGTATCTTCTGGTTCTGTACCAATCTGATATTTAAGTCCAGTCTCCAGGTCAGCTTCCCAGTCGAAATAGCAAGGCTCTCTTTGCTCGTAGATGGTGTTTCTTCTCTCCGTCCAGGCGGAGTGCTCAGTCCTTGTGCGTTGAACAAAGCAAGTAGGCATTGAAGAGAAGAGAGAGAGAGAGAGAGAGATGGCAGCTGAAACCTGCCACTCTTATACCTGCAAAAATGCTTCTTCTCGCGCCAAAGGTTCAACTGTTCTTCACCTGAGGCAGTACAACTGAAAGAGCAAAATCTTGTCTTCGGCTGTTTCCTCGATAAGACTCCAACAAGTCTGGGTGATCACAAAGCTTTCTTTGTGTCTTGAGCCCCGACCAATCTCCTTGATCTCTCACTGATTACATGACAAACACCTTCCTGCCATTTCAGCCATTGATTCCTGCCCACCTGATGTGTATTCCTGTGGGACATGTTTGGACCTGTCCCACATCAGGCTATCTGCTTCTCTGCAGTAACAGCCAATTAAAGCAATGTCCAAAACTTTAAGTCCAAAAGTTTATGCTTTTGCTGCCGATGTTTTCGCGGAATTCTTACAATGCTAAAGATCCCACGGCACTATTTGAGAAAGAGGGAGTTCTTCCAGTGTCACGCTCATGTTCTGCCATTAACCGACACCACCAAAGACAATCAACTGGTCCTTCAGCTCATTTGCGGTGCCTTGTTGAACACAAGATGGCTAACCAGTTCAACCTGAAACTATGCTCCTTAGTTCTAGATTCCCCATGAGGGGAAACATACTCTCTGCATCTACCCTGTCAAGACCCCTCAGAACCTTATATGTTTCAATAAGATCACCTCTCATTCTTCTAAACTTGAAAAGTATAAGCCCAACCTGCTCAACCTTTCTTCATAAGTCAACCCCCTCATCTCAAGAATCAACCTAGTGAACCTTCTCTGAACAGCCTCCAGTGCAAGTATATCCTTTCTTAAATACGGAGACCAAAACTGCACGCAGTACTCCAGGTGTGGCCTCACCAATACCCTGTACAGTTGTAGCAGGACTTCCCTGCTTTTATACTTCATCCCCCTTGCAATAAAGGCCAACATTCCATTTGCCTTCCTGATTACTTGCTGTACCTGCATACTGACCTTTTGTGTTTCATGCACAAGGACCCCCAGGTCCCTCTGTACTGCAACATTTTGCAATTTTTCTCCATTTAAATTATAATTTGCTTTTTTATTTTTTCTGCCAATGTGGATAACCCCATATTTTGCTACATTATACTCCATCTGCCAAATTTTTGCCCACTCACTTAGCCTGTCTATATCCCTTTGCAGATTGTTTGTGTCCTTCTCACAATTTGCTTTCCCACCCAACTTTGTATCATCAGCAAATTTGGCTACATTACACTCGGTCCCTTCATCCAAGTCATTAATATTTCCTTAGTTAGCCACGGATGGTTATCCCTTCTCTTATAGTCTTTCCTTCTCATTAGGATATATTTTTGTTGCGAGTTATGAAATATCTCCTTAAATGACTGCCACTGCTCATCAACCGTCCCACACTTTAATCTATTTTCCCAATCCACTTCAGCCAACTCTGCCCTCATACCTTTGTAGTCTCCTTTATTTAAGCTTAGGACATTGGTTTGAGAACCAACTTTCTCACCCTCCAACTGAATTTCAAATTCAACCATGTTATGGTCACTCATTTCTAGAGGATCCTTGACTAGGAGATCATTTATTAATCCTGTCTCATTACACAGCACCAGATCTCAGATCGCCTGCTCCCTGGTTGATTCTGCAATGTACTGTTCAAGGAAACTATCCCAGATACACTCTATGAACTCTTCCTCAAGGTTACCCTGGCCAATTTGCTTTGCCCAATCAATATGAAGGTTAAAATCGTCCATGATTATTGCAGTTCCTTTATTACAAGCCTCCATTATTTTTTGATTTATACTCCGTCCAACAGTGTAGTTACTGTTAGGGGGCCTATAGACTACACCCACCAGCGACTTTTTCTCCTTATTATTCCTTATCTCCACCCAAACCGATTCAACATCTTGATCCTCTGAGCCAATATCGTTTCTCACTGACGCACTGATCTCATCCTTTATTAACAGAGCTACCCCACCTCCTTTTTCTTTCTGTCGGTTCTTCCAAATTATCAAATACCCCTGAATATTTAGTTCCCAGTCCAGGTCACCTTGCCACCACGTTTCTGTAATGGCTATCAGATCATACCCATTTGTATCGATTTTTGCCGTCAACTCATCTACTTTGTTACAAATGCTACGTGCATTCAGATAAAGAGCTTTTAAATTTGTTTTTTTACCATTTTTTTCTACTTTGGTCCCACTTTCTGATTCACCTTTATGTTTATACATTCTGTCCCTTCCTGGCACGCTCTGGTTTTCATTCCCCCCAGTGTTACCCTGCTCTATTGCCTTCTCCTTATCCTTTGAATTTTTACATTTTCATTCACCTGAATCCTCCCCCCCACCCCCCCCCCCACAACCCCCACTAATTAGTTTAAAGCCCTCTCTACAGCTCTAGTTACCCTATAAAGGTAATATATAAGAACTTTCTCCCTTAAGTGTGACAGCACATTCACACAGCTATGGGGATTGGATGGAAATGATAATTACAGAGTATTTACAGCACAGAAACAGGCCATTCGGCCCATCGGGTCCGTGCCGGTGTTTATGTTCCACACCAGCCTCCTCCCACCCCTCTGAATCTCACCCCATCAACATATCCCTCTATTCCTTTCTCCCTCATGTGTTTATCCAGCTTCCGCTTAAATGCATCGATAGTGAGTTCCACAGTCACACCACTCTCTGGCTAAAGAGGTTTCTCCTGAATTCCCTATGGGATTCATGCGTGACTATCTTGTCCTTATGGCCCCTAGTTCTGGTTTCCCCTGCAAGTGGATGGAAATGATGGAAATGTTTTGGAACTCCTGGCAACCTAAACCTAAGGCAAACAGACCCTAATCACTTAAGAACATAAGAAATAGGAGTAGGAGTTGGCCATTTGGCCCCTCGAGGCTGCTCCACCATTCAATAAAATCATGGCTGATCCGATCATGGACTCAGCTCCACTTCCCTGCCCGCTCCCCATAACCCCTTATCCCCTTATCGTTTAAGAAACTGTCTATTTCTGTCTTAAATTTATTCAATGTCCCAGCTTCCACTGCTCTCTGAGGCAGCGAATTCCACAGATTTACAACCCTCGAAGAGAAAAAATTTCTCCTCATCTCAGTTCTAAATGGGCGGCCTCTTATTCTAAGATTATGCCCCCTAGTTCTAGTCTCCCCCACCAGTGGAAACATCCTCTCTGCATCCACCTTGTCAAACCCCCTCATAATCTTATACGTTTCATAAGATCACCTCTCATTCTTCTGAATTCCAATGAGTAGAGGCTCAACCTACTTAACCTTTCTTCATAAGTCGACCCCCTCATCCCCGGAATCAACCTAGTGAACCTTCTCTGAACTGCCTTCACAGCAAGTATATCCTTTTATTAAATATGGAAACCAAAACTGCACACAGTATTCCAGGTGTGGCCTCACCAATACCCTGTACAGCTGTAACAAGACTTCCCCACTTTTATACTCCATCTCCTTTGCAATAAAGGCCAAGATTCCATTGGCCTTCCTGATCTCTTGCTGTACCTGCATACTATCCTTTTGTGTTTCATGCACAAGTACCCCCAGGTCCTGCTGTACTGCAGCACTTTGCAATCTTTCTCCATTTAAATAATAACTTGCTCTTTGATTTTTTTCTGCCAAAGTGCATGACCGCACAATTTCCAACATTATACTCCATCTGCCAAAATTTTGCCCACTCACTTAGCCTGTCTATGTCCTCCTCACACATTGCCCTTCCTCCCATCTTTATATCGTCAGCAAACTTGGCTACATTAGTCCCCTCTTCCAAGTCGTTTATATAGATTGTAAATAGTTGGGGGTCCCAGCACTGATCCCTGCGACACCCCACTAGTTACCAACCAGAGAATGAACCATTTATCCCGACTCTCTGTTTTCTGTTAGTTAGCCAATCTTTTATCTATGCTAATATATTACCCCCAACCCCATGAACTTTTATCTTGTGCAGTAACCTTTTGTGTGGCACCTTGTCAAATGCCTTCTGGAAGTCCAAATACACCACATCCACTGGTTCCCCTTTATCCACCCTCTTCGTTACATCCTCCAAGAATTCCAGCAACAGTCTAACGGTGGCTGATACTACAAGTCTATGTCATGACTTCCACACTGACGGAGAAAGTCACAACAGCAACACTTGCCCAGGTTTGGAAATATTAATATCTGTGCAGTAACGCGACAAATGATGGAACCCACGAATCTTTAAACTTTTCACTGTTGCTACTCTATAGAACCAAATGGAGGTTCCCAGCACAGAACGAGACCATTCGGCCCATCATGTCTGCGTTGGCTCCTCCTTAGAACAGTGCAAAACGAATCCCAATGCCCTGCTCTCGCTACATACCCCTGTATTTTACTAATGTGACCTTGATAAAGAAGAAAGGATGGAAGATCTTGCATTTATAAATGCAATCCTGGGCTTTATAAATAGTGGCACAGAGTATAAAAGCCAGAAAGTTATGCTAAACCAATATAAAACACTAGTTCGGGCCCAGCTGGAGCATTGTGTCCAATTCTGGGCACCACACTTTAGGGAGGACGTGAAGGCTTTGAAGAGGGTGCGGAAGAGATTTACTGGAATGGTTCCAGGGATGAGGGACTTCAGTTACGTGGATAGACTGGAGAAGCTGGGGTTGTTCTCTTTGAGCTGAGACGGTTGAGAGGAGATTTGATCGAGGTGTTCAAAATCAGGAAGCGGTTTAGGTAGAGTAAATGAAGAGACACTGTTCCCATTGGCTGAAGGGTCAATAACCAGAGGACACAGATTTAAGGCGATTGGCAAAAGAACCAGACCTGACCTGAGGAAAACTTTTTTACGCAGCGAGTGGTTAGGATCTGGAATGCACGGCCTGAGAGGGTGGTGGAGGCAGACTCAATCGTAGCCTTCAAGCGGGAATTGGATAAGTACCTGAAGAAGAAAAAAGTTGCAGAGATATGGGGAAAGAGCGGGGGGACATGGGATTGACTGGGTTGCTCTTTGAACGAGCCGGCGCAGACTCGATGGGCTGAATGGCCACCTTCTGTGCTGTACTGTTCTATGTACTATTTCCCCACCGACACCTGGGAGTCCCTGGCCAAAGACCGCCCTAAGTAGAGGAAGTGCATCCGGGAGGGCGCTGAGCACCTCGAGTCTCATCGCCGAGAGCATGCAGAAACCAAGCGCAGGCAGCAGAAGGAGCGTGCGGCAAACCAATCCCACCCTCCCCTTCCCTCAACCACTGTCTGTCCCACCTGTGACAGAGACTGTAATTCCCGTATTGGACTGTTCAGTCACCTGAGAACTCACTTTTAGAGTGGAAGCAAGTCTTCCTCGATTTCAAGGGACTGCCTATGATGATGATGATGATTTTACAATTCTATGATTCTACTATATAGCATCTTAGGCCACCCCAAAATGTTTGACAAACAAAAAAGTACTTTGCAAGTGTGGTCACTGTAGGAAACACACCAACCAATTTGCGCACAGTAATGATTGGTAAAAAATCGATTATCGGGTCATTATCACATTGCTGTTTGTGGGAGCTTTCTGTGCGCAAATTGTTGGCTGCGTTTCCCACATTACAACAGTGACTACACTTCAAAAAATACTTCATTGGCTGCAAAGCGCTTTGGGACGTCCTGAGGTTGTGAAAGGCGCTATAGAAATGCAAGTCTTTGGGGCCGAAATTGCCCCTTTCAGAAAGGTCCGTTAGTGCCTCGGAGAAGTGCTAACCGGGCGCTAAAGGGTTTTCGGCTGGGCTGCAGCGGCCAGAGCATCCCCCCCTCTTCCTGAATTGCCCCCAGAGCTCCACCAGCGGAAGGTAGTGTGCGTTGTGCCTCGCGATTAGCACACCGGAAAATTTGTGGCTGAATTGCCACAAAAAACGATGAGATTATCGGTTTTCATGATCTTGGTCAAGAGGTAAATATCGATTGTTTCAGCAAGTAAACGTCACCCTAACAACTCCCCACGGGTAGATTTCTGTCTTCAGCCCCTTGGCTGTTATCCCGGGGATCACCCGATCTGTTTGGAATCCACCTGATTTTCAACCCATTGATATCAATGGAACGGAGATCGATACTGGGCGTGTATTCCCCTCCGCCAGGTTACCGACCAACCGGTACAGACATAAATCCTCCCCAGAGAGACACAGGAGGAAATTACATAGTGTGCATCTTGGGCAAGGCTTGCAATGCCATTTACAGCTGTACATTAAATATTCTAACTTGCAAAAAACAATTCCAATTGATTTAACCTGATGAATCCAGTCACGATCTTTAAGGAGCTATTAACGTTGTTCACTGAGCTGACAGAATGTAAAGTGACTACTAACTAGTTATTATCAACTGTGGCTTCATACAAGGTCAGATGGAATCATAGTCACAGCGCAGAGTGAGACCATTTGCCTCACTGCACCTGTGCTAGCTCTTCAGGAGCTGTGGAGCCACCCTTTCCCCATCTACAATTCCTCTCTGCCTCATAGCCCCTTGAGGTAAAGCACAACAACTTGTATTTATATAGCACCTTTAACGTGGTAAAATGTCCCAAGGCCCTTCAAAGGAGTGTTATAAAACAAAAATGTGACACAAATTTGACACCGAGCCACTTAAGAAGAAATTAGGGCAGGTGACTAAGAGCTTGGGCAGTGAGATAAGTTTTAAGGAGCGTCTTAAAGGAGGAAAGAGAGGTAGAGAGGTTTAGGCAGGGAGTTCCAGAGCTTGGGGCCCAGGCAACAGAAGGCACGGCCACCGATGGTGGAGCGATTATAATCAGGGATGCTCAGGAGGGCAGAATTAGAGGAGCGCAGATATTTCGGGGGGTGGGGAGGGGGGTGCTGGAGGAGATTCCAGAGATAGAAAAAAAAATCTTCTAATTTCCCCCTTTATTCTTCTCAACTGGCTAATCTAAGGCTGAAGAAAGAAAGAGAGAAAGAAGACAGAATCGCCCCGTGCTGGGTTTGGGGCGGTCAATTCGACTTATGTGATTTTTTTTTTATGCCGGTGCAAGAAGCTTTGAGTAAAACAGATTCTGCTTGCGCGAGCTAAAACGTCACAAACTTCCCTTCTTTTAACGGGAAGGGCCGCTGTGAGCTCTGCAGCCTCTATAGTGGAGGGTGTTGGCCAGGCCTGTGGCCCTTACCCGAGTGGGGGTGCTGGGCTGCCTGTCGGCGTTCCGGCCGACAGAAACAATATGGCGGCCGCCGCGCTGCCACCTCCGCTTTAAGGGCGGTCGGGGCCACCATAGCGTCACGCCCCGAGAATCTGTCGGCGGTGATGAGGTGAGGCACACCGCAAATCACATTTTGCCGGTGGAGCCCTGGGGTCGGGGGGGGTGGGGGGGGGGGCACTCTGGTCACCGTGTCCAGCCAAAAACGCTTTCGCGCCCCGTTAGGACTTTCCGGAGGCGCCAACTGTCCTTTCTGAGAGAGGCAATTTCAGCCCCAAAGACATCTAATAACATAAGAAATAGGAGCAGGAGTAGGCCTTACGGCCCCTCGAGCCTGCTCCGCCATTCAATAAGATCATGGCTAATCCGATCGTAGACTCAGGTCCACTTCCCTGCCCGCTCCCCATAACCCCTTATTCCCTTGAACCCGCAACCTTCTGAATCAGAAGCGAAAGTGCCACCCATTGAGCTCATACTTGGCTCTCTCTCATACCGCTGCTCTCACCACCATGAGGAACCGCTATTTCCCCCTCCCCCCTTCCCCCCCCCACCCCGAGGAGGAACCGGCATTTACATAGCGCATATCACGGCCTCAGGACGTCCCAAAGCGCTTTACAGCCAATGAAGTACTTTTCGGAGTGTGGTCATTGTTGATAATGACTAGGTAATCTGGTTTTTAGTGGCGTTGGTTAGAGGGATTAATATTGGTCCACTTCACCAGCCCCAGCCCTGAAAACAAAAATCTAGCCCTCTGCGCCCTGGGAGTTTAGGGCCTAGGCTGCAGAAGGTCCGGCCGCCAACGGTGGAGCGTTGGGAGACCAGAATTGGAGGAGTGCAGAAATAAAATGAATGGGAGGTGGTTTGGATTGCAATTGTTGAGATCCTTTCCTTTTGATCAGCGGTTACATCCATCAGGAGCGATTCAACGGGCTGGGGCTTTTTTCTCGAGAAAAGAGAAGGCTGAGTGGAGACCTGATCGAGGCCTTTAAGATTATGAAAGGGTTTGATGGGTTGGACATAGAGAAGATGCTTCCGATTGTGGGGGAGACCAGAACTAGAGGCCATCATCATCATCATAGTCAGTCCCTCGGAATCGAGGAAGACTTGCTTCCACTCAAAAAATGAGTCCTCAGGTGACTGAAGAGTCCAATATGGGAATTACAGTCTCTGTCACAGGTGGGACAGACAGTGGTTGGAGGAAAGGGAGGGTGGGGAGTCTGGTTTGCCGCACGCTCCTTCCGCTGCCTGAGCCTGATTTCTGCATGCTCTCGGCGATGAGACTCGAGGTGCTCAGCGCTCTCCCGGATGCACTTCCTCCACTTAGGGCAGCCTTTGGCCAGGGACTCCCAGGTGTCGGTGGGGATGTTGCACTTTATCAGGGAGGTTTTGAGGGTGTCCTCGTAACGTTTCCTCTGCCATAAATATAAGATATCCACTAATAAATCCACTAGGGAATTCAGGATAACCGCCTTTACCCAGAGAGTGAAGAGAATGTGGAACTTGGCTACCACATAAAGTAGTTGAGGCGAATAGTATAGATACATTTAAGGGGAAGCTGGATAAGCACACTTGAGGGAGAAAGGAATAGAAGGATATGTTGATGGGGTGAGATGAAGAGGGGTGGGAGGAGGCTGGTGTGGAGCATAAACACCGGCACGGACTGGCTGGGGTCGAATGGCCGGTTTCTGCGATGTAGAAATGCTGTAACTGGATGATCACATTGCATTCAGGTCACTGAACCACCTTTGACACCCGTTACACTCAAGCCCCTCGACAATGATTGCCCCAGGGCCCCAATCCACCCACGTCCCAATGTTCGACGCTGTGTTCCTGCTCAGTTGCATGTATTCACCGTGAGACGGGCGTGACATCTCCCAACGGACATGGATTCATCCAAATTGGCCCTGTCATTAAACCGACCAGGGAGAGACGGAAAGTCGAGGTCCCTGTACACACACGGGCAGGTTTAGTCTGCAACGCCCTCGCTTATAAACCTCTTCATAGAAACATAGAAATTTACAGCTCGGAAGGAGGCCATTTTGGCCCATTGTGTCCGCGCCAGCCGACCAAGAACTATCCAGCCTTATCCCACTTACCATCTCTTGGTCCGTAGCCCTGTAGGTTACGGCACTTTAAGCGCACATCCAAGTAGTTTTTAAATGTGATGAGGGTTTCTGCCTCTACCACCCTTTCAGGCCGTGAGTCCCAGACCCCCACCACCTTCAGGGTGAAAAAATGATTCCTCAACTCCCCTCTAATCTTTCTACCAATTACTTTAAATCTATGCCTCCTGGTTGTTGACCCCTCTGCTAAGGGAAATAGGTCCTTCCTATCCACTTTATCTGGGCTCCTCATAATTTTATACACCTCAATAAGGTCTCCCCTCAGCCTCCTCCGTTCCAAAGAAAACAACCCCAGCCTATCCAATCTGTCCTCATAGCTAAAATTCTCCAGTCCTGGCAACATCCTCGTAAATCTCTGTACCCTCTCCAGTGCGATCACATCCTTCCTGTAATGTGGTGACCAGAACTGCATGCAGTACTCTAGCTGTGGCCTAACTAATGTTTTATACAGGTCAAGCATAACCTCCCTGCTCTTGTGAGAATTAAAAATTAATTTAGCTCATCAAGTGTGCTTATTGGCGGTTATCCTTGGCAGAACTGGAAGCCTGGGTATGGGGGTTAATGATGATCTGAGGGTGCCTGTGATACAGCAATCAGTACTCGCCAATATCTATTCAAGAATCATCATCATAGGCAGTCCCTCAAAACGAGGATGACCTGTTTCCACGCCGAAAACGGATGAGTTCACAGGTGTTTCAATGATATTCCGGATCCCGAACTACATCCCAAGGGTGGAAGATGCCTGTGCGTGGATTTTTTTAACGTGGGGTGGCCGTTGCACACCAGCCACCACACGGACTTGACAGAGCGAGGTCTTGGTCCAGTGGCAAGGATTAACCAGGACGACTGGAGACCAGCTCTGCTGCATGGGCCTAGCGCGCACACATATCGCAGTGTGGGCTGGGCCCGTGCTGCCCCTGGGCCCACGCCTCTCCTGGGCCCCAAACTCACGCCTCTCCTGGGCCCCGATCACGTCCCTCTACAATCTCTCGCCGCTCCTTCGCCCTGACCTCACCGCTCCTGCTGTACCTGCCCGCACTGCAGTCAGCCATCGCCCTCCTGCAGCAGCACGCGCTGCTCCCTCCAATGGCCCCGACCTGCTGATGGGTTAAAAGCAGGGGGTTTAAGTGTGTGTGTGTGGGGGGCGTGGGGGGGGGGGGTGGATTAGCAGTGAATGTAGCGAGGAAATTGAATGATCAGTTTTTCAATGCGATCAGTGTCAGCCGTGGCTCAGTGGATAGCACTCTCGCCTCTGAGTCAGAAGGTTGTGGGTTCCAGTCCCACTCCAGAGACTTGAGCACATAAATCTAGGCTGACACTCCCAGTGCAGTGTTGAGGGAGTGCCGCACTGTTGGAGGTGCCGTCTTTCGGATGAGACGTTAAACCGAGGCCCCATCTTCCCTCGCAGGTGAATGTAAAAGATCCCATGGCATTATTTCGAAGAAGAGCAGGGGTGTTCCCCCCCCGGTGTCCTGGGCCAATATTTATCCCTCAATCAACATCGCGAAAACAGATTATCTGGTCATTACCACATTGCTGTGTGTGGGAGCTTGCTGTGCGCTATGTGGTGCTGCGTTTCCCACATTACAACAGTGACCACACTCCAAAAAGTACTTCATTGGCTGTAAAGCGCTTTGAGCAAGCCAGTGGCCGTGAAAGGCGCTACATGAATGCAAGTCTTTCTTTCCCTCTATTTTCATCCTCGTTCAGCCACAACAGGCTTAATGCGAAATAGCAGCCTGTCTCCATACTGACAAATGCGCAGCGAAGCGTCTATTTAGCGCGTTATTTTTATATAGACTTATAAACTCAGTGTGCTCCTCGGGCGTTGCCATGGTGACCCGCTTGATCTACAATAGGCAGCGTCTAACGAGGTATTATCGAGGTGGGGAAGGATTTCAGACCGATTTACCAAGCAGCTCCAGCGGCTGCTGTGGCCAGACTAAAAAACCCAGCTCAGAGCTTCGACTTATTTGGAAGACTTTGGGGGGGGCCGTCAATATCAAGTAACTCCACGGCGACTCGAGCCAGACGATCACAATGCTTGCTCAAATTGTTTGAGACGCAGAGGAATGAATCGGGTTCCGGTAGGCAGACTGCATTAAAAGGAGTGCGGCGGCAGCAATGGACTTTGCTTATGGATCAGAGCGGAAATCCCTATTGCATCAATAAACCACGGTCATTAACAGAAACGCAAGTTCCTCGCAGCTGTGAGTTCCCCGCAGACACCTGCCCCACAACCGACAAATGTTTCACCGTGCTCACAGATCCCCCAAAAACCCCAGCTCAGGCAATACTTTCAAAATGCATTTCGTTGGCCTGGAAATTGCGGCCTCCCCGGATCAGGACGAAGTTTCTACGGACCCCGGGAAGGCATCGGAAAAGCCGGTTTTCAGCGCACACCGCGCATGCGCTGAAAACCGATTTTTCCAAATCTGTCAAGCTGGAGCTCGGGAGCTCGGACATCATCATCACGCCCGGCAACCAAATTTTAATTTGATTTTACGTTTTTTAAGTTTAATTTGTTTTAATTGCCGGTGCTTTTAGTGTCCCCCTTCCCTTTTATAGGGGGCACTGGGGAAAATTGTGATTTTAGTGCCCAAAAAAAAACCAAAAAAAGAAAAACACAAAAAAAAACAAAAAAAGGGGGAAAAAAAAGGGCCTTGTAAATGTCTGGAGTGTCACCCAGGTCGGGTGGCACCGTTTAATGTTTTATGTTTTGCAGGTGAACTCCAAAAAAAGAGTTTCCACGGGCATGATTGCAGCATTTACCCGTATCTTGCCCAGCAAATGGCCTCAAAACTCTCGCGTCTGAAAAAACAAATACATAAACAGCTTTTACAAGCATAAGTGTTTAAAAACATACACAAATATAATAAAATTAAATTAAATAAACACAGTTTATTGTTTAAAAACTTGTTTAAAAACTAAGGCAAGTTTATTTTTAACCCGAATTACAAAATTTGAAAAAAAAAATCGGAAAAATATAGTTTTGTTCTAAGGCATTTATTAACTTTAATTTCAATTAATTTTAATTATGTGAGGTCTGGTTTTTATTTTTTATTAGTGTGTGTGTGTTTTTTTTCTCATTAATAGCAATGAGAACTGGTAGATACGGAGTTCCCGTTGCTATTAATGGGAAAGCTATGGAATGCTGTACCTGATTGGCTGAGCAGTCACATGTGACTGCACCGTCTGCGTGGGAACCTGGAGGTCGGGAGCGCGCTCCGCAGCGCGGGAAGAGAAGGGCCTCCCCACCGGAATCTCACGCTCCTCCCCGGACCACCAGGTACTTTCGTAGAAATGTTTCAGGCCGGAGGAAATCGCCCGCGGGAAGTCTCCGCCCACAGTGTCAGTCCCGTTATTTCACCAGTCAGCAACAACAACAGCAACTTATATTTATATAGCAGCTTTAACGTAGGGAAACGTCCCAAGGCGCTTCACGGGAGTATTAGGAGAAATTAGCGCAGGTGACCAGAAGCTTGGTCAAAGAGGTAGGTTTTAAGGAGCGTCTTGAAGGAGGTAGAGAGAGGGAGAGAGGCGGAGAGGTTTAGGGAGGGAGTTCCAGAGCTTGGGGCCCAGGCAACAGAAGGCACCTTTATACGATGCCTTTAATGTAGTAAAACAGCCTGAGGGTAAAATCAGACAAAATTTGACACCGAGCCACGTAAGGGGCACAGAAAGAATAAAAAAGGAAAGCATTTCTATAGCGCCTTTCACAACCTCAGGGTGTTCCAAAGCGCTTCACAGCCAATGAAGTACTTTTTTGACATGCAGTCACTGTTGTAATGCAGCCAATTTGTGCACAGCAAGCTCCCTCAAACAAGAACGTGATAATGACCAGATAATCTGGTGTTTTTTTTTCAGAGTGATGTTGGTTGAGGGATAAATATTGGTCTGGACAGCAGGGAGAACGCCACTGCTCTTCTTCGAAAAAGTGCCGTGGGATTTTTTTTTACGTCCACCTGAGAGAGCAGGCGGGGCCTCGGTTTAACGTCTCATCCGAACGGACGTTGAGCACTCGGTGAGGGACTGGAGTCACGTGGAGCCCAGACCAGGTTCCCCTCCCTGAAGGCCCAAGAATGAAGGCGTACAGAGAGCTCCTGTCATCAATGTCCCGCTGCTGGCTACATATTTAGTGTTCGGGTAGGATGGATAGGAGCAGCGGGCTCTGGTACAATGAAAACCTTTCAAAATAAACTTGCCCGGTGTCCGGGGCTTTTTAAAACTCCTGGGGGGCTGGACTTTCGGCTTGTTGCTGCCCCTTGTTTGCTTCCCGGCGGGGGGGGGGGGGGGCGGTAATGGCGGCGGAGAGGATTTAAGGATGGGCGGACACCTTCCAGCGCCCCGCCGGGACATTCGGTGCTGACTTTGCAGGGGGCACGGAGCAGTACCGCCCGGGAAAGGCGAGCCGGTGTGCAACGCCCCCTGGTTGCGACACCCGGCTCGAAATTTGAAACGCGCCCGATCCGTAGCGCCCCCTAGTGGCACCGCCTGGGAACGCGGGCGGTCCGAGCTGTCGCGGCCTCAGTGAGGGAAGGAATGTCGACCCGGGGTAAGTGCGATTGTTTCATGTTTTTGTTAGTTTTGCGACGTATGTTGATGTGTCATCGGTAAAGTATTGGGAATGTTTTTGGTGGGTATTTTTTCCCCACAGAAGCCTCTCGTTGGGCTCTTTAGCTCGGGATTTTCAGTCGCTCAGCCGGCCGAGCGCTCTGAGAGAGGTGTCAAACGCCTCCCTTAGCGCTCCGCCCCACAACTCAGCGCCCAGCTGGTGAATTTAGCAGCGGCAGCAGACGCAAACCACTTCCCGGCGCAAAATTTACCGCCCCGCCCGGGTTAAACGCCGAGGCAGAGGCGCGACCGAATCTCCGCCCCAGAGTCACCACGGTATCATACCACTGCAGGGAGCAGCGCGTGCTGCTGCAGGAGGGCGACGGCTGACTGCAGTGAGGGCAGGCGCAGCAGGAGCGGCGAGGTCGGGGCGATGGAGCGGTGAGAGACTGTAGAGGGATGTGATCGGGGCCCAGGAAAGGCGTGAGTTCGGGGCCCGGGAGAGGCGTGAGTTCGGGGCCCGGGAGAGGCGAGAGTTCGGGGCCCGGGAGAGGCGTGAGTTCGGGGCCGGGAGAGGCGTGAGTTCGGGGCCGGGAGAGGCGTGAGTTCGGGGCCCGGGAGAGGCGTGAGTTCGGGGCCCGGGAGAGGCGTGAGTTCGGGGCCGGGAGAGGCGTGAGTTCGGGGCCCGGGAGAGGCGAGAGTTCGGGGCCCGGGAGAGGCGTGAGTTCGGGGCCCGGGAGAGGCGTGAGGGCCCAGGGGCAGCACGGGCCCAGCCCACACTGTACGATTATGTGTGCGCACTGGGTCCCTGCAGCAGAGCAGGTCTCCAGTCGTCTTAGTTAACCCTTGCCACTGGACCAAGACCTCGCTCTGTCAAGCCCGTGTGGTGGCTGGTGTGCAACGTCCACCCCACGTTAAAAAAATCCACGCACAGGCATCTTCCAGCGTTCAAGATGTAGTTCGGGATCTGGAATATTGGGTCCTTCATTGAAACACCTGTGAACTCATCCGTTTTCGGTGTGGAAGCAAGTCATCCTCAATATGAGGGACTGCCTATGATGAGACTATCTCCTTCAGGTGGTCTCACGTCTTGTACATCGAAACATCTTGAGCTGAAGTTAGCAGGGGCCGGGCTCTGTGCTGATTCAACACAAAGCTGCAGAATAATCAACTCAGTGGATGCGTTTGTTGTGACTTAATCCCTTCGTAATGCAGCAACACCGAAATAGAATGTCGATTCCGATTTTACCCTGCGGCAAAATGTCCCATGGTCCCCTCTCTCTCTTTTCAAAGCCTCAGCATTAACGTACAACTGTTTCCTGCACATTTCTAGACATCAATATTTCACGGATCCATTGGGATCACAGATGTTGCATTAAGGTTGCATTTACATCGCATCTTCAGTCTCCCCCAACACTCTGCAGCCTGTATCCTAACTTGCTCCAAGTCCTGTTGACCCATCACCCTCTGTGATTGTTTACCTGATCGATTGAGTCATTGTTAAGCTGAGAATCCAAATTGGATCATAAAGAATTCCGTGTAATTTTGAAGTTCTATTTGCGATAAAGAAAAAATGAAAGACTTGCATTTGTATAGCACCCTTCACGACCACCGGACGTCTCAAAGCGCTTTACAGCCAATGAAGTACTTTTAAAGTGTAATCACTGTTGTAACGTGGGAAATACAGCAGCCAATTTGCACACAGCAAGCTCCCACAAACAGCAATGCGATAATGACCAGATAATCTATGTTAGTGATGATTGAGGGACAAATATTGGCCCCAGGACACCGGGGATAACTCCCCTGCTCTTCTTCGAGATGGTGCCATGGGATCTTTTACATCCACCTGAGAGAGCAGACAGGGCCTCGGTTTAACACCTCATCCGACAGTGCAGCACTGCGCCTCCGACAGTGCAGCGCTCCCTCAGTACTGCCCCTCCGACAGTACGGCACTCCATCAGTACTGCCCCTCTGACAGTGCAGCGCTCCCTCAGTACTGCCCCTCCGGCAGTGCAGCACTCCCTCAGTACCGCCCCTCCGACAGTGCAGTGCTCCCTCAGTACTGCCCCTCCGGCAGTGCAGCACTCCCTCAGTACCGCCCCTCCGACAGTGCAGTGCTCCCTCAGTACTGCCCCTCTGACAGTGCAGCGCTCCCTCAGTACTGCCCCTCCGACAGTGTAGCGCTCCCTCAGTACTGCCCCTCCGACAGTGCAGCGCTCCCTCAGTACTGCCCCTCCAACAGTGCAGCGCTCCCTCAGTACTGCCCCTCCGACAGTGCAGTGCTCCCTCAGTACTGCCCCTCCGACAGTGTAGCACTCCCTCAGTACTGCCCCTCCGACAGTGTAGCACTCCCTCAGTACTGCAATTCCCCAGCTACCATGTTTGGATCTGAACTCCTGTCTCCAGATCATTAGTCCAGGCCTCTGGATTATGGTCCTGTAACATAACCGCTATGCTGCCGCACCCATAGTATGAGGTGCTGTTTATACAGCAGCTACCAAGAAGGATGTGAAGGCCTTAGAGAGGGTGCAGAAAAGATTTACGAGAATGATTCCAGGGATGAAGGACTTCAGTTACGTGGAGAGACTGGAGAAGCTGGGGTTGTTTCCCTTGGAGCAGAGAACGTTGAGAGGAGATTTGATCGAGGTGTTCAAAATCATGAGGGGTCTGGACAGAGTAGATAGAGAGAAACTGTTCCCATTGGTCGAAGGGTCGAGAACTAGAGGACACAGATTTAAGGTGATTGGCAGAAGAACCAAAGGTGACATAAGGAAATACTTTTTCACGCAGCGAGTGGTTAGGATCTGGAATGCACGGCCTGAGAGGGTGGTGGAGGCAGACTCAATCGTGGCTTTCAAAAGAGAGTTGGATAAATACCTGAGGGAAAAAAAATTGCAGGGCTACGGGGAAAGGGCGGGGGAGTGGGACTGGCTGAGAGCCGGCACGGACTCGATGGGCTGAATGGCCTCCTTCTGTGCTGTAACCGTTCTATGATTCTATGATTAAACATAAGAATATAAGAAATAGGAGCAGGAGTAGGCCATACGGCCCCTCGAGCCTGCTCCGCCATTCAATACAATCATGGCTGATCCGATCATGGACCCAGGTCCACTTCCCTCCCTTCTCTCCATAACCCCTTATTCTATAATATAACCATGTAAGTAATCAAGAGAAGGAAGAAAGGTTTTTTCATGTAAATAACTGGGAATAAGAGGTTTTGAGGAGGGACGAGAAAAGTTACTCGCGTCACGAACATGTTTTGTGATGTTAGAAAAGTGTCGGAAAAATATCTGTGAGGCCCTGTACCTTTAAGTATCATTCAGTTATGTAATATTTTTACCTCATGTCAGTCAAGCTTTGCCGTTTCAGTGTTGGTGTGAAATGGTTTTGCATCAACATTATAATTTAGGAATGTAAACCGGGTGTTAAGGCCCATGTGAACTTGGAAGAGAGAATTTGTCCACCAGAGAGTCTCACTCTACTTCACTCTGGTCATAGGAACATTACGAACAGGAGTCGGCCATTCAGCCCCTCGAGCCTGTTCCACCACTCAATGAGATCATGGCCGATTTGCACCTCAACCCCATTTACCCACCTTCGCTCCGCATCCCTCGATACTCGATACCCTTACCCAACAAAAATCTAGCCATCTCCGTCTGGAAAGCTACAACTGACCTCCCCGCACCCACAGCCAGTTGGGGGCAGAGAGAGTTCCAGATTCCCACCGCCCTTTGTGTGAAGAAGTGCTTCCTGATTTCACTCGTGAAGGGCGTAGCTCTAATTTTGAGAATACGATCCCCTCGTTCTTCATTCCCCCGCCAGAGGTAGTCGTTTCTCCCCGATCCACCCTATCGAAGCTGTTGAACATTTTTTATACACCTCGATCAGACCGCTCCTCTGGTCCAGCCCTGACTCGAGATTCAGGCTGCATTTACTTTAATAACTTGATTGCTTTGGATGAAGGGACTAAGTGTAACGTAGCCAAGTTTGCTGACGATACAAAGGTGGGAGGAAAAGCAAATTGTGAGGAGGACACAAAAAAATCTGCAAAGGGACATAGACAGGCTAAGTGAGTGGGCAAAACTTTGGCAGATGGAGTATAATGTTGGAAAGTGTGAGGTCATGCACTTTGGCAGAAAAAAAATCAAAGAGCAAGTTATTATTTAAATGGAGAAAGATTGCAAAGTGCTGCAGTACAGCGGGACCTGGGGGCACTTGTGCATGAAACACAAAAGGATAGTATGCAGATACAGCAAGTGATCAGGAAGGCCAATGGTATCTTGGCCTTTATTGCAAAGGGGATGGAGTATAAAAGCAGGGAAGTCTTGCTACAGTTATACAGGGTATTGGTGAGGCCACACCTGGAATACTGCGTGCAGTTTTGGTTTCCATATTTATGAAAGGATATACTTGCTTTGGAGGCAGTTCAGAGAAGGTTCACTCGGTTGATTCCGGAGATGAGGGGGTTGACTTATGAGGAAAGGTTGAGTAGGTTAGGCCTCTACTCATTGGAATTCAGAAGAATGAGAGGTGATCTTATTGAAACGTATAAGATTGTGAGGGGGCTTGACAAGGTGGATGCAGAGAGGATGTTTCAACTGATGGGGGAGACTAGAACTAGGGGGCATGACCTTAGAATAAGGGGCCGCCCATTTAAAACTAACATGAGGAGAAATTTCTTCTCTCAGAGGGTTGTAAATCTGTGGAAGTTGCTGCCTCAGAGAGTTGTGGAAGTTGGGACATTAAATATACAATTAAATAGATAGAAATAGACAATTTCTTAAACGATATGGGAATAGGGGGTTATGGGGAGCGGGCGGGGAAGTGGAGCTGAGTCCATGATCAGATCAGCCATGATCTTATTGAATGGCGGAGCAGGCTCGAGAGGCTGTATGGCCTACTCCTGTTCCTATTTCTTATATTCTTTACACCAGCACCCAGAGTGGGTCGTGCCAACAAATGATGGGGAAACATTTAGGGTGCGGAGAGATCGATGTAAAGATCAACAGATACACTCCTAAGTCCCGCGTTAGGATATTTCCAGTGCTAACAAACCCTTTCAGTTCCCAAAGGGGTAAAGTTGATTATTGCTCTCACACAATTATTTTGTCATTTAAAAGGAATAACTAAATTAGAAATGGAAGATAATTACATAGCATGTACAGCACAGAACCAGACCATTGAATGCCAGCCATGGCTCAGTGGGCAGCACTCTCGCCTCTGGGCCAGAAGGTTGTGGGTTCAAGTCCCAGTCCAGAGGGAGTGCTGCACTGTCGGAGGTGCCGTCTTTCGGATGAGACATTAAACCGAGGCCCCACATGCTCTCTCAGGTGGACGTAAAAGATCCCACGGCACTATTTGGAAGAAGAGCACGGGAGTTATCCCTGGTGTCCTGGGCCAATATTTATCCCTCAATCAACATAACAAAAACATAATCTTGGGCGACTACACTCCAAAAAGTACTTCATTGCCTGTAAAGCACTTTTGGTGGTCGTGAAAGGTGCTATAGAAATGCAAGTCTTTATTTCTTTTCATTCGGCCCATCGGCTCCGTGCCGGTGTTTATGCTCCACCCCATCACCATATCCTTCTATTCCTTTCTCCCTCATGTGTTTATCCAGCCTCCCCTTAAATGCATCGATACTATTCGTTTCAACCCCTCCCTGTGGCAGCGAGTTCCACATTCTCACCGCTCTCCGGGTAAAGAAGTTTCTCCTGAATTCCCGATTGGATTTATTAGTGACCATCTTATATTTATCGCTCCTAAGACAACACATTGCTCAAACACTTCGAGTTTAATTTACTTGGATATCACTAACAATTACCATCAGCCACACTACCAGACTTTGGTCTGTCAAGAATTCATATCTTCCATTTTCGAAACAGACATTTGCATTAAACATGACACGCAGGCCTGAACATCGGTGGAAGAAACCCCTCTGATTTCAACAGTAACGCAGACGCAATCATCCAGATAGGCGCAGCGGAAGCTTGGTGATAATTCTTGTTGACAAGCGATAGGAAAAAAAATTGTGTTTTCTTCTCAAAATCTTTTGATCGGAAACTATTCATTCTGAGAAAATACACAACGGGAGTGATCCTACAACCCCCCCACCCCTGCAATTCCCATTGGCTGGTGTAATGTATGTACCCATGAGTAGGCTCACAGGTGCGTAGAGCTGTTGAGTTGGGAGTGGCTCGGCCAGTCATGTGATGTTCACAAGACTCAATAAAACCCCAGCCAGTTGGGTTCGGGGGATCCACGATGAGGCAGGTGGTTGTGAGCCTGGTGGATGAACTGGCAATGTGTAGTGTGATTGTTAAACCTTTGCTAATAAACCAACTAGTTCTTAATAGCAATGTGTTGCTATGAATTCTTAAGCAAAGAACCCATGAAGCACTTACATTACAGGTGGCTGAGCTTGTATTTCTATGTTCCCAAAACACTTTGCAGCCAATGAAGTACTTCTCTTGAAGCGTAGTCACTGTTGTAATTCTGGGAAACGCGGCAGCCAATTTGTGCACAGCAAGCTCCCACAAACAGCAATGTGATAATGACCAGATTATCTATTTTAGTGATGTTGATTGAGGGATAAATATTGGCCCCAGGACACCGGGGATAACTCCCCTGCTCTTTATCGAAAAAGTCATGGGATCTTTTACTTAGATATTCATAATAGAATGTTTAGTAAGTTGATTGGGGAACACTTTAAACCGGTGAGCAGCATGCACATGGCGAGACACCGGTTTTACACGCACCGGCGATGAGAAGGGCAAAGCGTTCCAGACTTTGTGGCAGACCTCCGGCGACTGGTGAGCCTATGTAAGTTCCCAGATGCATGCAGAGCGGAGATGCTGTGAGACTTTTTTATTGAGGGCATCGGGCACGCTGGGATTTTCAGGAAACTGATTGAGACCGCAGACTTGACCCTGGAAACAGCGGCTTTGATGGCCCAGACATTCATCTCAGGGGAGGAAGAGACCAGAATGATGTTTGACAAAAATCTTGGTTTAAATGCAGCAAGTGGACAGGGAGTCAACATTGTTAACGCGGCACACAGTTCTCCAGGCAGACAGAGGCAATCGGACATGCCCGAGCATGTAGTCGAACCCAAACGGGGAATTCAACAGAGACAATGGCTAGCTGAACGGCGATTCATGCCATCACAAGGGACAATGCGGCCAGTAATGGGGCCATCAACACCTGTCAATGGTGCGCTTAAGGACAGTTACAGAGACAGTCAGAGACGATCGACTGGTAATGGACCTTTTGTTTCCAACAACAGCTCATGTTGGAGGTGTGGAGGCAAACACACAGCCAGAGCTTGCAGGTATCAGCAATATACCTGCAGAAACTGCAACGTCAGCGGTCACTTGGCGCGTATGTGCAGGAAGCCTGCAGCCAGGTTGATGTACGAGGAGGACAGGCCCGATGTAAGCCCTACGAGGCCAAATGGACACTGGGTGAAATCGCTGGAAGCTGAAGTTCAGCGAGTTCATGTGGAGCACAAATACAGTTGATACACCAGGACGCCACCGATAATGATGAAAGTGCTCCTCAATGGCATCCCAGTATCAATGGAGCTAGACACAGGGGACAACTAGCCCCTGATGGGTATCAAACAGTTTGACAAGTTGTGGGCGTCCAAGGCCAGGAGGCCAAAATTATTGCCGATTGACGCACAGCTACGGACATATACAACGGAGATCATTCCAGTGCTAGGCAGCGCCACGGTAGTCGTGACCCACAAAGATTCGGAGAACAGGTTGCCATTCTGGATTGTCCCGGGGGATGGTCCCGCACTGCTGGGGAGGAGTTGGCTGGCTGTCATAAACTGGAAATGGGGCGATGTCAATGCAATTTCTTCTGTGGAGCGAATATCATGCTAACAGGTCCTGGACAAATTTGACTCACTATTTCAACCCGGCATTGGAACTTTCATGGGGACCAAGGTAGTGATTCACATACACCCGGACGCCAGGCCACTACACCACAAGGCCAGAGCGGTGCCGTACATGATGCGGGAAAAGATAGAAGGCGAATTGGACCGCCTGCTGAGGGAAGGCATCATCTCGCCAGTCGAATTCAGTGACTGGGCGAGCCCGATTGTGCCGGTGCTCAAGGCGGATGGGTCGGTCAGGATATGTGGCGATTACAAGGCCACCATCAATCGGGTGTCACTCCAAGACCAGTACTCGCTACCGAGCGCGGAGGTCCTCTTTGCGACGCTATCTGGTGGCAAATCTTTTTCAAAATTGGACCTGACCTCAGCTTACATGACCCAGGAGCTGGTGAGTGAGTCGAAGAAGCCTACCACCATCACGGCACACAAGGGGTTGTTTGAGTACAACAGATGTCCATTCGGGATTCGCTCGGCCGCCGCGATCTTTCAACGAAACATGGAAAGTCTCCTCAAGTTGATTCCAAGGACGGTGGTTTTTCAAGACGACATCCTCATCACGGGTTGCGATACTGAAGAACACCTCCACAACCTGGAGGAGGTGCTACGCAGACTGGACCGGGTAGGTCTGTGACTGAAAAAGACAAGGTGCGCCTTCCTAGCTCCAGAGGTAGAATTCCTGGGGATGAGGGTAGCAGCAGATGGGATCAGACCGACTGCGTCCAAAACGGAAGCGATCCAGACCCCGTAACACGACGGAGCTGCGTTCATTCCTGGGTCTCCTGAACTATTTTGGTAAGTTTCTTCCCAAATTGAGCACGCTGTTAGAGCCGCTACACATGCTCCTATGCAAAGGTCGCGAATGGGTCTGGGGGGACAGCCAGGAAAGGGCTTTTGACACAGCACGCAATTTGTTATGCTCCAACAATCTGTTAACGCTATATGACCCATGTAAGAAACTTGTTTTAACGTGCGATACGTCATCCTATGGGGTTGGGTGTCTGTTGCAGCATGTCAATGCCAAGGGTCAGTTACAGCCAGTAGCTTATGGCTCCAGAAATCTGTCCCAGGCAGAAAGGGGCTACGGGATGGTAGAAAAGGAAGCGCTTGCATGTGTATAGGCAGTAAAAAAAAAAATGCACCAGTACCTGTTTGGCAGGAAATTTGAGCTGGAGACAGATTACAAACCCCTAACGTCGCTTTTGGCCGACAACAAGGCCATAAATGCAAATGCGTCGGCCCACATACAGAGGTGGGCACTCACGTTAGCCGCCTATGTCTATACAATTCGGCACAGACTGGGTACTGAAAACTGCGCCGATGCACTCAGCAGGCTCCCACTAGCCACCACCGAGTGGGCAACCGAGCATGCTGCTGAGATGGTCATGGCTGTTGAAGCTTTCGAAAGTGAAGGCTCACCCGTGACAGCCCTTCAGATCAAAGTCTGGATAAATAGAGACCCGCTACTGTCTTTAGTCAAGAAATGTGTCCTGAATGGGGACTGGGCAGCCACGTACGGGGCATGCCCCGAGGAATTTAAACCATTTCACAGGTGCAAGGATGAACTCTCGATTCAGGCCGATTGCCTACTGTGGGGAAACCGAGTAGTCATGCCCCAGATGGACAGAGAGGTGTTCATCCGAGAACTCCACAATGAGCCTCCCGGCATTGTCATGATGAAGGCAATTGCCAGGTCACACGTTTGGTGGCCAGGGATAGATGCAGACCTGGAACTTTGTGTTCGCAGGTGCAACACATGTGCCCAGCTGGGCAATGCGCCCAGGGAAGCCCCCTTAGCCCCTGGTCCTGGCCCACCAAGCCATGGTCATGCATCCATGTGGACTACGCAGGTCCTTTCATGGGAAAAATGTTTTTGGTTGTCGTAGACGCCGACTCCAAATGGATCGAGTGTGACATTCTCAATTCAAGCACATCCTCTGTCATGGTAGAAAGTCTACGGGCAATGTTCGCCACTCATGGTTTACCGGACGTCTTGGTCAGCGACAATGGCCCGTGTTTTACAAGCCTTGATCCAGGGTTTCATGGCAGGAAATGGTATCAATCATGTCAGAACGGCACCGTTCAAGCCGGCTTCAAACGGCCAGGCAGAACGAGCAGTGCAGATAATCAAACAGGGGATGCTCAGAATCCAAGGGGGTTCCCTACAAAGCCGCTTATCACATAGAAACATAGAAACATAGAAAATAGGTGCAGGAGCAGGCCATTCAGCCCTTCTAGCCTGCACCGCCATTCAATGAGTTCATGGCTGAACATGAAACTTCAGTACCCCCTTCCTGCTTTCTCGCCATAACCCTTGATCCCCCGAGTAGTAAGGACTTCATCTAACTCCCTTTTGAATATATTTAGTGAATTGGCCTCAACTACTTTCTGTGGTAGAGAATTCCACAGGTTCACCACTCTCTGGGTGAAGAAGTTTCTCCTCATCTCGGTCCTAAATGGCTTACCCCTTATCCTCAGACTGTGACCCCTGGTTCTGGACTTCCCCAACATTGGGAACATTCTTTCTGCATCTAACCTGTCTAAACCCGTCAGAATTTTAAACGTTTCTATGAGGTCCCCTCTCATTCTTCTGAACTCAGCCTCCTGTTGGTCAATAGATCCTGACCACACTCGCTCACAGGGGTTCCACCCACAGAGCTGCTAATGAAAAGGATGCTCAAAACCAGGTTATCCCTTAGGCACCCCACCATGAAAGAAATTGTTGACTACCATGTGACTACCATGACGGGAATGCGAGGGCGCGATGTATTGATGTCAATGACCCTGTCTTTGTCCTCAACTACGCTGCAGGGTCCAAATGGCTCACAGGCACTGTGATTGCCAAAGAGGGGAATAGGATTCTGGTAGTTAAACTTACCAATGGACAAATCTGCCGCAAACACGTGGATCAAACAAAAAGGAGGTTCAGGAACCCCATAGAAGAAGCAGAGGAAGAACACGATGTAGAGTTCACTCCACCACAGGTGACCGAACACCGGAACCAAGTGGAGGAGAGCCCAGTCACTGTGGGCAGTCCGGACAGGCCTGAGGCACCGCAAACAGCAGACACTCAGGCCAGCGCCCAACGACCGGAGCCCCAGCTCAGGCGCTCTACAAGGGATCGTAAACCACCAGAGAGACGCAACCTGTGATCCCAATAAGACTTTGGGGGTAGGTAATGTCATGTATTCAACTATCATTGTTATCCTTGTATAAACTGATCTAAGTTGTACACCGTGAGAACACTGACCACTAGGTGGTGAACTTGTGGGAGACACTCCTAACCTGGACCTTCAGGTATAAAAGGGGAAGCTCCACCCACCTTCTCCACTTCAGTGCTAGAATAAAGGTTGCTGGTCATAGAGTGACCTTCTTTCTAGTATGGGCCTCGTGTGCATTTGTACTGTATGGTAAGGACTCATTTTAAGCTTGGTCATAGAGGTAGGTTTTAAGAAGATTCTTAAAGCAGGAATGACTCGATTCCAAGGGACTGCCTATGATGATGATGATAAAGGCAAATTGTTGTTCTAAGATATACCTTAAATTCCAGACTTAGTGGAATTATGTGATGAAACAAGCACAAGAGCTGACCGGATTTTCAGAATGTTTATTATAGAAGTGTGGAAGTGAGGATTTCAAAGATAAAAGCTCTCAGCCTTCGTGGGGATGTGACAATGGGAACGCAGAGAGTGGTGATAATTGCGAGGTTCTGTCTAGGGTGCCGTGAGTGGCGAGCTGACCCCTGATGTTCACACTTTCTATAAACGTTAAGAGTGCTTTGTTTTGTTAAATATATGTTTTTTTATGTAAAAATGCTGATGAAAATGTAGTCAGGTCACTAATGTAGGAGAGGGCAGCATCTGTCAGACAGAGTTCCAGAGAAATTAGGCAGGTTGACCAAGGGATAGCGGATAATGAGGATTAATGTAAAACAAAGGGACATCAAATCAGGAAACGTGTGTGTGGTCAAAAAAAGTCCAAGTGCAATGGTGGCAAAGGGAAGGAATTTGGAAAGAACCTTGACTCGGAAACAAGTGCTGCGTTACTACAAGGAGGATAAAAAACTGCAAATGTTGGAAATCGGAAATCAACATAGAATCGATTACCTCCAGGACTGATTGATGTCAAGGCCTTGGGAGAGGGTGCGGAGGAGATTTACGGGAATGGTCCCAGGGATGAGGGACTTCAGTGATGTGGAGAGACTGGAGAAGCTGGGGTTGTTCTCCTTAGAGCTGAGAAGGTTACGGGAAGATTTAATAGAGATGTTCAAAATCAGGAAAGGTTTTGAAAGGAGTAAATAGGGAGAATCTGTTTCTCGTGGCAAAAGGGTCGGGAACTGGAAGTCATAGATTTAAGGCAATTTTCAACAGAATCAGAGGAAACATTTTTTGACGCAGCGAGTTGTTGTGATCTGGAATACGTTGCCTGAAAGGTCGGTGGGAGCAGATTCAATACAAGTTGAGCGTCCAAAATCCGGAGTTCCTGAATCCAGAATGTTCCGGAATCCAGACTGATTGGTGGCAGGGTCATCCGGAATACGTAAAATGTTCTGGAATCCGGAACCCGCCGACCCTGTCTACCTCGGGGCCCCGGCGCTGCCCGACCTCGGGCCTCACCTCGCCACCGCTGACCTTACCTCGCCCCGCTCGCCACCGCTGACCTTACCTCGGGGGCTCCTCGCCGGCCCGCCCCAACACCACCTCTGGGACAGAGCCCGCCGGCCTGAACACTTCCTTCGCGGCGGGGCCCGCCCGAACACCTCCTCAGTGGTGGGGCCGGCCCGCCCGAACAGCTCTACCTCGGCGGGCCCCGTCCGAACATCACCACGGCAGTGGGGGGCCCCGCCCGACGATCTCGTGGACGGGGCCGGCGAACCGAACAGCTCTTCAGAGAGCAACCAACCCCGCACACCGCCCCCCCCCCACTCCCCTTTCTGATGATTCGAAATCCGGAAATACCCGAAAGACGTTCCAAAGTCCGGAAAAACGCAAAAATCCGGAACGGCCTCATAGTAACTTTCAAAGGGGAATTGGATAAATATTTGGAAAGAAAAATTTGCAGCGCTGTGGGGAAAGAGCAGAAGTGAGCGGGGCTAATCGGATCGCTCTTTCAAAGAGCTGGCACCTGCACGATGGGCCGAATGGCCTCCTTCTGTGCTGTATCATTCTATGATTATATTTGCCTGTTCAAAAGTTTGAGCAGGACACACAGCGGCCCTCAGCTGACGAACCGGCCACTGAAGGTATCACTGAAGTTTGCACAACCTGGAGCGACCCAAGAACTCACCTAATCCTTCCGCCCTGATGTAGGGGCTGAGATTGGAGGAATCACATGATCCCCTCCCCTCCCTTTTACTGGGTAATGGTGAAGCTATCCCCAGTGACCTGGCCAATATTTATCCCTCAACCAGCATAACAAATACAAAAAAGTGATTATCTGGTCATTATCACAATGCTGTTTGTGGGAGCTTGCTGCGTGTGAATTGGCTGCCGGGTCTCCCACATTACATGAAGTGACTACACTCCAAAAGTACTTCATTGGCTGTAAAGCGCTTTGAGAAGCCCGGTCGTGAAAGGCACTCTATAAATGCAAGTCTTTCTTTCTGTTCGAGGCAAGATTAACATTTATATGAGATGGTTCATCTGAGGCCTTGTCTTCCTGTTCAGGTGGTTCCAATAAAGATCCAATGGCAACATTCGAAGATGATCAAGTGGATTCTTCCTGTGCCCTGACCAATTTTTTTACAGCTGTGGCTCAGTGGGTAGCACTCTCGCCTCTGGGTCAGAAGATCGTGTGTTCAAGCCCCACTTTACATAAAATCTAGGCTGACATCCCCAGTGCAGTGCTGAGGGAGCGCTGCACTGTCGGAGGTGCCGTCTTTCAGATGAGATGTTAAAGATATAAAAGATTCCAATGATTCGAAGAAGAGCAAGAGAGTTCTCCCTCGGTGTCCTGGACAATATTTATCTCTCAAACCAACACCTCAAAACAGAATTTGTGGTCATTATCACATTACTGTTATCCTTGCCACTGGACCAAGACCTCGCTCTGTCAAGCCCGTGTGGTGGCTGGTGTGCAACGGCCACCCCACGTTAAAAAAATCCACGCACAGGCATCTTCCACCTTTCAGGATGCAGTTTGGATTCTTCATTCGAAACACTCATCCTTTTTTTTGGTGAGGAAGCAAGCCATCCTCATTTCGAGGGATTGCTATGATGATGATGATGATGCTGTTTGAGGGCGCTTGCAGAGTGGAAATGGTCGTCTGCGTTTCTGACATTACAACAGTGACTACACTTCGAGAGATAAAGTAATTCATTGATTGCAAAGTGCTTTGGGATGTCCAGAGGTCCCAAAGGCGGTAGGTCAATGTAAGATTTTTCTTTGACATTCTACCTTCAACCAACACCACCAAAAACAGGCTAAGCATGCACCTCAATGCTGTTTGTGTAGCACACAATGGTTGCTGCTGTATTTGCCTACCTACCAACAGTGACTGTGCTCCCAAGTGCCCCGTTGCACGTGAAGCATTTCAGGACATTTGAAAGATGCGATAAAACTCTTGTGCAAATGCGAGTGATTTTTTTTCCTTTAACGCAGGTCTGAATCCGTGCCTTTGTTACCTCGAGACTTGACTATTCCAATGCACTCCTGGTTGGCCTCCCAAATTTTCTACCCTACGTAATCTTGAGGTCATCCAAAACTCGGCTGCCCGTGTCCTAACTCGCACCAAGTCCTGCTCAACCATCACCCCTGTGCTCGCTGACCTACATTGGCTCCGGGTTAAGCAACACCTCGATTTTAAAGCTCTCATCCTTCTTTTCAAATCCCTCCATGCCCTCGCCCCTCCCTATCTCTGTAATCTCCTCCAGCCCCACAACCCCGCGAGATATCGGTGCTCCACTAATTCTGCCCTCTTGAGCATCCCTGATTATAATCGCTCAACCATTGGTGGTCGTGCCTTCGATTGCCTAGGCCCTAAGCTCTGGAACTCCCTGCCTAAACCTCTCCGCCTCTCTTTCCTCCTTCAAGACGCTCCTTAAGATCTACCTCTTTGACCAAGCTTTTGGTCACCTGCCCTAATTTTTCTTTATGTGACTCGATGTCAAATGTTTTATCTCCTAACACTCCTGTGAAGTGCCTTGAGATGTTTTACTATGTTAAAGACGCTATGGGCTCTATTTTCACCACGAATGTGTGCCGTTTTTTGGCGTCCAAACGTTTTTTTGGCGTGAAATACTCACTTTCCAACTTTCGGCAATGTTTGGACGCCGGTGCCAACCGTGTGCGGCAGTTTAAACATTTTTTTGCCACAGACACGAGTCAAAACGGGACCAGGCGCTGTTTTTGTGAACTTCATCGATTTTGGCCGTCCACGATCTTTTGCAGCCCGGCGCATACTGCCCAAAAGCCGCGCAAGAAAAAAGTACGTTAACTTAAGGAATCAGCACGGCGCACAAAGAGGACAGGGGCGAGGCAATAAGAACACACAATAATATACCTTCTTTTTCACAAGGAACTCTTTTTTTTTGGAGCAAGGGAAAAAGATTTCCGGGCCGAAAGGACCGCTCTCCCTACTGGACCTGTTGCAATCCCGGGCCGAACGACACTCCCTCCCACCCACCCCCGCACTCTCTGCGAGTTGAAGTTCGGGAGTGGGAGTGCCATTCGGCCCAGGATTGCAGCGGGTCCAGTCAGTGGCCACGGGTCCAGTGGAGGGAGAGATCCTTTGTGGCCCTTTCGGCAGCGGAAGGGTAGCAGTCCTTTCGGGGGAGCGGGTTTCAGCTCGCTTCAGCCTCTCAGGTTGCCCTGGCAACTTCAACTTTTCGTGCATGCCCAGAGAGTTTATCGCGCAGACTTGAAGCTCCGCCCCCCCCCCCTCCCCCCAAACTAACTTTGGGGAGCGCTGCACCAAAACTCAAATATTTCTTTGGCGAAAGTCCCGATTTTTTTTTTTCTGGTGCGAACGTACACGATAAAAATCGGACGTCTCTTTTCTCTTGAAAAGGGAAGACTGAGTGAAGGTTTTGACAGAGTGGATACAGAGAGAATGTTTCCACTTGTGGGGAAGAGCAGAACTAGAGGCCATCAATATAAGATAGTCACCAAGAAATCCAATGGGGAATTCAGAAGAAACTTCTTTACCCAGAGAGCGGTGTGAATGTGGAACTCGCTGCCACAGTGAGTGGTTGAAGCGAATAGTATCGATGTATTTAAGGGGAGGCATATGAGGGAGAAGGGAATAGAGGGTTATGCTGATAGATTTAGATGAGGAAAGACGGGAGGAGGCTCGAGTGGAGAATAAACACCGGCATGGACTGGTTGGGCCGAATGGCCTGTTCCTGTGCCGTATATCCCGTGTAATCCTATGACTTAACGAATCCTCGCCATGACAGAGAT